>NW_028125720.1:0-312515 GCF_965194825.1 Balaenoptera physalus
TCTTGGCTGTACTCAGTATACTGGTACTGAAACGGTTTCTAAAGCAAGGTCCCTAGGAGTCTTGAAAAGCTTACTACGGTGAAACTAAAGCAGAACAGTGAAGAAGGCCTCATGGAGCTGCTCCATGCCTCCAGTTTGGCAAGGCAAATCAGGGCCTTCCTTCTAGGCTAGGGCTCACGTTGACTTTGACTTTAGGTATAGAGCAAAGCAGGTGAGCTTCCAACTAGGAACTGGAAGCACAAGGTTTCTTACTGGATAACTCAATCTCTTCTCAGAAACATGCCGGCAGTGACTACAACTCTGGCAACAGCAATGCTTTTCAGGTATATTCGAGGCCACATGAACGGAGCTTTCATAATGGGCAAACAGGCCTTGTGCCATCAGTCTCCAATTTCTAGGTTGACACGCAGCATACTCGCTGAACCAGGGCTTCCTGGCTCTAGGCAATTTTCTGATATCGAAACGGGTGCTGAAGCAGGGTCTTTAGGAGTCTTGGAAAGCTTACTACCGTTAAACTAAAGCAGAACAGCGTTGAAAGCCTCAGGGAACTGCTGCATGCCTCCCGTTTTGTAAGGATATTCAGGGCCTTACCTAGAGGCTGGCGCTCCCTTGACTTTAACTTTAGTTACAGTGCAGAGCAAGGGGACCTTCCAACTAGGAACTGGAAGCACAAGGTTTCTTATGGGAAAACGCAATATCTTATCAGAACTATGCATGCTTTGACTAAAACCCCGGCAACAACAAAGCCTTTCAGGAATCTTCGAGGCCGCATAAACGGTGCTTTCATAATGGGCAAACAAGCCTTGTGCCATCAGTCTTCAATATGTAAGTTGATACGCAGCATTCACGCAGGACGAAAGCTTCCTGGCTCTAGGCAGTTTTCTGATACCGAAACGGGTGCTGAAGACAGGTCTCTAGGAGTATTGGAAAGCTTACTACCGTTAAACTAAAGCAGAACAGCGTTGAAAGCCTCAGGGAACTGCTGCATGCCTCCCGTTTTGTAAGGATATTCAGGGCCTTACATAGAGGCTGGCGCTCCCTTGACTTTAACTTTAGTTACAGTGCAGAGCAAGGGGAGCTTCCTACTAGGAACTGGAAGCACAAAGTTTCTTATGGGAAAACTCAGTATCTTATCAGAACTATGCATGCAGTGACTAAAACCCCAGCAACAACAAAGCCTTTCAGGAATCTTCGAGGCCGCATAAACGGTGCTTTCATAATGGGCAAACAAGCCTTGTGCCATCAGTCTTCAATATGTAGGTTGATACGCAGCATTCACGCAGGACGAAAGCTTCCTGGCTCTAGGCAGTTTTCTGATACCGAAATGGGTGCTGAAGCAAGGTCTCTAGGAGTATTGGAAAGCTTACTACCTAAAAACTAAAGCAGAGCAGCGTTGAAGTCCTCATGGAGATGCTGCATGCCTCCCGTTTTGTAAGGCTATTCAGGGCCTTACTTCGAGGCAAGTGCTCCCCTTGACTTTCACTTTAGTTATAGAGCAGAGCAGGGTGAGCTTCCAACTAGGAACTGGAAGCACAAGGTTTCTTTCGGGAAAACTCATTTTCCTCGCAGAAGCAGGCAGGCAGTGACTAAATCCCTGGCAACAGCAACGCTTTTCAGGTATCTTCGAGGCCGCATGAACGGAGCTTTCCTAATGAGAAAACAAGCCTTGTGCCATCAGTCTCCAATTTCTAGGTTGACACGCAGCATACACGGAGGACCAGAGCTTCCTGGCTCTCTGCAGTTTTCTGTTACCGAAACGGGTGCTGAAGGAAGGTTCCTAGGAGTCTTGGAAAGCTTACTACCGCTAAACTAAAGAAGAACAGTGATGAAGGCCTCATGGAACTGCTGCATGCTTCCTGCTTTGCAAGGATAATCAGGGCCTTACTTGGAGGTTGGTGCTCACGTTGACTCTCACTTTTGGTATAGAGGAGCGCAGGTTGAGCTTCCAACTTGGAACTGGAAGCACAAAGTTTCTTTCCAGAAAACTCATTTTCTTCTCTGAGCCATGCCGGCAGTAACTAAAAGCACCGTAACAACAGTGCTTTTCTGGTAGCTTCGAGACTGCATGAGTGGAGCTTTCAAAATAGGAAAGCAAGATCTGTGTCTCAGTCTCACATTTCCAGATTGACACGCAGAATAAGGACATGTTGATGTTAACAAGTCAAAAGAGATTCACGATACCCAGTGGGGCTTTCCCTGATTCAACTTTTTTCTACGACAGCTTATCTGCCTGCAGCAAAGTGCCTAAACAAAGGATGCGTGAGGGAGACAGGTGCCTGTGCTTCCTCCAAAGACCTGCAGTGTTACACCAAGAACAGTGCTTAAATTGTACTTGGATGCAAGCCGACCAGCTCCTTCAGGATGCGTGACTCTAAGTGTAAAAGGTGAAAAGGGATTCGAAGCAGAGTGTTTTTCTCAATAGATTTCAGCTAGGGGAATGAGGTTACATCCATTGCCTGGAGGACAGTCTAGGAGTGTGTTCCTGAATCCTGTGTAGAGCTGAGGTCATCTGGCTCTCCCAGGGAGGAGTGCAGTGTGTTTCCTTTCTTTAGCCAAAAATGAGGTGTTCCAAAAGGCCTATGGGGCAGAAGTTGCTTAGCTGGCCCTGAGCTTCTTGGCTGTACTCAGTATACTGGTACTGAAACGGTTTCTAAAGCAAGGTCCCTAGGAGGCTTGAAAAGCTTACTACGGTGAAACTAAAGCAGAACAGTGAAGAAGGCCTCATGGAGCTGCTCCATGCCTCCAGTTTGGCAAGGCAAATCAGGGCCTTCCTTCGAGGCTAGGGATCACGTTGACTTTGACTTTGGGTATAGAGCAGAGCAGGGTGAGCTTCCAACTAGGAACTGGAAGCACAAGGTTTCTTATGGGATAACTCAATATCTTCTCAGAAACATGCCGGCAGTGACTACAACTCTGGCAACAGCAATGCTTTCCAGGTATATACGAGGCCACATGAACGGAGCTTTCATAATGGGCAAATAGGCCTTGTGCCATCAGTCTCCAATTTCTATGTTGACACGCAGCATACTCGCTGAACCAGGGCTTCCTGGCTCTAGGCAATTTTCTGATATCGAAACGGGTGCTGAAGCAGGGTCTTTAGGAGTCTTGGAAAGCTTACTACCGTTAAACTAAAGCAGAACAGCGTTGAAAGCCTCAGGGAACTGCTGCATGCCTCCCGTTTTGTAAGGAAATTCAGGGCCTTACCTAGAGGCTGGCGCTCCCTTGACTTTAACTTTAGTTACAGTGCAGAGCAAGGGGACCTTCCAACTAGGAACTGGAAGCACAAGGTTTCTTATGGGAAAACTCAATATCTTATCAGAACTATGCATGCTTTGACTAAAACCCCGGCAACAACAAAGCCTTTCAGGAATCTTCGAGGCCGCATAAACGGTGCTTTCATAATGGGCAAACAAGCCTTGTGCCATCAGTCTTCAATATGTAAGTTGATACGCAGCATTCACGCAGGACGAAAGCTTCCTGGCTCTAGGCAGTTTTCTGATACCGAAACGGGTGCTGAAGACAGGTCTCTAGGAGTATTGGAAAGCTTACTACCGTTAAACTAAAGCAGAACAGCGTTGAAAGCCTCAGGGAACTGCTGCATGCCTCCCGTTTTGTAAGGATATTCAGGGCCTTACATAGAGGCTGGCGCTCCCTTGACTTTAACTTTAGTTACAGTGCAGAGCAAGGGGAGCTTCCTACTAGGAACTGGAAGCACAAAGTTTCTTATGGGAAAACTCAGTATCTTATCAGAACTATGCATGCAGTGACTAAAACCCCAGCAACAACAAAGCCTTTCAGGAATCTTCGAGGCCGCATAAACGGTGCTTTCATAATGGGCAAACAAGCCTTGTGCCATCAGTCTTCAATATGTAGGTTGATACGCAGCATTCACGCAGAACGAAAGCTTCCTGGCACTAGGCAGTTTTCTGATACCGAAATGGGTGCTGAAGCAAGGTCTCTAGGAATATTGGAAAGCTTACTACCTAAAAACTAAAGCAGAGCAGCGTTGAAGTCATCATGGAGATGCTGCATGCCTCCCGTTTTGTAAGGCTATTCAGGGCCTTACTTCGAGGCAAGTGCTCCCCTTGACTTTCACTTTAGTTATAGAGCAGAGCAGGGTGAGCTTCCAACTAGGAACTGGAAGCACAAGGTTTCTTTCGGGAAAACTCATTTTCCTCGCAGAAGCAGGCAGGCAGTGACTAAATCCCTGGCAACAACAACGCTTTTCAGGTATCTTCGAGGCCGCATGAACGGAGCTTTCCTAATGAGAAAACAAGCCTTGTGCCATCAGTCTCCAATTTCTAGGTTGACACGCAGCATACACGGAGGACCAGAGCTTCCTGGCTCTCTGCGGGGTTCTGTTACCGAAACGGGTGCTGAAGGAAGGTTCCTAGGAGTCTTGGAAAGCTTACTACCGCTAAACTAAAGAAGAACAGCGATGAAGGCCTCATGGAACTGCTGCATGCTTCCTGCTTTGCAAGGATAATCAGGGCCTTACTTGGAGGTTGGTGCTCACGTTGACTCTCACTTTTGGTATAGAGGAGCGCAGGTTGAGCTTCCAACTTGGAACTGGAAGCACAAAGTTTCTTTCCAGAAAACTCATTTTCTTCTCTGAGCCATGCCGGCAGTAACTAAAAGCACCGTAACAACAGTGCTTTTCTGGTAGCTTCGAGACTGCATGAGTGGAGCTTTCAAAATAGGAAAGCAGGATCTGTGTCTCAGTCTCACATTTCCAGATTGACACGCAGCATAAGGACATGTTGATGTTAACAAGTCAAAAGAGATTCACGATACCCAGTGGGGCTTTCCCTGATTCAACTTTTTTCTACGACAGCTTATCTGCCTGCAGCAACGTGCCTAAACAAAGGATGCGTGAGGGAGACAGGTGCCTGTGCTTCCTCCAAAGACCTGCAGTGTTACACCAAGAACAGTGCTTAAATTGTACTTGGATGCAAGCCGACCACCTCCTTGAGGATGCGTGACTCTAAGTGCAAAAGGTGAAAAGGGATTCGAAGCAGAGTGTTTTTCTCAATAGAGTTCAGCTAGGGGAATGAGGTTACATCCATTGCCTGGAGGACAGTCTAGGAGTGTGTTCCTGAATCCTGTGTAGAGCTGAGGTCATCTGGCTCTCCCAGGGAGGAGTGCAGTGTGTTTCCTTTCTCTAGCCAAAAATGAGGTGTTCCAAAAGGCCTACGGGGCAGAAGTTGCTTAGCTGGCCCTGAGCTTCTTGGCTGTACTCAGTATACTGTTACTGAAACGGTTTCTAAAGCAAGGTCCCTAGGAGTCTTGAAAAGCTTACTACGGTGAAACTAAAGCAGAACAGTGAAGAAGGCCTCATGGAGCTGCTCCATGCCTCCAGTTTGGCAAGGCAAATCAGGGCCTTCCTTCGAGGCTAGGGCTCACGTTGACTTTGACTTTAGGTATAGAGCAAAGCAGGTGAGCTTCCAACTAGGAACTGGAAGCACAAGGTTTCTTACTGGATAACTCAATCTCTTCTCAGAAACATGCCGGCAGTGACTACAACTCTGGCAACAGCAATGCTTTTCAGGTATATTCGAGGCCACATGAACGGAGCTTTCATAATGGGCAAACAGGCCTTGTGCCATCAGTCTCCAATTTCTAGGTTGACACGCAGCATACTCGCTGAACCAGGGCTTCCTGGCTCTAGGCAATTTTCTGATATCGAAACGGGTGCTGAAGCAGGGTCTTTAGGAGTCTTGGAAAGCTTACTACCGTTAAACTAAAGCAGAACAGCGTTGAAAGCCTCAGGGAACTGCTGCATGCCTCCCGTTTTGTAAGGATATTCAGGGCCTTACCTAGAGGCTGGCGCTCCCTTGACTTTAACTTTAGTTACAGTGCAGAGCAAGGGGACCTTCCAACTAGGAACTGGAAGCACAAGGTTTCTTATGGGAAAACTCAATATCTTATCAGAACTATGCATGCTTTGACTAAAACCCCGGCAACAACAAAGCCTTTCAGGAATCTTCGAGGCCGCATAAACGGTGCTTTCATAATGGGCAAACAAGCCTTGTGCCATCAGTCTTCAATATGTAAGTTGATACGCAGCATTCACGCAGGACGAAAGCTTCCTGGCTCTAGGCAGTTTTCTGATACCGAAACGGGTGCTGAAGACAGGTCTCTAGGAGTATTGGAAAGCTTACTACCGTTAAACTAAAGCAGAACAGCGTTGAAAGCCTCAGGGAACTGCTGCATGCCTCCCGTTTTGTAAGGATATTCAGGGCCTTACATAGAGGCTGGCGCTCCCTTGACTTTAACTTTAGTTACAGTGCAGAGCAAGGGGAGCTTCCTACTAGGAACTGGAAGCACAAAGTTTCTTATGGGAAAACTCAGTATCTTATCAGAACTATGCATGCAGTGACTAAAACCCCAGCAACAACAAAGCCTTTCAGGAATCTTCGAGGCCGCATAAACGGTGCTTTCATAATGGGCAAACAAGCCTTGTGCCATCAGTCTTCAATATGTAGGTTGATACGCAGCATTCACGCAGGACGAAAGCTTCCTGGCTCTAGGCAGTTTTCTGATACCGAAATGGGTGCTGAAGCAAGGTCTCTAGGAGTATTGGAAAGCTTACTACCTAAAAACTAAAGCAGAGCAGCGTTGAAGTCCTCATGGAGATGCTGCATGCCTCCCGTTTTGTAAGGCTATTCAGGGCCTTACTTCGAGGCAAGTGCTCCCCTTGACTTTCACTTTAGTTATAGAGCAGAGCAGGGTGAGCTTCCAACTAGGAACTGGAAGCACAAGGTTTCTTTCGGGAAAACTCATTTTCCTCGCAGAAGCAGGCAGGCAGTGACTAAATCCCTGGCAACAACAACGCTTTTCAGGTATCTTCGAGGCCGCATGAACGGAGCTTTCCTAATGAGAAAACAAGCCTTGTGCCATCAGTCTCCAATTTCTAGGTTGACACGCAGCATACACGGAGGACCAGAGCTTCCTGGCTCTCTGCGGGGTTCTGTTACCGAAACGGGTGCTGAAGGAAGGTTCCTAGGAGTCTTGGAAAGCTTACTACCGCTAAACTAAAGAAGAACAGCGATGAAGGCCTCATGGAACTGCTGCATGCTTCCTGCTTTGCAAGGATAATCAGGGCCTTACTTGGAGGTTGGTGCTCACGTTGACTCTCACTTTTGGTATAGAGGAGCGCAGGTTGAGCTTCCAACTTGGAACTGGAAGCACAAAGTTTCTTTCCAGAAAACTCATTTTCTTCTCTGAGCCATGCCGGCAGTAACTAAAAGCACCGTAACAACAGTGCTTTTCTGGTAGCTTCGAGACTGCATGAGTGGAGCTTTCAAAATAGGAAAGCAAGATCTGTGTCTCAGTCTCACATTTCCAGATTGACACGCAGAATAAGGACATGTTGATGTTAACAAGTCAAAAGAGATTCACGATACCCAGTGGGGCTTTCCCTGATTCAACTTTTTTCTACGACAGCTTATCTGCCTGCAGCAAAGTGCCTAAACAAAGGATGCGTGAGGGAGACAGGTGCCTGTGCTTCCTCCAAAGACCTGCAGTGTTACACCAAGAACAGTGCTTAAATTGTACTTGGATGCAAGCCGACCAGCTCCTTCAGGATGCGTGACTCTAAGTGTAAAAGGTGAAAAGGGATTCGAAGCAGAGTGTTTTTCTCAATAGATTTCAGCTAGGGGAATGAGGTTACATCCATTGCATGGAGGACAGTCTAGAAGTGTGTTCCTGAATCCTGTGTAGAGCTGAGGTCATCTGGCTTTCCCAGGGAGGAGTGCAGTGTGTTGCCTTTCTCTAGCCAACACTGAGGTGTTCCAAAAGGCCTACGGGGCAGAAGTTGCTTAGCTGGCCCTGAGCTTCTTGGCTGTACTCAGTATACTGGTACTGAAACGGTTTCTAAAGCAAGGTCCCTAGGAGTCTTGAAAAGCTTACTACGGTGAAACTAAAGCAGAACAGTGAAGAAGGCCTCATGGAGCTGCTCCATGCCTCCAGTTTGGCAAGGCAAATCAGGGCCTTCCTTCGAGGCTAGGGCTCACGTTGACTTTGACTTTAGGTATAGAGCAAAGCAGGTGAGCTTCCAACTAGGAACTGGAAGCACAAGGTTTCTTACTGGATAACTCAATCTCTTCTCAGAAACATGCCGGCAGTGACTACAACTCTGGCAACAGCAATGCTTTTCAGGTATATTCGAGGCCACATGAACGGAGCTTTCATAATGGGCAAACAGGCCTTGTGCCATCAGTCTCCAATTTCTAGGTTGACACGCAGCATACTCGCTGAACCAGGGCTTCCTGGCTCTAGGCAATTTTCTGATATCGAAACGGGTGCTGAAGCAGGGTCTTTAGGAGTCTTGGAAAGCTTACTACCGTTAAACTAAAGCAGAACAGCGTTGAAAGCCTCAGGGAACTGCTGCATGCCTCCCGTTTTGTAAGGAAATTCAGGGCCTTACCTAGAGGCTGGCGCTCCCTTGACTTTAACTTTAGTTACAGTGCAGAGCAAGGGGACCTTCCAACTAGGAACTGGAAGCACAAGGTTTCTTATGGGAAAACTCAATATCTTATCAGAACTATGCATGCTTTGACTAAAACCCCGGCAACAACAAAGCCTTTCAGGAATCTTCGAGGCCGCATAAACGGTGCTTTCATAATGGGCAAACAAGCCTTGTGCCATCAGTCTTCAATATGTAAGTTGATACGCAGCATTCACGCAGGACGAAAGCTTCCTGGCTCTAGGCAGTTTTCTGATACCGAAACGGGTGCTGAAGACAGGTCTCTAGGAGTATTGGAAAGCTTACTACCGTTAAACTAAAGCAGAACAGCGTTGAAAGCCTCAGGGAACTGCTGCATGCCTCCCGTTTTGTAAGGATATTCAGGGCCTTACATAGAGGCTGGCGCTCCCTTGACTTTAACTTTAGTTACAGTGCAGAGCAAGGGGAGCTTCCTACTAGGAACTGGAAGCACAAAGTTTCTTATGGGAAAACTCAGTATCTTATCAGAACTATGCATGCAGTGACTAAAACCCCAGCAACAACAAAGCCTTTCAGGAATCTTCGAGGCCGCATAAACGGTGCTTTCATAATGGGCAAACAAGCCTTGTGCCATCAGTCTTCAATATGTAGGTTGATACGCAGCATTCACGCAGGACGAAAGCTTCCTGGCTCTAGGCAGTTTTCTGATACCGAAATGGGTGCTGAAGCAAGGTCTCTAGGAGTATTGGAAAGCTTACTACCTAAAAACTAAAGCAGAGCAGCGTTGAAGTCCTCATGGAGATGCTGCATGCCTCCCGTTTTGTAAGGCTATTCAGGGCCTTACTTCGAGGCAAGTGCTCCCCTTGACTTTCACTTTAGTTATAGAGCAGAGCAGGGTGAGCTTCCAACTAGGAACTGGAAGCACAAGGTTTCTTTCGGGAAAACTCATTTTCCTCGCAGAAGCAGGCAGGCAGTGACTAAATCCCTGGCAACAGCAACGCTTTTCAGGTATCTTCGAGGCCGCATGAACGGAGCTTTCCTAATGAGAAAACAAGCCTTGTGCCATCAGTCTCCAATTTCTAGGTTGACACGCAGCATACACGGAGGACCAGAGCTTCCTGGCTCTCTGCAGTTTTCTGTTACCGAAACGGGTGCTGAAGGAAGGTTCCTAGGAGTCTTGGAAAGCTTACTACCGCTAAACTAAAGAAGAACAGTGATGAAGGCCTCATGGAACTGCTGCATGCTTCCTGCTTTGCAAGGATAATCAGGGCCTTACTTGGAGGTTGGTGCTCACGTTGACTCTCACTTTTGGTATAGAGGAGCGCAGGTTGAGCTTCCAACTTGGAACTGGAAGCACAAAGTTTCTTTCCAGAAAACTCATTTTCTTCTCTGAGCCATGCCGGCAGTAACTAAAAGCACCGTAACAACAGTGCTTTTCTGGTAGCTTCGAGACTGCATGAGTGGAGCTTTCAAAATAGGAAAGCAAGATCTGTGTCTCAGTCTCACATTTCCAGATTGACACGCAGAATAAGGACATGTTGATGTTAACAAGTCAAAAGAGATTCACGATACCCAGTGGGGCTTTCCCTGATTCAACTTTTTTCTACGACAGCTTATCTGCCTGCAGCAAAGTGCCTAAACAAAGGATGCGTGAGGGAGACAGGTGCCTGTGCTTCCTCCAAAGACCTGCAGTGTTACACCAAGAACAGTGCTTAAATTGTACTTGGATGCAAGCCGACCAGCTCCTTCAGGATGCGTGACTCTAAGTGTAAAAGGTGAAAAGGGATTCGAAGCAGAGTGTTTTTCTCAATAGATTTCAGCTAGGGGAATGAGGTTACATCCATTGCCTGGAGGACAGTCTAGGAGTGTGTTCCTGAATCCTGTGTAGAGCTGAGGTCATCTGGCTCTCCCAGGGAGGAGTGCAGTGTGTTTCCTTTCTCTAGCCAAAAATGAGGTGTTCCAAAAGGCCTATGGGGCAGAAGTTGCTTAGCTGGCCCTGAGCTTCTTGGCTGTACTCAGTATACTGGTACTGAAACGGTTTCTAAAGCAAGGTCCCTAGGAGGCTTGAAAAGCTTACTACGGTGAAACTAAAGCAGAACAGTGAAGAAGGCCTCATGGAGCTGCTCCATGCCTCCAGTTTGGCAAGGCAAATCAGGGCCTTCCTTCGAGGCTAGGGATCACGTTGACTTTGACTTTGGGTATAGAGCAGAGCAGGGTGAGCTTCCAACTAGGAACTGGAAGCACAAGGTTTCTTATGGGATAACTCAATATCTTCTCAGAAACATGCCGGCAGTGACTACAACTCTGGCAACAGCAATGCTTTCCAGGTATATACGAGGCCACATGAACGGAGCTTTCATAATGGGCAAATAGGCCTTGTGCCATCAGTCTCCAATTTCTATGTTGACACGCAGCATACTCGCTGAACCAGGGCTTCCTGGCTCTAGGCAATTTTCTGATATCGAAACGGGTGCTGAAGCAGGGTCTTTAGGAGTCTTGGAAAGCTTACTACCGTTAAACTAAAGCAGAACAGCGTTGAAAGCCTCAGGGAACTGCTGCATGCCTCCCGTTTTGTAAGGAAATTCAGGGCCTTACCTAGAGGCTGGCGCTCCCTTGACTTTAACTTTAGTTACAGTGCAGAGCAAGGGGACCTTCCAACTAGGAACTGGAAGCACAAGGTTTCTTATGGGAAAACTCAATATCTTATCAGAACTATGCATGCTTTGACTAAAACCCCGGCAACAACAAAGCCTTTCAGGAATCTTCGAGGCCGCATAAACGGTGCTTTCATAATGGGCAAACAAGCCTTGTGCCATCAGTCTTCAATATGTAAGTTGATACGCAGCATTCACGCAGGACGAAAGCTTCCTGGCTCTAGGCAGTTTTCTGATACCGAAACGGGTGCTGAAGACAGGTCTCTAGGAGTATTGGAAAGCTTACTACCGTTAAACTAAAGCAGAACAGCGTTGAAAGCCTCAGGGAACTGCTGCATGCCTCCCGTTTTGTAAGGATATTCAGGGCCTTACATAGAGGCTGGCGCTCCCTTGACTTTAACTTTAGTTACAGTGCAGAGCAAGGGGAGCTTCCTACTAGGAACTGGAAGCACAAAGTTTCTTATGGGAAAACTCAGTATCTTATCAGAACTATGCATGCAGTGACTAAAACCCCAGCAACAACAAAGCCTTTCAGGAATCTTCGAGGCCGCATAAACGGTGCTTTCATAATGGGCAAACAAGCCTTGTGCCATCAGTCTTCAATATGTAGGTTGATACGCAGCATTCACGCAGGACGAAAGCTTCCTGGCTCTAGGCAGTTTTCTGATACCGAAATGGGTGCTGAAGCAAGGTCTCTAGGAGTATTGGAAAGCTTACTACCTAAAAACTAAAGCAGAGCAGCGTTGAAGTCCTCATGGAGATGCTGCATGCCTCCCGTTTTGTAAGGCTATTCAGGGCCTTACTTCGAGGCAAGTGCTCCCCTTGACTTTCACTTTAGTTATAGAGCAGAGCAGGGTGAGCTTCCAACTAGGAACTGGAAGCACAAGGTTTCTTTCGGGAAAACTCATTTTCCTCGCAGAAGCAGGCAGGCAGTGACTAAATCCCTGGCAACAACAACGCTTTTCAGGTATCTTCGAGGCCGCATGAACGGAGCTTTCCTAATGAGAAAACAAGCCTTGTGCCATCAGTCTCCAATTTCTAGGTTGACACGCAGCATACACGGAGGACCAGAGCTTCCTGGCTCTCTGCAGTTTTCTGTTACCGAAACGGGTGCTGAAGGAAGGTTCCTAGGAGTCTTGGAAAGCTTACTACCGCTAAACTAAAGAAGAACAGTGATGAAGGCCTCATGGAACTGCTGCATGCTTCCTGCTTTGCAAGGATAATCAGGGCCTTACTTGGAGGTTGGTGCTCACGTTGACTCTCACTTTTGGTATAGAGGAGCGCAGGTTGAGCTTCCAACTTGGAACTGGAAGCACAAAGTTTCTTTCCAGAAAACTCATTTTCTTCTCTGAGCCATGCCGGCAGTAACTCAAAGCACCGTAACAACAGTGCTTTTCTGGTAGCTTCGAGACTGCATGAGTGGAGCTTTCAAAATAGGAAAGCAAGATCTGTGTCTCAGTCTCACATTTCCAGATTGACACGCAGCATAAGGACATGTTGATGTTAACAAGTCAAAAGAGATTCACGATACCCAGTGGGGCTTTCCCTGATTCAACTTTTTTCTACGACAGCTTATCTGCCTGCAGCAACGTGCCTAAACAAAGGATGCGTGAGGGAGACAGGTGCCTGTGCTTCTTCCAAAGACCTGCAGTGTTACACCAAGAACAGTGCTTAAATTGTACTTGGATGCAAGCCGACCACCGCCTTGAGGATGCGTGACTCTAAGTGCAAAAGGTGAAAAGGGATTCGAAGCAGAGTGTTTTTCTCAATAGAGTTCAGCTAGGGGAATGAGGTTACATCCATTGCCTGGAGGACAGTCTAGGAGTGTGTTCCTGAATCCTGTGTAGAGCTGAGGTCATCTGGCTCTCCCAGGGAGGAGTGCAGTGTGTTTCCTTTCTCTAGCCAACAATGAGGTGTTCCAAAAGGCCTACGGGGCAGAAGTTGCTTAGCTGGCCCTGAGCTTCTTGGCTGTACTCAGTATACTGGTACTGAAACGGTTTCTAAAGCAAGGTCCCTAGGAGTCTTGAAAAGCTTACTACGGTGAAACTAAAGCAGAACAGTGAAGAAGGCCTCATGGAGCTGCTCCATGCCTCCAGTTTGGCAAGGCAAATCAGGGCCTTCCTTCGAGGCTAGGGATCACGTTGACTTTGACTTTAGGTATAGAGCAGAGCAGGGTGAGCTTCCAACTAGGAACTGGAAGCACAAGGTTTCTTATGGGATAACTCAATATCTTCTCAGAAACATGCCGGCAGTGACTACAACTCTGGCAACAGCAATGCTTTCCAGGTATATACGAGGCCACATGAACGGAGCTTTCATAATGGGCAAATAGGCCTTGTGCCATCAGTCTCCAATTTCTAGGTTGACACGCAGCATACTCGCTGAACCAGGGCTTCCTGGCTCTAGGCAATTTTCTGATATCGAAACGGGTGCTGAAGCAGGGTCTTTAGGAGTCTTGGAAAGCTTACTACCGTTAAACTAAAGGAGAACAGCGTTGAAAGCCTCAGGGAACTGCTGCATGCCTCCCGTTTTGTAAGGAAATTCAGGGCCTTACCTAGAGGCTGGCGCTCCCTTGACTTTAACTTTAGTTACAGTGCAGAGCAAGGGGACCTTCCAACTAGGAACTGGAAGCACAAGGTTTCTTATGGGAAAACTCAATATCTTATCAGAACTATGCATGCTTTGACTAAAACCCCGGCAACAACAAAGCCTTTCAGGAATCTACGAGGCCGCATAAACGGTGCTTTCATAATGGGCAAACAAGCCTTGTGCCATCAGTCTTCAATATGTAAGTTGATACGCAGCATTCACGCAGGACGAAAGCTTCCTGGCTCTAGGCAGTTTTCTGATACCGAAACGGGTGCTGAAGACAGGTCTCTAGGAGTATTGGAAAGCTTACTACCGTTAAACTAAAGCAGAACAGCGTTGAAAGCCTCAGGGAACTGCTGCATGCCTCCCGTTTTGTAAGGATATTCAGGGCCTTACATAGAGGCTGGCGCTCCCTTGACTTTAACTTTAGTTACAGTGCAGAGCAAGGGGAGCTTCCTACTAGGAACTGGAAGCACAAAGTTTCTTATGGGAAAACTCAGTATCTTATCAGAACTATGCATGCAGTGACTAAAACCCCAGCAACAACAAAGCCTTTCAGGAATCTTCGAGGCCGCATAAACGGTGCTTTCATAATGGGCAAACAAGCCTTGTGCCATCAGTCTTCAATATGTAGGTTGATACGCAGCATTCACGCAGAACGAAAGCTTCCTGGCTCTAGGCAGTTTTCTGATACCGAAATGGGTGCTGAAGCAAGGTCTCTAGGAATATTGGAAAGCTTACTACCTAAAAACTAAAGCAGAGCAGCGTTGAAGTCCTCATGGAGATGCTGCATGCCTCCCGTTTTGTAAGGCTATTCAGGGCCTTACTTCGAGGCAAGTGCTCCCCTTGACTTTCACTTTAGTTATAGAGCAGAGCAGGGTGAGCTTCCAACTAGGAACTGGAAGCACAAGGTTTCTTTCGGGAAAACTCATTTTCCTCGCAGAAGCAGGCAGGCAGTGACTAAATCCCTGGCAACAACAATGCTTTTCAGGTATCTTCGAGGCCGCATGAACGGAGCTTTCCTAATGAGAAAACAAGCCTTGTGCCATCAGTCTCCAATTTCTAGGTTGACACGCAGCATACACGGAGGACCAGAGCTTCCTGGCTCTCTGCGGGGTTCTGTTACCGAAACGGGTGCTGAAGGAAGGTTCCTAGGAGTCTTGGAAAGCTTACTACCGCTAAACTAAAGAAGAACAGCGATGAAGGCCTCATGGAACTGCTGCATGCCTCCCGCTTTGCAAGGATAATCAGGGCCTTACTTGGAGGATGGTGCTCACGTTGACTCTCACTTTAGGTATAGAGGAGCGCAGGTTGAGCTTCCAACTTGGAACTGGAAGCACAAAGTTTCTTTCCAGAAAACTCATTTTCTTCTCTGAGCCATGCCGGCAGTAACTCAAAGCACCGTAACAACAGTGCTTTTCTGGTAGCTTGGAGACTGCATGAGTGGAGCTTTCAAAATGGGAAAGCAAGATCTTTGTCTCAGTCTCACATTTCCAGATTGACACGCAGCATAAGGACATGTTGATGTTAACAAGTCAAAAGAGATTCACGATACCCAGTGGGGCTTTCCCTGATTCAACTTTTTTCTACGACAGCTTATCTGCCTGCAGCAACGTGCCTAAACAAAGGATGCGTGAGGGAGACAGGTGCCTGTGCTTCTTCCAAAGACCTGCAGTGTTACACCAAGAACAGTGCTTAAATTGTACTTGGATGCAAGCCGACCACCTCCTTGAGGATGCGTGACTCTAAGTGCAAAAGGTGAAAAGGGATTCGAAGCAGAGTGTTTTTCTCAATAGAGTTCAGCTAGGGGAATGAGGTTACATCCATTGCCTGGAGGACAGTCTAGGAGTGTGTTCCTGAATCCTGTGTAGAGCTGAGGTCATCTGGCTCTCCCAGGGAGGAGTGCAGTGTGTTTCCTTTCTCTAGCCAAAAATGAGGTGTTCCAAAAGGCCTACGGGGCAGAAGTTGCTTAGCTGGCCCTGAGCTTCTTGGCTGTACTCAGTATACTGGTACTGAAACGGTTTCTAAAGCAAGGTCCCTAGGAGTCTTGAAAAGCTTACTACGGTGAAACTAAAGCAGAACAGTGAAGAAGGCCTCATGGAGCTGCTCCATGCCTCCAGTTTGGCAAGGCAAATCAGGGCCTTCCTTCGAGGCTAGGGCTCACGTTGACTTTGACTTTAGGTATAGAGCAAAGCAGGTGAGCTTCCAACTAGGAACTGGAAGCACAAGGTTTCTTACTGGATAACTCAATCTCTTCTCAGAAACATGCCGGCAGTGACTACAACTCTGGCAACAGCAATGCTTTTCAGGTATATTCGAGGCCACATGAACGGAGCTTTCATAATGGGCAAACAGGCCTTGTGCCATCAGTCTCCAATTTCTAGGTTGACACGCAGCATACTCGCTGAACCAGGGCTTCCTGGCTCTAGGCAATTTTCTGATATCGAAACGGGTGCTGAAGCAGGGTCTTTAGGAGTCTTGGAAAGCTTACTACCGTTAAACTAAAGCAGAACAGCGTTGAAAGCCTCAGGGAACTGCTGCATGCCTCCCGTTTTGTAAGGATATTCAGGGCCTTACCTAGAGGCTGGCGCTCCCTTGACTTTAACTTTAGTTACAGTGCAGAGCAAGGGGACCTTCCAACTAGGAACTGGAAGCACAAGGTTTCTTATGGGAAAACGCAATATCTTATCAGAACTATGCATGCTTTGACTAAAACCCCGGCAACAACAAAGCCTTTCAGGAATCTTCGAGGCCGCATAAACGGTGCTTTCATAATGGGCAAACAAGCCTTGTGCCATCAGTCTTCAATATGTAAGTTGATACGCAGCATTCACGCAGGACGAAAGCTTCCTGGCTCTAGGCAGTTTTCTGATACCGAAACGGGTGCTGAAGACAGGTCTCTAGGAGTATTGGAAAGCTTACTACCGTTAAACTAAAGCAGAACAGCGTTGAAAGCCTCAGGGAACTGCTGCATGCCTCCCGTTTTGTAAGGATATTCAGGGCCTTACATAGAGGCTGGCGCTCCCTTGACTTTAACTTTAGTTACAGTGCAGAGCAAGGGGAGCTTCCTACTAGGAACTGGAAGCACAAAGTTTCTTATGGGAAAACTCAGTATCTTATCAGAACTATGCATGCAGTGACTAAAACCCCAGCAACAACAAAGCCTTTCAGGAATCTTCGAGGCCGCATAAACGGTGCTTTCATAATGGGCAAACAAGCCTTGTGCCATCAGTCTTCAATATGTAGGTTGATACGCAGCATTCACGCAGGACGAAAGCTTCCTGGCTCTAGGCAGTTTTCTGATACCGAAATGGGTGCTGAAGCAAGGTCTCTAGGAGTATTGGAAAGCTTACTACCTAAAAACTAAAGCAGAGCAGCGTTGAAGTCCTCATGGAGATGCTGCATGCCTCCCGTTTTGTAAGGCTATTCAGGGCCTTACTTCGAGGCAAGTGCTCCCCTTGACTTTCACTTTAGTTATAGAGCAGAGCAGGGTGAGCTTCCAACTAGGAACTGGAAGCACAAGGTTTCTTTCGGGAAAACTCATTTTCCTCGCAGAAGCAGGCAGGCAGTGACTAAATCCCTGGCAACAGCAACGCTTTTCAGGTATCTTCGAGGCCGCATGAACGGAGCTTTCCTAATGAGAAAACAAGCCTTGTGCCATCAGTCTCCAATTTCTAGGTTGACACGCAGCATACACGGAGGACCAGAGCTTCCTGGCTCTCTGCAGTTTTCTGTTACCGAAACGGGTGCTGAAGGAAGGTTCCTAGGAGTCTTGGAAAGCTTACTACCGCTAAACTAAAGAAGAACAGTGATGAAGGCCTCATGGAACTGCTGCATGCTTCCTGCTTTGCAAGGATAATCAGGGCCTTACTTGGAGGTTGGTGCTCACGTTGACTCTCACTTTTGGTATAGAGGAGCGCAGGTTGAGCTTCCAACTTGGAACTGGAAGCACAAAGTTTCTTTCCAGAAAACTCATTTTCTTCTCTGAGCCATGCCGGCAGTAACTAAAAGCACCGTAACAACAGTGCTTTTCTGGTAGCTTCGAGACTGCATGAGTGGAGCTTTCAAAATAGGAAAGCAAGATCTGTGTCTCAGTCTCACATTTCCAGATTGACACGCAGAATAAGGACATGTTGATGTTAACAAGTCAAAAGAGATTCACGATACCCAGTGGGGCTTTCCCTGATTCAACTTTTTTCTACGACAGCTTATCTGCCTGCAGCAAAGTGCCTAAACAAAGGATGCGTGAGGGAGACAGGTGCCTGTGCTTCCTCCAAAGACCTGCAGTGTTACACCAAGAACAGTGCTTAAATTGTACTTGGATGCAAGCCGACCAGCTCCTTCAGGATGCGTGACTCTAAGTGTAAAAGGTGAAAAGGGATTCGAAGCAGAGTGTTTTTCTCAATAGATTTCAGCTAGGGGAATGAGGTTACATCCATTGCCTGGAGGACAGTCTAGGAGTGTGTTCCTGAATCCTGTGTAGAGCTGAGGTCATCTGGCTCTCCCAGGGAGGAGTGCAGTGTGTTTCCTTTCTCTAGCCAAAAATGAGGTGTTCCAAAAGGCCTATGGGGCAGAAGTTGCTTAGCTGGCCCTGAGCTTCTTGGCTGTACTCAGTATACTGGTACTGAAACGGTTTCTAAAGCAAGGTCCCTAGGAGGCTTGAAAAGCTTACTACGGTGAAACTAAAGCAGAACAGTGAAGAAGGCCTCATGGAGCTGCTCCATGCCTCCAGTTTGGCAAGGCAAATCAGGGCCTTCCTTCGAGGCTAGGGATCACGTTGACTTTGACTTTGGGTATAGAGCAGAGCAGGGTGAGCTTCCAACTAGGAACTGGAAGCACAAGGTTTCTTATGGGATAACTCAATATCTTCTCAGAAACATGCCGGCAGTGACTACAACTCTGGCAACAGCAATGCTTTCCAGGTATATACGAGGCCACATGAACGGAGCTTTCATAATGGGCAAATAGGCCTTGTGCCATCAGTCTCCAATTTCTATGTTGACACGCAGCATACTCGCTGAACCAGGGCTTCCTGGCTCTAGGCAATTTTCTGATATCGAAACGGGTGCTGAAGCAGGGTCTTTAGGAGTCTTGGAAAGCTTACTACCGTTAAACTAAAGCAGAACAGCGTTGAAAGCCTCAGGGAACTGCTGCATGCCTCCCGTTTTGTAAGGAAATTCAGGGCCTTACCTAGAGGCTGGCGCTCCCTTGACTTTAACTTTAGTTACAGTGCAGAGCAAGGGGACCTTCCAACTAGGAACTGGAAGCACAAGGTTTCTTATGGGAAAACTCAATATCTTATCAGAACTATGCATGCTTTGACTAAAACCCCGGCAACAACAAAGCCTTTCAGGAATCTTCGAGGCCGCATAAACGGTGCTTTCATAATGGGCAAACAAGCCTTGTGCCATCAGTCTTCAATATGTAAGTTGATACGCAGCATTCACGCAGGACGAAAGCTTCCTGGCTCTAGGCAGTTTTCTGATACCGAAACGGGTGCTGAAGACAGGTCTCTAGGAGTATTGGAAAGCTTACTACCGTTAAACTAAAGCAGAACAGCGTTGAAAGCCTCAGGGAACTGCTGCATGCCTCCCGTTTTGTAAGGATATTCAGGGCCTTACATAGAGGCTGGCGCTCCCTTGACTTTAACTTTAGTTACAGTGCAGAGCAAGGGGAGCTTCCTACTAGGAACTGGAAGCACAAAGTTTCTTATGGGAAAACTCAGTATCTTATCAGAACTATGCATGCAGTGACTAAAACCCCAGCAACAACAAAGCCTTTCAGGAATCTTCGAGGCCGCATAAACGGTGCTTTCATAATGGGCAAACAAGCCTTGTGCCATCAGTCTTCAATATGTAGGTTGATACGCAGCATTCACGCAGAACGAAAGCTTCCTGGCACTAGGCAGTTTTCTGATACCGAAATGGGTGCTGAAGCAAGGTCTCTAGGAATATTGGAAAGCTTACTACCTAAAAACTAAAGCAGAGCAGCGTTGAAGTCCTCATGGAGATGCTGCATGCCTCCCGTTTTGTAAGGCTATTCAGGGCCTTACTTCGAGGCAAGTGCTCCCCTTGACTTTCACTTTAGTTATAGAGCAGAGCAGGGTGAGCTTCCAACTAGGAACTGGAAGCACAAGGTTTCTTTCGGGAAAACTCATTTTCCTCGCAGAAGCAGGCAGGCAGTGACTAAATCCCTGGCAACAACAACGCTTTTCAGGTATCTTCGAGGCCGCATGAACGGAGCTTTCCTAATGAGAAAACAAGCCTTGTGCCATCAGTCTCCAATTTCTAGGTTGACACGCAGCATACACGGAGGACCAGAGCTTCCTGGCTCTCTGCGGGGTTCTGTTACCGAAACGGGTGCTGCAGGAAGGTTCCTAGGAGTCTTGGAAAGCTTACTACCGCTAAACTAAAGAAGAACAGCGATGAAGGCCTCATGGAACTGCTGCATGCTTCCTGCTTTGCAAGGATAATCAGGGCCTTACTTGGAGGTTGGTGCTCACGTTGACTCTCACTTTTGGTATAGAGGAGCGCAGGTTGAGCTTCCAACTTGGAACTGGAAGCACAAAGTTTCTTTCCAGAAAACTCATTTTCTTCTCTGAGCCATGCCGGCAGTAACTAAAAGCACCGTAACAACAGTGCTTTTCTGGTAGCTTCGAGACTGCATGAGTGGAGCTTTCAAAATAGGAAAGCAGGATCTGTGTCTCAGTCTCACATTTCCAGATTGACACGCAGCATAAGGACATGTTGATGTTAACAAGTCAAAAGAGATTCACGATACCCAGTGGGGCTTTCCCTGATTCAACTTTTTTCTACGACAGCTTATCTGCCTGCAGCAACGTGCCTAAACAAAGGATGCGTGAGGGAGACAGGTGCCTGTGCTTCCTCCAAAGACCTGCAGTGTTACACCAAGAACAGTGCTTAAATTGTACTTGGATGCAAGCCGACCACCTCCTTGAGGATGCGTGACTCTAAGTGCAAAAGGTGAAAAGGGATTCGAAGCAGAGTGTTTTTCTCAATAGAGTTCAGCTAGGGGAATGAGGTTACATCCATTGCCTGGAGGACAGTCTAGGAGTGTGTTCCTGAATCCTGTGTAGAGCTGAGGTCATCTGGCTCTCCCAGGGAGGAGTGCAGTGTGTTTCCTTTCTCTAGCCAAAAATGAGGTGTTCCAAAAGGCCTACGGGGCAGAAGTTGCTTAGCTGGCCCTGAGCTTCTTGGCTGTACTCAGTATACTGTTACTGAAACGGTTTCTAAAGCAAGGTCCCTAGGAGTCTTGAAAAGCTTACTACGGTGAAACTAAAGCAGAACAGTGAAGAAGGCCTCATGGAGCTGCTCCATGCCTCCAGTTTGGCAAGGCAAATCAGGGCCTTCCTTCGAGGCTAGGGCTCACGTTGACTTTGACTTTAGGTATAGAGCAAAGCAGGTGAGCTTCCAACTAGGAACTGGAAGCACAAGGTTTCTTACTGGATAACTCAATCTCTTCTCAGAAACATGCCGGCAGTGACTACAACTCTGGCAACAGCAATGCTTTTCAGGTATATTCGAGGCCACATGAACGGAGCTTTCATAATGGGCAAACAGGCCTTGTGCCATCAGTCTCCAATTTCTAGGTTGACACGCAGCATACTCGCTGAACCAGGGCTTCCTGGCTCTAGGCAATTTTCTGATATCGAAACGGGTGCTGAAGCAGGGTCTTTAGGAGTCTTGGAAAGCTTACTACCGTTAAACTAAAGCAGAACAGCGTTGAAAGCCTCAGGGAACTGCTGCATGCCTCCCGTTTTGTAAGGAAATTCAGGGCCTTACCTAGAGGCTGGCGCTCCCTTGACTTTAACTTTAGTTACAGTGCAGAGCAAGGGGACCTTCCAACTAGGAACTGGAAGCACAAGGTTTCTTATGGGAAAACTCAATATCTTATCAGAACTATGCATGCTTTGACTAAAACCCCGGCAACAACAAAGCCTTTCAGGAATCTTCGAGGCCGCATAAACGGTGCTTTCATAATGGGCAAACAAGCCTTGTGCCATCAGTCTTCAATATGTAAGTTGATACGCAGCATTCACGCAGGACGAAAGCTTCCTGGCTCTAGGCAGTTTTCTGATACCGAAACGGGTGCTGAAGACAGGTCTCTAGGAGTATTGGAAAGCTTACTACCGTTAAACTAAAGCAGAACAGCGTTGAAAGCCTCAGGGAACTGCTGCATGCCTCCCGTTTTGTAAGGATATTCAGGGCCTTACATAGAGGCTGGCGCTCCCTTGACTTTAACTTTAGTTACAGTGCAGAGCAAGGGGAGCTTCCTACTAGGAACTGGAAGCACAAAGTTTCTTATGGGAAAACTCAGTATCTTATCAGAACTATGCATGCAGTGACTAAAACCCCAGCAACAACAAAGCCTTTCAGGAATCTTCGAGGCCGCATAAACGGTGCTTTCATAATGGGCAAACAAGCCTTGTGCCATCAGTCTTCAATATGTAGGTTGATACGCAGCATTCACGCAGGACGAAAGCTTCCTGGCTCTAGGCAGTTTTCTGATACCGAAATGGGTGCTGAAGCAAGGTCTCTAGGAGTATTGGAAAGCTTACTACCTAAAAACTAAAGCAGAGCAGCGTTGAAGTCCTCATGGAGATGCTGCATGCCTCCCGTTTTGTAAGGCTATTCAGGGCCTTACTTCGAGGCAAGTGCTCCCCTTGACTTTCACTTTAGTTATAGAGCAGAGCAGGGTGAGCTTCCAACTAGGAACTGGAAGCACAAGGTTTCTTTCGGGAAAACTCATTTTCCTCGCAGAAGCAGGCAGGCAGTGACTAAATCCCTGGCAACAACAACGCTTTTCAGGTATCTTCGAGGCCGCATGAACGGAGCTTTCCTAATGAGAAAACAAGCCTTGTGCCATCAGTCTCCAATTTCTAGGTTGACACGCAGCATACACGGAGGACCAGAGCTTCCTGGCTCTCTGCGGGGTTCTGTTACCGAAACGGGTGCTGAAGGAAGGTTCCTAGGAGTCTTGGAAAGCTTACTACCGCTAAACTAAAGAAGAACAGCGATGAAGGCCTCATGGAACTGCTGCATGCTTCCTGCTTTGCAAGGATAATCAGGGCCTTACTTGGAGGTTGGTGCTCACGTTGACTCTCACTTTTGGTATAGAGGAGCGCAGGTTGAGCTTCCAACTTGGAACTGGAAGCACAAAGTTTCTTTCCAGAAAACTCATTTTCTTCTCTGAGCCATGCCGGCAGTAACTAAAAGCACCGTAACAACAGTGCTTTTCTGGTAGCTTCGAGACTGCATGAGTGGAGCTTTCAAAATAGGAAAGCAAGATCTGTGTCTCAGTCTCACATTTCCAGATTGACACGCAGAATAAGGACATGTTGATGTTAACAAGTCAAAAGAGATTCACGATACCCAGTGGGGCTTTCCCTGATTCAACTTTTTTCTACGACAGCTTATCTGCCTGCAGCAAAGTGCCTAAACAAAGGATGCGTGAGGGAGACAGGTGCCTGTGCTTCCTCCAAAGACCTGCAGTGTTACACCAAGAACAGTGCTTAAATTGTACTTGGATGCAAGCCGACCAGCTCCTTCAGGATGCGTGACTCTAAGTGTAAAAGGTGAAAAGGGATTCGAAGCAGAGTGTTTTTCTCAATAGATTTCAGCTAGGGGAATGAGGTTACATCCATTGCATGGAGGACAGTCTAGAAGTGTGTTCCTGAATCCTGTGTAGAGCTGAGGTCATCTGGCTTTCCCAGGGAGGAGTGCAGTGTGTTGCCTTTCTCTAGCCAACACTGAGGTGTTCCAAAAGGCCTACGGGGCAGAAGTTGCTTAGCTGGCCCTGAGCTTCTTGGCTGTACTCAGTATACTGGTACTGAAACGGTTTCTAAAGCAAGGTCCCTAGGAGTCTTGAAAAGCTTACTACGGTGAAACTAAAGCAGAACAGTGAAGAAGGCCTCATGGAGCTGCTCCATGCCTCCAGTTTGGCAAGGCAAATCAGGGCCTTCCTTCGAGGCTAGGGCTCACGTTGACTTTGACTTTAGGTATAGAGCAAAGCAGGTGAGCTTCCAACTAGGAACTGGAAGCACAAGGTTTCTTACTGGATAACTCAATCTCTTCTCAGAAACATGCCGGCAGTGACTACAACTCTGGCAACAGCAATGCTTTTCAGGTATATTCGAGGCCACATGAACGGAGCTTTCATAATGGGCAAACAGGCCTTGTGCCATCAGTCTCCAATTTCTAGGTTGACACGCAGCATACTCGCTGAACCAGGGCTTCCTGGCTCTAGGCAATTTTCTGATATCGAAACGGGTGCTGAAGCAGGGTCTTTAGGAGTCTTGGAAAGCTTACTACCGTTAAACTAAAGCAGAACAGCGTTGAAAGCCTCAGGGAACTGCTGCATGCCTCCCGTTTTGTAAGGATATTCAGGGCCTTACCTAGAGGCTGGCGCTCCCTTGACTTTAACTTTAGTTACAGTGCAGAGCAAGGGGACCTTCCAACTAGGAACTGGAAGCACAAGGTTTCTTATGGGAAAACTCAATATCTTATCAGAACTATGCATGCTTTGACTAAAACCCCGGCAACAACAAAGCCTTTCAGGAATCTTCGAGGCCGCATAAACGGTGCTTTCATAATGGGCAAACAAGCCTTGTGCCATCAGTCTTCAATATGTAAGTTGATACGCAGCATTCACGCAGGACGAAAGCTTCCTGGCTCTAGGCAGTTTTCTGATACCGAAACGGGTGCTGAAGACAGGTCTCTAGGAGTATTGGAAAGCTTACTACCGTTAAACTAAAGCAGAACAGCGTTGAAAGCCTCAGGGAACTGCTGCATGCCTCCCGTTTTGTAAGGATATTCAGGGCCTTACATAGAGGCTGGCGCTCCCTTGACTTTAACTTTAGTTACAGTGCAGAGCAAGGGGAGCTTCCTACTAGGAACTGGAAGCACAAAGTTTCTTATGGGAAAACTCAGTATCTTATCAGAACTATGCATGCAGTGACTAAAACCCCAGCAACAACAAAGCCTTTCAGGAATCTTCGAGGCCGCATAAACGGTGCTTTCATAATGGGCAAACAAGCCTTGTGCCATCAGTCTTCAATATGTAGGTTGATACGCAGCATTCACGCAGGACGAAAGCTTCCTGGCTCTAGGCAGTTTTCTGATACCGAAATGGGTGCTGAAGCAAGGTCTCTAGGAGTATTGGAAAGCTTACTACCTAAAAACTAAAGCAGAGCAGCGTTGAAGTCCTCATGGAGATGCTGCATGCCTCCCGTTTTGTAAGGCTATTCAGGGCCTTACTTCGAGGCAAGTGCTCCCCTTGACTTTCACTTTAGTTATAGAGCAGAGCAGGGTGAGCTTCCAACTAGGAACTGGAAGCACAAGGTTTCTTTCGGGAAAACTCATTTTCCTCGCAGAAGCAGGCAGGCAGTGACTAAATCCCTGGCAACAACAACGCTTTTCAGGTATCTTCGAGGCCGCATGAACGGAGCTTTCCTAATGAGAAAACAAGCCTTGTGCCATCAGTCTCCAATTTCTAGGTTGACACGCAGCATACACGGAGGACCAGAGCTTCCTGGCTCTCTGCAGTTTTCTGTTACCGAAACGGGTGCTGAAGGAAGGTTCCTAGGAGTCTTGGAAAGCTTACTACCGCTAAACTAAAGAAGAACAGTGATGAAGGCCTCATGGAACTGCTGCATGCTTCCTGCTTTGCAAGGATAATCAGGGCCTTACTTGGAGGTTGGTGCTCACGTTGACTCTCACTTTTGGTATAGAGGAGCGCAGGTTGAGCTTCCAACTTGGAACTGGAAGCACAAAGTTTCTTTCCAGAAAACTCATTTTCTTCTCTGAGCCATGCCGGCAGTAACTCAAAGCACCATAACAACAGTGCTTTTCTGGTAGCTTCGAGACTGCATGAGTGGAGCTTTCAAAATGGGAAAGCAAGATCTGTGTCTCAGTCTCACATTTCCAGATTGACACGCAGCATAAGGACATGTTGATGTTAACAAGTCAAAAGAGATTCACGATACACAGTGGGGCTTTCCCTGATTCAACTTTTTTCTACGACAGCTTATCTGCCTGCAGCAACGTGCCTAAACAAAGGATGCGTGAGGGAGACAGGTGCCTGTGCTTCTTCCAAAGACCTGCAGTGTTACACCAAGAACAGTGCTTAAATTGTACTTGGATGCAAGCCGACCACCTCCTTGAGGATGCGTGACTCTAAGTGCAAAAGGTGAAAAGGGATTCGAAGCAGAGTGTTTTTCTCAATAGAGTTCAGCTAGGGGAATGAGGTTACATCCATTGCCTGGAGGACAGTCTAGGAGTGTGTTCCTGAATCCTGTGTAGAGCTGAGGTCATCTGGCTCTCCCAGGGAGGAGTGCAGTGTGTTTCCTTTCTCTAGCCAACAATGAGGTGTTCCAAAAGGCCTACGGGGCAGAAGTTGCTTAGCTGGCCCTGAGCTTCTTGGCTGTACTCAGTATACTGGTACTGAAACGGTTTCTAAAGCAAGGTCCCTAGGAGTCTTGAAAAGCTTACTACGGTGAAACTAAAGCAGAACAGTGAAGAAGGCCTCATGGAGCTGCTCCATGCCTCCAGTTTGGCAAGGCAAATCAGGGCCTTCCTTCGAGGCTAGGGCTCACGTTGACTTTGACTTTAGGTATAGAGCAGAGCAGGGTGAGCTTCCAACTAGGAACTGGAAGCACAAGGTTTCTTATGGGATAACTCAATATCTTCTCAGAAACATGCCGGCAGTGACTACAACTCTGGCAACAGCAATGCTTTCCAGGTATATACGAGGCCACATGAACGGAGCTTTCATAATGGGCAAATAGGCCTTGTGCCATCAGTCTCCAATTTCTATGTTGACACGCAGCATACTCGCTGAACCAGGGCTTCCTGGCTCTAGGCAATTTTCTGATATCGAAACGGGTGCTGAAGCAGGGTCTTTAGGAGTCTTGGAAAGCTTACTACCGTTAAACTAAAGCAGAACAGCGTTGAAAGCCTCAGGGAACCGCTGCATGCCTCCCGTTTTGTAAGGATATTCAGGGCCTTACCTAGAGGCTGGCGCTCCCTTGACTTTAACTTTAGTTACAGTGCAGAGCAAGGGGACCTTCCAACTAGGAACTGGAAGCACAAGGTTTCTTATGGGAAAACTCAATATCTTATCAGAACTATGCATGCTTTGACTAAAACCCCGGCAACAACAAAGCCTTTCAGGAATCTTCGAGGCCGCATAAACGGTGCTTTCATAATGGGCAAACAAGCCTTGTGCCATCAGTCTTCAATATGTAAGTTGATACGCAGCATTCACGCAGGACGAAAGCTTCCTGGCTCTAGGCAGTTTTCTGATACCGAAACGGGTGCTGAAGACAGGTCTCTAGGAGTATTGGAAAGCTTACTACCGTTAAACTAAAGCAGAACAGCGTTGAAAGCCTCAGGGAACTGCTGCATGCCTCCCGTTTTGTAAGGATATTCAGGGCCTTACATAGAGGCTGGCGCTCCCTTGACTTTAACTTTAGTTACAGTGCAGAGCAAGGGGAGCTTCCTACTAGGAACTGGAAGCACAAAGTTTCTTATGGGAAAACTCAGTATCTTATCAGAACTATGCATGCAGTGACTAAAACCCCAGCAACAACAAAGCCTTTCAGGAATCTTCGAGGCCGCATAAACGGTGCTTTCATAATGGGCAAACAAGCCTTGTGCCATCAGTCTTCAATATGTAGGTTGATACGCAGCATTCACGCAGGACGAAAGCTTCCTGGCTCTAGGCAGTTTTCTGATACCGAAATGGGTGCTGAAGCAAGGTCTCTAGGAGTATTGGAAAGCTTACTACCTAAAAACTAAAGCAGAGCAGCGTTGAAGTCCTCATGGAGATGCTGCATGCCTCCCGTTTTGTAAGGCTATTCAGGGCCTTACTTCGAGGCAAGTGCTCCCCTTGACTTTCACTTTAGTTATAGAGCAGAGCAGGGTGAGCTTCCAACTAGGAACTGGAAGCACAAGGTTTCTTTCGGGAAAACTCATTTTCCTCGCAGAAGCAGGCAGGCAGTGACTAAATCCCTGGCAACAACAACGCTTTTCAGGTATCTTCGAGGCCGCATGAACGGAGCTTTCCTAATGAGAAAACAAGCCTTGTGCCATCAGTCTCCAATTTCTAGGTTGACACGCAGCATACACGGAGGACCAGAGCTTCCTGGCTCTCTGCAGTTTTCTGTTACCGAAACGGGTGCTGAAGGAAGGTTCCTAGGAGTCTTGGAAAGCTTACTACCGCTAAACTAAAGAAGAACAGTGATGAAGGCCTCATGGAACTGCTGCATGCTTCCTGCTTTGCAAGGATAATCAGGGCCTTACTTGGAGGTTGGTGCTCACGTTGACTCTCACTTTTGGTATAGAGGAGCGCAGGTTGAGCTTCCAACTTGGAACTGGAAGCACAAAGTTTCTTTCCAGAAAACTCATTTTCTTCTCTGAGCCATGCCGGCAGTAACTAAAAGCACCGTAACAACAGTGCTTTTCTGGTAGCTTCGAGACTGCATGAGTGGAGCTTTCAAAATAGGAAAGCAAGATCTGTGTCTCAGTCTCACATTTCCAGATTGACACGCAGCATAAGGACATGTTGATGTTAACAAGTCAAAAGAGATTCACGATACCCAGTGGGGCTTTCCCTGATTCAACTTTTTTCTACGACAGCTTATCTGCCTGCAGCAAAGTGCCTAAACAAAGGATGCGTGAGGGAGACAGGTGCCTGTGCTTCCTCCAAAGACCTGCAGTGTTACACCAAGAACAGTGCTTAAATTGTACTTGGATGCAAGCCGACCAGCTCCTTCAGGATGCGTGACTCTAAGTGTAAAAGGTGAAAAGGGATTCGAAGCAGAGTGTTTTTCTCAATAGATTTCAGCTAGGGGAATGAGGTTACATCCATTGCATGGAGGACAGTCTAGAAGTGTGTTCCTGAATCCTGTGTAGAGCTGAGGTCATCTGGCTTTCCCAGGGAGGAGTGCAGTGTGTTGCCTTTCTCTAGCCAACACTGAGGTGTTCCAAAAGGCCTACGGGGCAGAAGTTGCTTAGCTGGCCCTGAGCTTCTTGGCTGTACTCAGTATACTGGTACTGAAACGGTTTCTAAAGCAAGGTCCCTAGGAGTCTTGAAAAGCTTACTACGGTGAAACTAAAGCAGAACAGTGAAGAAGGCCTCATGGAGCTGCTCCATGCCTCCAGTTTGGCAAGGCAAATCAGGGCCTTCCTTCGAGGCTAGGGCTCACGTTGACTTTGACTTTAGGTATAGAGCAAAGCAGGTGAGCTTCCAACTAGGAACTGGAAGCACAAGGTTTCTTACTGGATAACTCAATCTCTTCTCAGAAACATGCCGGCAGTGACTACAACTCTGGCAACAGCAATGCTTTTCAGGTATATTCGAGGCCACATGAACGGAGCTTTCATAATGGGCAAACAGGCCTTGTGCCATCAGTCTCCAATTTCTAGGTTGACACGCAGCATACTCGCTGAACCAGGGCTTCCTGGCTCTAGGCAATTTTCTGATATCGAAACGGGTGCTGAAGCAGGGTCTTTAGGAGTCTTGGAAAGCTTACTACCGTTAAACTAAAGCAGAACAGCGTTGAAAGCCTCAGGGAACTGCTGCATGCCTCCCGTTTTGTAAGGATATTCAGGGCCTTACCTAGAGGCTGGCGCTCCCTTGACTTTAACTTTAGTTACAGTGCAGAGCAAGGGGACCTTCCAACTAGGAACTGGAAGCACAAGGTTTCTTATGGGAAAACTCAATATCTTATCAGAACTATGCATGCTTTGACTAAAACCCCGGCAACAACAAAGCCTTTCAGGAATCTTCGAGGCCGCATAAACGGTGCTTTCATAATGGGCAAACAAGCCTTGTGCCATCAGTCTTCAATATGTAAGTTGATACGCAGCATTCACGCAGGACGAAAGCTTCCTGGCTCTAGGCAGTTTTCTGATACCGAAACGGGTGCTGAAGACAGGTCTCTAGGAGTATTGGAAAGCTTACTACCGTTAAACTAAAGCAGAACAGCGTTGAAAGCCTCAGGGAACTGCTGCATGCCTCCCGTTTTGTAAGGATATTCAGGGCCTTACATAGAGGCTGGCGCTCCCTTGACTTTAACTTTAGTTACAGTGCAGAGCAAGGGGAGCTTCCTACTAGGAACTGGAAGCACAAAGTTTCTTATGGGAAAACTCAGTATCTTATCAGAACTATGCATGCAGTGACTAAAACCCCAGCAACAACAAAGCCTTTCAGGAATCTTCGAGGCCGCATAAACGGTGCTTTCATAATGGGCAAACAAGCCTTGTGCCATCAGTCTTCAATATGTAGGTTGATACGCAGCATTCACGCAGGACGAAAGCTTCCTGGCTCTAGGCAGTTTTCTGATACCGAAATGGGTGCTGAAGCAAGGTCTCTAGGAGTATTGGAAAGCTTACTACCTAAAAACTAAAGCAGAGCAGCGTTGAAGTCCTCATGGAGATGCTGCATGCCTCCCGTTTTGTAAGGCTATTCAGGGCCTTACTTCGAGGCAAGTGCTCCCCTTGACTTTCACTTTAGTTATAGAGCAGAGCAGGGTGAGCTTCCAACTAGGAACTGGAAGCACAAGGTTTCTTTCGGGAAAACTCATTTTCCTCGCAGAAGCAGGCAGGCAGTGACTAAATCCCTGGCAACAACAACGCTTTTCAGGTATCTTCGAGGCCGCATGAACGGAGCTTTCCTAATGAGAAAACAAGCCTTGTGCCATCAGTCTCCAATTTCTAGGTTGACACGCAGCATACACGGAGGACCAGAGCTTCCTGGCTCTCTGCAGTTTTCTGTTACCGAAACGGGTGCTGAAGGAAGGTTCCTAGGAGTCTTGGAAAGCTTACTACCGCTAAACTAAAGAAGAACAGTGATGAAGGCCTCATGGAACTGCTGCATGCTTCCTGCTTTGCAAGGATAATCAGGGCCTTACTTGGAGGTTGGTGCTCACGTTGACTCTCACTTTTGGTATAGAGGAGCGCAGGTTGAGCTTCCAACTTGGAACTGGAAGCACAAAGTTTCTTTCCAGAAAACTCATTTTCTTCTCTGAGCCATGCCGGCAGTAACTAAAAGCACCGTAACAACAGTGCTTTTCTGGTAGCTTCGAGACTGCATGAGTGGAGCTTTCAAAATAGGAAAGCAAGATCTGTGTCTCAGTCTCACATTTCCAGATTGACACGCAGCATAAGGACATGTTGATGTTAACAAGTCAAAAGAGATTCACGATACCCAGTGGGGCTTTCCCTGATTCAACTTTTTTCTACGACAGCTTATCTGCCTGCAGCAAAGTGCCTAAACAAAGGATGCGTGAGGGAGACAGGTGCCTGTGCTTCCTCCAAAGACCTGCAGTGTTACACCAAGAACAGTGCTTAAATTGTACTTGGATGCAAGCCGACCAGCTCCTTCAGGATGCGTGACTCTAAGTGTAAAAGGTGAAAAGGGATTCGAAGCAGAGTGTTTTTCTCAATAGATTTCAGCTAGGGGAATGAGGTTACATCCATTGCATGGAGGACAGTCTAGAAGTGTGTTCCTGAATCCTGTGTAGAGCTGAGGTCATCTGGCTTTCCCAGGGAGGAGTGCAGTGTGTTGCCTTTCTCTAGCCAACACTGAGGTGTTCCAAAAGGCCTACGGGGCAGAAGTTGCTTAGCTGGCCCTGAGCTTCTTGGCTGTACTCAGTATACTGGTACTGAAACGGTTTCTAAAGCAAGGTCCCTAGGAGTCTTGAAAAGCTTACTACGGTGAAACTAAAGCAGAACAGTGAAGAAGGCCTCATGGAGCTGCTCCATGCCTCCAGTTTGGCAAGGCAAATCAGGGCCTTCCTTCGAGGCTAGGGCTCACGTTGACTTTGACTTTAGGTATAGAGCAAAGCAGGTGAGCTTCCAACTAGGAACTGGAAGCACAAGGTTTCTTACTGGATAACTCAATCTCTTCTCAGAAACATGCCGGCAGTGACTACAACTCTGGCAACAGCAATGCTTTTCAGGTATATTCGAGGCCACATGAACGGAGCTTTCATAATGGGCAAACAGGCCTTGTGCCATCAGTCTCCAATTTCTAGGTTGACACGCAGCATACTCGCTGAACCAGGGCTTCCTGGCTCTAGGCAATTTTCTGATATCGAAACGGGTGCTGAAGCAGGGTCTTTAGGAGTCTTGGAAAGCTTACTACCGTTAAACTAAAGCAGAACAGCGTTGAAAGCCTCAGGGAATTGCTGCATGCCTCCCGTTTTGTAAGGATATTCAGGGCCTTACCTAGAGGCTGGCGCTCCCTTGACTTTAACTTTAGTTACAGTGCAGAGCAAGGGGACCTTCCAACTAGGAACTGGAAGCACAAGGTTTCTTATGGGAAAACTCAATATCTTATCAGAACTATGCATGCTTTGACTAAAACCCCGGCAACAACAAAGCCTTTCAGGAATCTTCGAGGCCGCATAAACGGTGCTTTCATAATGGGCAAACAAGCCTTGTGCCATCAGTCTTCAATATGTAAGTTGATACGCAGCATTCACGCAGGACGAAAGCTTCCTGGCTCTAGGCAGTTTTCTGATACCGAAACGGGTGCTGAAGACAGGTCTCTAGGAGTATTGGAAAGCTTACTACCGTTAAACTAAAGCAGAACAGCGTTGAAAGCCTCAGGGAACTGCTGCATGCCTCCCGTTTTGTAAGGATATTCAGGGCCTTACATAGAGGCTGGCGCTCCCTTGACTTTAACTTTAGTTACAGTGCAGAGCAAGGGGAGCTTCCTACTAGGAACTGGAAGCACAAAGTTTCTTATGGGAAAACTCAGTATCTTATCAGAACTATGCATGCAGTGACTAAAACCCCAGCAACAACAAAGCCTTTCAGGAATCTTCGAGGCCGCATAAACGGTGCTTTCATAATGGGCAAACAAGCCTTGTGCCATCAGTCTTCAATATGTAGGTTGATACGCAGCATTCACGCAGGACGAAAGCTTCCTGGCTCTAGGCAGTTTTCTGATACCGAAATGGGTGCTGAAGCAAGGTCTCTAGGAGTATTGGAAAGCTTACTACCTAAAAACTAAAGCAGAGCAGCGTTGAAGTCCTCATGGAGATGCTGCATGCCTCCCGTTTTGTAAGGCTATTCAGGGCCTTACTTCGAGGCAAGTGCTCCCCTTGACTTTCACTTTAGTTATAGAGCAGAGCAGGGTGAGCTTCCAACTAGGAACTGGAAGCACAAGGTTTCTTTCGGGAAAACTCATTTTCCTCGCAGAAGCAGGCAGGCAGTGACTAAATCCCTGGCAACAACAACGCTTTTCAGGTATCTTCGAGGCCGCATGAACGGAGCTTTCCTAATGAGAAAACAAGCCTTGTGCCATCAGTCTCCAATTTCTAGGTTGACACGCAGCATACACGGAGGACCAGAGCTTCCTGGCTCTCTGCAGTTTTCTGTTACCGAAACGGGTGCTGAAGGAAGGTTCCTAGGAGTCTTGGAAAGCTTACTACCGCTAAACTAAAGAAGAACAGTGATGAAGGCCTCATGGAACTGCTGCATGCTTCCTGCTTTGCAAGGATAATCAGGGCCTTACTTGGAGGTTGGTGCTCACGTTGACTCTCACTTTTGGTATAGAGGAGCGCAGGTTGAGCTTCCAACTTGGAACTGGAAGCACAAAGTTTCTTTCCAGAAAACTCATTTTCTTCTCTGAGCCATGCCGGCAGTAACTAAAAGCACCGTAACAACAGTGCTTTTCTGGTAGCTTCGAGACTGCATGAGTGGAGCTTTCAAAATAGGAAAGCAAGATCTGTGTCTCAGTCTCACATTTCCAGATTGACACGCAGCATAAGGACATGTTGATGTTAACAAGTCAAAAGAGATTCACGATACCCAGTGGGGCTTTCCCTGATTCAACTTTTTTCTACGACAGCTTATCTGCCTGCAGCAAAGTGCCTAAACAAAGGATGCGTGAGGGAGACAGGTGCCTGTGCTTCCTCCAAAGACCTGCAGTGTTACACCAAGAACAGTGCTTAAATTGTACTTGGATGCAAGCCGACCAGCTCCTTCAGGATGCGTGACTCTAAGTGTAAAAGGTGAAAAGGGATTCGAAGCAGAGTGTTTTTCTCAATAGATTTCAGCTAGGGGAATGAGGTTACATCCATTGCATGGAGGACAGTCTAGAAGTGTGTTCCTGAATCCTGTGTAGAGCTGAGGTCATCTGGCTTTCCCAGGGAGGAGTGCAGTGTGTTTCCTTTCTCTAGCCAACACTGAGGTGTTCCAAAAGGCCTACGGGGCAGAAGTTGCTTAGCTGGCCCTGAGCTTCTTGGCTGTACTCAGTATACTGGTACTGAAACGGTTTCTAAAGCAAGGTCCCTAGGAGTCTTGAAAAGCTTACTACGGTGAAACTAAAGCAGAACAGTGAAGAAGGCCTCATGGAGCTGCTCCATGCCTCCAGTTTGGCAAGGCAAATCAGGGCCTTCCTTCGAGGCTAGGGCTCACGTTGACTTTGACTTTAGGTATAGAGCAAAGCAGGTGAGCTTCCAACTAGGAACTGGAAGCACAAGGTTTCTTACTGGATAACTCAATCTCTTCTCAGAAACATGCCGGCAGTGACTACAACTCTGGCAACAGCAATGCTTTTCAGGTATATTCGAGGCCACATGAACGGAGCTTTCATAATGGGCAAACAGGCCTTGTGCCATCAGTCTCCAATTTCTAGGTTGACACGCAGCATACTCGCTGAACCAGGGCTTCCTGGCTCTAGGCAATTTTCTGATATCGAAACGGGTGCTGAAGCAGGGTCTTTAGGAGTCTTGGAAAGCTTACTACCGTTAAACTAAAGCAGAACAGCGTTGAAAGCCTCAGGGAACTGCTGCATGCCTCCCGTTTTGTAAGGATATTCAGGGCCTTACCTAGAGGCTGGCGCTCCCTTGACTTTAACTTTAGTTACAGTGCAGAGCAAGGGGACCTTCCAACTAGGAACTGGAAGCACAAGGTTTCTTATGGGAAAACGCAATATCTTATCAGAACTATGCATGCTTTGACTAAAACCCCGGCAACAACAAAGCCTTTCAGGAATCTTCGAGGCCGCATAAACGGTGCTTTCATAATGGGCAAACAAGCCTTGTGCCATCAGTCTTCAATATGTAAGTTGATACGCAGCATTCACGCAGGACGAAAGCTTCCTGGCTCTAGGCAGTTTTCTGATACCGAAACGGGTGCTGAAGACAGGTCTCTAGGAGTATTGGAAAGCTTACTACCGTTAAACTAAAGCAGAACAGCGTTGAAAGCCTCAGGGAACTGCTGCATGCCTCCCGTTTTGTAAGGATATTCAGGGCCTTACATAGAGGCTGGCGCTCCCTTGACTTTAACTTTAGTTACAGTGCAGAGCAAGGGGAGCTTCCTACTAGGAACTGGAAGCACAAAGTTTCTTATGGGAAAACTCAGTATCTTATCAGAACTATGCATGCAGTGACTAAAACCCCAGCAACAACAAAGCCTTTCAGGAATCTTCGAGGCCGCATAAACGGTGCTTTCATAATGGGCAAACAAGCCTTGTGCCATCAGTCTTCAATATGTAGGTTGATACGCAGCATTCACGCAGAACGAAAGCTTCCTGGCACTAGGCAGTTTTCTGATACCGAAATGGGTGCTGAAGCAAGGTCTCTAGGAATATTGGAAAGCTTACTACCTAAAAACTAAAGCAGAGCAGCGTTGAAGTCCTCATGGAGATGCTGCATGCCTCCCGTTTTGTAAGGCTATTCAGGGCCTTACTTCGAGGCAAGTGCTCCCCTTGACTTTCACTTTAGTTATAGAGCAGAGCAGGGTGAGCTTCCAACTAGGAACTGGAAGCACAAGGTTTCTTTCGGGAAAACTCATTTTCCTCGCAGAAGCAGGCAGGCAGTGACTAAATCCCTGGCAACAACAACGCTTTTCAGGTATCTTCGAGGCCGCATGAACGGAGCTTTCCTAATGAGAAAACAAGCCTTGTGCCATCAGTCTCCAATTTCTAGGTTGACACGCAGCATACACGGAGGACCAGAGCTTCCTGGCTCTCTGCGGGGTTCTGTTACCGAAACGGGTGCTGAAGGAAGGTTCCTAGGAGTCTTGGAAAGCTTACTACCGCTAAACTAAAGAAGAACAGCGATGAAGGCCTCATGGAACTGCTGCATGCTTCCTGCTTTGCAAGGATAATCAGGGCCTTACTTGGAGGTTGGTGCTCACGTTGACTCTCACTTTTGGTATAGAGGAGCGCAGGTTGAGCTTCCAACTTGGAACTGGAAGCACAAAGTTTCTTTCCAGAAAACTCATTTTCTTCTCTGAGCCATGCCGGCAGTAACTAAAAGCACCGTAACAACAGTGCTTTTCTGGTAGCTTCGAGACTGCATGAGTGGAGCTTTCAAAATAGGAAAGCAGGATCTGTGTCTCAGTCTCACATTTCCAGATTGACACGCAGCATAAGGACATGTTGATGTTAACAAGTCAAAAGAGATTCACGATACCCAGTGGGGCTTTCCCTGATTCAACTTTTTTCTACGACAGCTTATCTGCCTGCAGCAACGTGCCTAAACAAAGGATGCGTGAGGGAGACAGGTGCCTGTGCTTCCTCCAAAGACCTGCAGTGTTACACCAAGAACAGTGCTTAAATTGTACTTGGATGCAAGCCGACCACCTCCTTGAGGATGCGTGACTCTAAGTGCAAAAGGTGAAAAGGGATTCGAAGCAGAGTGTTTTTCTCAATAGAGTTCAGCTAGGGGAATGAGGTTACATCCATTGCCTGGAGGACAGTCTAGGAGTGTGTTCCTGAATCCTGTGTAGAGCTGAGGTCATCTGGCTCTCCCAGGGAGGAGTGCAGTGTGTTTCCTTTCTCTAGCCAAAAATGAGGTGTTCCAAAAGGCCTACGGGGCAGAAGTTGCTTAGCTGGCCCTGAGCTTCTTGGCTGTACTCAGTATACTGGTACTGAAACGGTTTCTAAAGCAAGGTCCCTAGGAGTCTTGAAAAGCTTACTACGGTGAAACTAAAGCAGAACAGTGAAGAAGGCCTCATGGAGCTGCTCCATGCCTCCAGTTTGGCAAGGCAAATCAGGGCCTTCCTTCGAGGCTAGGGCTCACGTTGACTTTGACTTTAGGTATAGAGCAAAGCAGGTGAGCTTCCAACTAGGAACTGGAAGCACAAGGTTTCTTACTGGATAACTCAATCTCTTCTCAGAAACATGCCGGCAGTGACTACAACTCTGGCAACAGCAATGCTTTTCAGGTATATTCGAGGCCACATGAACGGAGCTTTCATAATGGGCAAACAGGCCTTGTGCCATCAGTCTCCAATTTCTAGGTTGACACGCAGCATACTCGCTGAACCAGGGCTTCCTGGCTCTAGGCAATTTTCTGATATCGAAACGGGTGCTGAAGCAGGGTCTTTAGGAGTCTTGGAAAGCTTACTACCGTTAAACTAAAGCAGAACAGCGTTGAAAGCCTCAGGGAACTGCTGCATGCCTCCCGTTTTGTAAGGATATTCAGGGCCTTACCTAGAGGCTGGCGCTCCCTTGACTTTAACTTTAGTTACAGTGCAGAGCAAGGGGACCTTCCAACTAGGAACTGGAAGCACAAGGTTTCTTATGGGAAAACGCAATATCTTATCAGAACTATGCATGCTTTGACTAAAACCCCGGCAACAACAAAGCCTTTCAGGAATCTTCGAGGCCGCATAAACGGTGCTTTCATAATGGGCAAACAAGCCTTGTGCCATCAGTCTTCAATATGTAAGTTGATACGCAGCATTCACGCAGGACGAAAGCTTCCTGGCTCTAGGCAGTTTTCTGATACCGAAACGGGTGCTGAAGACAGGTCTCTAGGAGTATTGGAAAGCTTACTACCGTTAAACTAAAGCAGAACAGCGTTGAAAGCCTCAGGGAACTGCTGCATGCCTCCCGTTTTGTAAGGATATTCAGGGCCTTACATAGAGGCTGGCGCTCCCTTGACTTTAACTTTAGTTACAGTGCAGAGCAAGGGGAGCTTCCTACTAGGAACTGGAAGCACAAAGTTTCTTATGGGAAAACTCAGTATCTTATCAGAACTATGCATGCAGTGACTAAAACCCCAGCAACAACAAAGCCTTTCAGGAATCTTCGAGGCCGCATAAACGGTGCTTTCATAATGGGCAAACAAGCCTTGTGCCATCAGTCTTCAATATGTAGGTTGATACGCAGCATTCACGCAGAACGAAAGCTTCCTGGCACTAGGCAGTTTTCTGATACCGAAATGGGTGCTGAAGCAAGGTCTCTAGGAATATTGGAAAGCTTACTACCTAAAAACTAAAGCAGAGCAGCGTTGAAGTCCTCATGGAGATGCTGCATGCCTCCCGTTTTGTAAGGCTATTCAGGGCCTTACTTCGAGGCAAGTGCTCCCCTTGACTTTCACTTTAGTTATAGAGCAGAGCAGGGTGAGCTTCCAACTAGGAACTGGAAGCACAAGGTTTCTTTCGGGAAAACTCATTTTCCTCGCAGAAGCAGGCAGGCAGTGACTAAATCCCTGGCAACAACAACGCTTTTCAGGTATCTTCGAGGCCGCATGAACGGAGCTTTCCTAATGAGAAAACAAGCCTTGTGCCATCAGTCTCCAATTTCTAGGTTGACACGCAGCATACACGGAGGACCAGAGCTTCCTGGCTCTCTGCGGGGTTCTGTTACCGAAACGGGTGCTGAAGGAAGGTTCCTAGGAGTCTTGGAAAGCTTACTACCGCTAAACTAAAGAAGAACAGCGATGAAGGCCTCATGGAACTGCTGCATGCTTCCTGCTTTGCAAGGATAATCAGGGCCTTACTTGGAGGTTGGTGCTCACGTTGACTCTCACTTTTGGTATAGAGGAGCGCAGGTTGAGCTTCCAACTTGGAACTGGAAGCACAAAGTTTCTTTCCAGAAAACTCATTTTCTTCTCTGAGCCATGCCGGCAGTAACTAAAAGCACCGTAACAACAGTGCTTTTCTGGTAGCTTCGAGACTGCATGAGTGGAGCTTTCAAAATAGGAAAGCAGGATCTGTGTCTCAGTCTCACATTTCCAGATTGACACGCAGCATAAGGACATGTTGATGTTAACAAGTCAAAAGAGATTCACGATACCCAGTGGGGCTTTCCCTGATTCAACTTTTTTCTACGACAGCTTATCTGCCTGCAGCAACGTGCCTAAACAAAGGATGCGTGAGGGAGACAGGTGCCTGTGCTTCCTCCAAAGACCTGCAGTGTTACACCAAGAACAGTGCTTAAATTGTACTTGGATGCAAGCCGACCACCTCCTTGAGGATGCGTGACTCTAAGTGCAAAAGGTGAAAAGGGATTCGAAGCAGAGTGTTTTTCTCAATAGAGTTCAGCTAGGGGAATGAGGTTACATCCATTGCCTGGAGGACAGTCTAGGAGTGTGTTCCTGAATCCTGTGTAGAGCTGAGGTCATCTGGCTCTCCCAGGGAGGAGTGCAGTGTGTTTCCTTTCTCTAGCCAAAAATGAGGTGTTCCAAAAGGCCTACGGGGCAGAAGTTGCTTAGCTGGCCCTGAGCTTCTTGGCTGTACTCAGTATACTGTTACTGAAACGGTTTCTAAAGCAAGGTCCCTAGGAGTCTTGAAAAGCTTACTACGGTGAAACTAAAGCAGAACAGTGAAGAAGGCCTCATGGAGCTGCTCCATGCCTCCAGTTTGGCAAGGCAAATCAGGGCCTTCCTTCGAGGCTAGGGCTCACGTTGACTTTGACTTTAGGTATAGAGCAGAGCAGGGTGAGCTTCCAACTAGGAACTGGAAGCACAAGGTTTCTTACTGGATAACTCAATCTCTTCTCAGAAACATGCCGGCAGTGACTACAACTCTGGCAACAGCAATGCTTTTCAGGTATATTCGAGGCCACATGAACGGAGCTTTCATAATGGGCAAACAGGCCTTGTGCCATCAGTCTCCAATTTCTAGGTTGACACGCAGCATACTCGCTGAACCAGGGCTTCCTGGCTCTAGGCAATTTTCTGATATCGAAACGGGTGCTGAAGCAGGGTCTTTAGGAGTCTTGGAAAGCTTACTACCGTTAAACTAAAGCAGAACAGCGTTGAAAGCCTCAGGGAACTGCTGCATGCCTCCCGTTTTGTAAGGATATTCAGGGCCTTACCTAGAGGCTGGCGCTCCCTTGACTTTAACTTTAGTTACAGTGCAGAGCAAGGGGACCTTCCAACTAGGAACTGGAAGCACAAGGTTTCTTATGGGAAAACTCAATATCTTATCAGAACTATGCATGCTTTGACTAAAACCCCGGCAACAACAAAGCCTTTCAGGAATATTCGAGGCCGCATAAACGGTGCTTTCATAATGGGCAAACAAGCCTTGTGCCATCAGTCTTCAATATGTAAGTTGATACGCAGCATTCACGCAGGACGAAAGCTTCCTGGCTCTAGGCAGTTTTCTGATACCGAAACGGGTGCTGAAGACAGGTCTCTAGGAGTATTGGAAAGCTTACTACCGTTAAACTAAAGCAGAACAGCGTTGAAAGCCTCAGGGAACTGCTGCATGCCTCCCGTTTTGTAAGGATATTCAGGGCCTTACATAGAGGCTGGCGCTCCCTTGACTTTAACTTTAGTTACAGTGCAGAGCAAGGGGAGCTTCCTACTAGGAACTGGAAGCACAAAGTTTCTTATGGGAAAACTCAGTATCTTATCAGAACTATGCATGCAGTGACTAAAACCCCAGCAACAACAAAGCCTTTCAGGAATCTTCGAAGCCGCATAAACGGTGCTTTCATAATGGGCAAACAAGCCTTGTGCCATCAGTCTTCAATATGTAGGTTGATACGCAGCATTCACGCAGGACGAAAGCTTCCTGGCTCTAGGCAGTTTTCTGATACCGAAATGGGTGCTGAAGCAAGGTCTCTAGGAGTATTGGAAAGCTTACTACCTAAAAACTAAAGCAGAGCAGCGTTGAAGTCCTCATGGAGATGCTGCATGCCTCCCGTTTTGTAAGGCTATTCAGGGCCTTACTTCGAGGCAAGTGCTCCCCTTGACTTTCACTTTAGTTATAGAGCAGAGCAGGGTGAGCTTCCAACTAGGAACTGGAAGCACAAGGTTTCTTTCGGGAAAACTCATTTTCCTCGCAGAAGCAGGCAGGCAGTGACTAAATCCCTGGCAACAACAACGCTTTTCAGGTATCTTCGAGGCCGCATGAACGGAGCTTTCCTAATGAGAAAACAAGCCTTGTGCCATCAGTCTCCAATTTCTAGGTTGACACGCAGCATACACGGAGGACCAGAGCTTCCTGGCTCTCTGCAGTTTTCTGTTACCGAAACGGGTGCTGAAGGAAGGTTCCTAGGAGTCTTGGAAAGCTTACTACCGCTAAACTAAAGAAGAACAGTGATGAAGGCCTCATGGAACTGCTGCATGCTTCCTGCTTTGCAAGGATAATCAGGGCCTTACTTGGAGGTTGGTGCTCACGTTGACTCTCACTTTTGGTATAGAGGAGCGCAGGTTGAGCTTCCAACTTGGAACTGGAAGCACAAAGTTTCTTTCCAGAAAACTCATTTTCTTCTCTGAGCCATGCCGGCAGTAACTCAAAGCACCGTAACAACAGTGCTTTTCTGGTAGCTTCGAGACTGCATGAGTGGAGCTTTCAAAATAGGAAAGCAAGATCTGTGTCTCAGTCTCACATTTCCAGATTGACACGCAGCATAAGGACATGTTGATGTTAACAAGTCAAAAGAGATTCACGATACCCAGTGGGGCTTTCCCTGATTCAACTTTTTTCTACGACAGCTTATCTGCCTGCAGCAAAGTGCCTAAACAAAGGATGCGTGAGGGAGACAGGTGCCTGTGCTTCCTCCAAAGACCTGCAGTGTTACACCAAGAACAGTGCTTAAATTGTACTTGGATGCAAGCCGACCAGCTCCTTCAGGATGCGTGACTCTAAGTGTAAAAGGTGAAAAGGGATTCGAAGCAGAGTGTTTTTCTCAATAGATTTCAGCTAGGGGAATGAGGTTACATCCATTGCATGGAGGACAGTCTAGAAGTGTGTTCCTGAATCCTGTGTAGAGCTGAGGTCATCTGGCTTTCCCAGGGAGGAGTGCAGTGTGTTGCCTTTCTCTAGCCAACACTGAGGTGTTCCAAAAGGCCTACGGGGCAGAAGTTGCTTAGCTGGCCCTGAGCTTCTTGGCTGTACTCAGTATACTGGTACTGAAACGGTTTCTAAAGCAAGGTCCCTAGGAGTCTTGAAAAGCTTACTACGGTGAAACTAAAGCAGAACAGTGAAGAAGGCCTCATGGAGCTGCTCCATGCCTCCAGTTTGGCAAGGCAAATCAGGGCCTTCCTTCGAGGCTAGGGCTCACGTTGACTTTGACTTTAGGTATAGAGCAAAGCAGGTGAGCTTCCAACTAGGAACTGGAAGCACAAGGTTTCTTACTGGATAACTCAATCTCTTCTCAGAAACATGCCGGCAGTGACTACAACTCTGGCAACAGCAATGCTTTTCAGGTATATTCGAGGCCACATGAACGGAGCTTTCATAATGGGCAAACAGGCCTTGTGCCATCAGTCTCCAATTTCTAGGTTGACACGCAGCATACTCGCTGAACCAGGGCTTCCTGGCTCTAGGCAATTTTCTGATATCGAAACGGGTGCTGAAGCAGGGTCTTTAGGAGTCTTGGAAAGCTTACTACCGTTAAACTAAAGCAGAACAGCGTTGAAAGCCTCAGGGAACTGCTGCATGCCTCCCGTTTTGTAAGGATATTCAGGGCCTTACCTAGAGGCTGGCGCTCCCTTGACTTTAACTTTAGTTACAGTGCAGAGCAAGGGGACCTTCCAACTAGGAACTGGAAGCACAAGGTTTCTTATGGGAAAACTCAATATCTTATCAGAACTATGCATGCTTTGACTAAAACCCCGGCAACAACAAAGCCTTTCAGGAATCTTCGAGGCCGCATAAACGGTGCTTTCATAATGGGCAAACAAGCCTTGTGCCATCAGTCTTCAATATGTAAGTTGATACGCAGCATTCACGCAGGACGAAAGCTTCCTGGCTCTAGGCAGTTTTCTGATACCGAAACGGGTGCTGAAGACAGGTCTCTAGGAGTATTGGAAAGCTTACTACCGTTAAACTAAAGCAGAACAGCGTTGAAAGCCTCAGGGAACTGCTGCATGCCTCCCGTTTTGTAAGGATATTCAGGGCCTTACATAGAGGCTGGCGCTCCCTTGACTTTAACTTTAGTTACAGTGCAGAGCAAGGGGAGCTTCCTACTAGGAACTGGAAGCACAAAGTTTCTTATGGGAAAACTCAGTATCTTATCAGAACTATGCATGCAGTGACTAAAACCCCAGCAACAACAAAGCCTTTCAGGAATCTTCGAGGCCGCATAAACGGTGCTTTCATAATGGGCAAACAAGCCTTGTGCCATCAGTCTTCAATATGTAGGTTGATACGCAGCATTCACGCAGGACGAAAGCTTCCTGGCTCTAGGCAGTTTTCTGATACCGAAATGGGTGCTGAAGCAAGGTCTCTAGGAGTATTGGAAAGCTTACTACCTAAAAACTAAAGCAGAGCAGCGTTGAAGTCCTCATGGAGATGCTGCATGCCTCCCGTTTTGTAAGGCTATTCAGGGCCTTACTTCGAGGCAAGTGCTCCCCTTGACTTTCACTTTAGTTATAGAGCAGAGCAGGGTGAGCTTCCAACTAGGAACTGGAAGCACAAGGTTTCTTTCGGGAAAACTCATTTTCCTCGCAGAAGCAGGCAGGCAGTGACTAAATCCCTGGCAACAACAACGCTTTTCAGGTATCTTCGAGGCCGCATGAACGGAGCTTTCCTAATGAGAAAACAAGCCTTGTGCCATCAGTCTCCAATTTCTAGGTTGACACGCAGCATACACGGAGGACCAGAGCTTCCTGGCTCTCTGCAGTTTTCTGTTACCGAAACGGGTGCTGAAGGAAGGTTCCTAGGAGTCTTGGAAAGCTTACTACCGCTAAACTAAAGAAGAACAGTGATGAAGGCCTCATGGAACTGCTGCATGCTTCCTGCTTTGCAAGGATAATCAGGGCCTTACTTGGAGGTTGGTGCTCACGTTGACTCTCACTTTTGGTATAGAGGAGCGCAGGTTGAGCTTCCAACTTGGAACTGGAAGCACAAAGTTTCTTTCCAGAAAACTCATTTTCTTCTCTGAGCCATGCCGGCAGTAACTCAAAGCACCGTAACAACAGTGCTTTTCTGGTAGCTTCGAGACTGCATGAGTGGAGCTTTCAAAATAGGAAAGCAAGATCTGTGTCTCAGTCTCACATTTCCAGATTGACACGCAGCATAAGGACATGTTGATGTTAACAAGTCAAAAGAGATTCACGATACCCAGTGGGGCTTTCCCTGATTCAACTTTTTTCTACGACAGCTTATCTGCCTGCAGCAAAGTGCCTAAACAAAGGATGCGTGAGGGAGACAGGTGCCTGTGCTTCCTCCAAAGACCTGCAGTGTTACACCAAGAACAGTGCTTAAATTGTACTTGGATGCAAGCCGACCAGCTCCTTCAGGATGCGTGACTCTAAGTGTAAAAGGTGAAAAGGGATTCGAAGCAGAGTGTTTTTCTCAATAGATTTCAGCTAGGGGAATGAGGTTACATCCATTGCATGGAGGACAGTCTAGAAGTGTGTTCCTGAATCCTGTGTAGAGCTGAGGTCATCTGGCTTTCCCAGGGAGGAGTGCAGTGTGTTGCCTTTCTCTAGCCAACACTGAGGTGTTCCAAAAGGCCTACGGGGCAGAAGTTGCTTAGCTGGCCCTGAGCTTCTTGGCTGTACTCAGTATACTGGTACTGAAACGGTTTCTAAAGCAAGGTCCCTAGGAGTCTTGAAAAGCTTACTACGGTGAAACTAAAGCAGAACAGTGAAGAAGGCCTCATGGAGCTGCTCCATGCCTCCAGTTTGGCAAGGCAAATCAGGGCCTTCCTTCGAGGCTAGGGCTCACGTTGACTTTGACTTTAGGTATAGAGCAAAGCAGGTGAGCTTCCAACTAGGAACTGGAAGCACAAGGTTTCTTACTGGATAACTCAATCTCTTCTCAGAAACATGCCGGCAGTGACTACAACTCTGGCAACAGCAATGCTTTTCAGGTATATTCGAGGCCACATGAACGGAGCTTTCATAATGGGCAAACAGGCCTTGTGCCATCAGTCTCCAATTTCTAGGTTGACACGCAGCATACTCGCTGAACCAGGGCTTCCTGGCTCTAGGCAATTTTCTGATATCGAAACGGGTGCTGAAGCAGGGTCTTTAGGAGTCTTGGAAAGCTTACTACCGTTAAACTAAAGCAGAACAGCGTTGAAAGCCTCAGGGAACTGCTGCATGCCTCCCGTTTTGTAAGGATATTCAGGGCCTTACCTAGAGGCTGGCGCTCCCTTGACTTTAACTTTAGTTACAGTGCAGAGCAAGGGGACCTTCCAACTAGGAACTGGAAGCACAAGGTTTCTTATGGGAAAACTCAATATCTTATCAGAACTATGCATGCTTTGACTAAAACCCCGGCAACAACAAAGCCTTTCAGGAATCTTCGAGGCCGCATAAACGGTGCTTTCATAATGGGCAAACAAGCCTTGTGCCATCAGTCTTCAATATGTAAGTTGATACGCAGCATTCACGCAGGACGAAAGCTTCCTGGCTCTAGGCAGTTTTCTGATACCGAAACGGGTGCTGAAGACAGGTCTCTAGGAGTATTGGAAAGCTTACTACCGTTAAACTAAAGCAGAACAGCGTTGAAAGCCTCAGGGAACTGCTGCATGCCTCCCGTTTTGTAAGGATATTCAGGGCCTTACATAGAGGCTGGCGCTCCCTTGACTTTAACTTTAGTTACAGTGCAGAGCAAGGGGAGCTTCCTACTAGGAACTGGAAGCACAAAGTTTCTTATGGGAAAACTCAGTATCTTATCAGAACTATGCATGCAGTGACTAAAACCCCAGCAACAACAAAGCCTTTCAGGAATCTTCGAGGCCGCATAAACGGTGCTTTCATAATGGGCAAACAAGCCTTGTGCCATCAGTCTTCAATATGTAGGTTGATACGCAGCATTCACGCAGGACGAAAGCTTCCTGGCTCTAGGCAGTTTTCTGATACCGAAATGGGTGCTGAAGCAAGGTCTCTAGGAGTATTGGAAAGCTTACTACCTAAAAACTAAAGCAGAGCAGCGTTGAAGTCCTCATGGAGATGCTGCATGCCTCCCGTTTTGTAAGGCTATTCAGGGCCTTACTTCGAGGCAAGTGCTCCCCTTGACTTTCACTTTAGTTATAGAGCAGAGCAGGGTGAGCTTCCAACTAGGAACTGGAAGCACAAGGTTTCTTTCGGGAAAACTCATTTTCCTCGCAGAAGCAGGCAGGCAGTGACTAAATCCCTGGCAACAACAACGCTTTTCAGGTATCTTCGAGGCCGCATGAACGGAGCTTTCCTAATGAGAAAACAAGCCTTGTGCCATCAGTCTCCAATTTCTAGGTTGACACGCAGCATACACGGAGGACCAGAGCTTCCTGGCTCTCTGCAGTTTTCTGTTACCGAAACGGGTGCTGAAGGAAGGTTCCTAGGAGTCTTGGAAAGCTTACTACCGCTAAACTAAAGAAGAACAGTGATGAAGGCCTCATGGAACTGCTGCATGCTTCCTGCTTTGCAAGGATAATCAGGGCCTTACTTGGAGGTTGGTGCTCACGTTGACTCTCACTTTTGGTATAGAGGAGCGCAGGTTGAGCTTCCAACTTGGAACTGGAAGCACAAAGTTTCTTTCCAGAAAACTCATTTTCTTCTCTGAGCCATGCCGGCAGTAACTCAAAGCACCGTAACAACAGTGCTTTTCTGGTAGCTTCGAGACTGCATGAGTGGAGCTTTCAAAATAGGAAAGCAAGATCTGTGTCTCAGTCTCACATTTCCAGATTGACACGCAGCATAAGGACATGTTGATGTTAACAAGTCAAAAGAGATTCACGATACCCAGTGGGGCTTTCCCTGATTCAACTTTTTTCTACGACAGCTTATCTGCCTGCAGCAAAGTGCCTAAACAAAGGATGCGTGAGGGAGACAGGTGCCTGTGCTTCCTCCAAAGACCTGCAGTGTTACACCAAGAACAGTGCTTAAATTGTACTTGGATGCAAGCCGACCAGCTCCTTCAGGATGCGTGACTCTAAGTGTAAAAGGTGAAAAGGGATTCGAAGCAGAGTGTTTTTCTCAATAGATTTCAGCTAGGGGAATGAGGTTACATCCATTGCATGGAGGACAGTCTAGAAGTGTGTTCCTGAATCCTGTGTAGAGCTGAGGTCATCTGGCTTTCCCAGGGAGGAGTGCAGTGTGTTGCCTTTCTCTAGCCAACACTGAGGTGTTCCAAAAGGCCTACGGGGCAGAAGTTGCTTAGCTGGCCCTGAGCTTCTTGGCTGTACTCAGTATACTGGTACTGAAACGGTTTCTAAAGCAAGGTCCCTAGGAGTCTTGAAAAGCTTACTACGGTGAAACTAAAGCAGAACAGTGAAGAAGGCCTCATGGAGCTGCTCCATGCCTCCAGTTTGGCAAGGCAAATCAGGGCCTTCCTTCGAGGCTAGGGCTCACGTTGACTTTGACTTTAGGTATAGAGCAAAGCAGGTGAGCTTCCAACTAGGAACTGGAAGCACAAGGTTTCTTACTGGATAACTCAATCTCTTCTCAGAAACATGCCGGCAGTGACTACAACTCTGGCAACAGCAATGCTTTTCAGGTATATTCGAGGCCACATGAACGGAGCTTTCATAATGGGCAAACAGGCCTTGTGCCATCAGTCTCCAATTTCTAGGTTGACACGCAGCATACTCGCTGAACCAGGGCTTCCTGGCTCTAGGCAATTTTCTGATATCGAAACGGGTGCTGAAGCAGGGTCTTTAGGAGTCTTGGAAAGCTTACTACCGTTAAACTAAAGCAGAACAGCGTTGAAAGCCTCAGGGAACTGCTGCATGCCTCCCGTTTTGTAAGGATATTCAGGGCCTTACCTAGAGGCTGGCGCTCCCTTGACTTTAACTTTAGTTACAGTGCAGAGCAAGGGGACCTTCCAACTAGGAACTGGAAGCACAAGGTTTCTTATGGGAAAACTCAATATCTTATCAGAACTATGCATGCTTTGACTAAAACCCCGGCAACAACAAAGCCTTTCAGGAATCTTCGAGGCCGCATAAACGGTGCTTTCATAATGGGCAAACAAGCCTTGTGCCATCAGTCTTCAATATGTAAGTTGATACGCAGCATTCACGCAGGACGAAAGCTTCCTGGCTCTAGGCAGTTTTCTGATACCGAAACGGGTGCTGAAGACAGGTCTCTAGGAGTATTGGAAAGCTTACTACCGTTAAACTAAAGCAGAACAGCGTTGAAAGCCTCAGGGAACTGCTGCATGCCTCCCGTTTTGTAAGGATATTCAGGGCCTTACATAGAGGCTGGCGCTCCCTTGACTTTAACTTTAGTTACAGTGCAGAGCAAGGGGAGCTTCCTACTAGGAACTGGAAGCACAAAGTTTCTTATGGGAAAACTCAGTATCTTATCAGAACTATGCATGCAGTGACTAAAACCCCAGCAACAACAAAGCCTTTCAGGAATCTTCGAGGCCGCATAAACGGTGCTTTCATAATGGGCAAACAAGCCTTGTGCCATCAGTCTTCAATATGTAGGTTGATACGCAGCATTCACGCAGGACGAAAGCTTCCTGGCTCTAGGCAGTTTTCTGATACCGAAATGGGTGCTGAAGCAAGGTCTCTAGGAGTATTGGAAAGCTTACTACCTAAAAACTAAAGCAGAGCAGCGTTGAAGTCCTCATGGAGATGCTGCATGCCTCCCGTTTTGTAAGGCTATTCAGGGCCTTACTTCGAGGCAAGTGCTCCCCTTGACTTTCACTTTAGTTATAGAGCAGAGCAGGGTGAGCTTCCAACTAGGAACTGGAAGCACAAGGTTTCTTTCGGGAAAACTCATTTTCCTCGCAGAAGCAGGCAGGCAGTGACTAAATCCCTGGCAACAACAACGCTTTTCAGGTATCTTCGAGGCCGCATGAACGGAGCTTTCCTAATGAGAAAACAAGCCTTGTGCCATCAGTCTCCAATTTCTAGGTTGACACGCAGCATACTCGCTGAACCAGGGCTTCCTGGCTCTAGGCAATTTTCTGATATCGAAACGGGTGCTGAAGCAGGGTCTTTAGGAGTCTTGGAAAGCTTACTACCGTTAAACTAAAGCAGAACAGCGTTGAAAGCCTCAGGGAACTGCTGCATGCCTCCCGTTTTGTAAGGATATTCAGGGCCTTACCTAGAGGCTGGCGCTCCCTTGACTTTAACTTTAGTTACAGTGCAGAGCAAGGGGACCTTCCAACTAGGAACTGGAAGCACAAGGTTTCTTATGGGAAAACTCAATATCTTATCAGAACTATGCATGCTTTGACTAAAACCCCGGCAACAACAAAGCCTTTCAGGAATCTTCGAGGCCGCATAAACGGTGCTTTCATAATGGGCAAACAAGCCTTGTGCCATCAGTCTTCAATATGTAAGTTGATACGCAGCATTCACGCAGGACGAAAGCTTCCTGGCTCTAGGCAGTTTTCTGATACCGAAACGGGTGCTGAAGACAGGTCTCTAGGAGTATTGGAAAGCTTACTACCGTTAAACTAAAGCAGAACAGCGTTGAAAGCCTCAGGGAACTGCTGCATGCCTCCCGTTTTGTAAGGATATTCAGGGCCTTACATAGAGGCTGGCGCTCCCTTGACTTTAACTTTAGTTACAGTGCAGAGCAAGGGGAGCTTCCTACTAGGAACTGGAAGCACAAAGTTTCTTATGGGAAAACTCAGTATCTTATCAGAACTATGCATGCAGTGACTAAAACCCCAGCAACAACAAAGCCTTTCAGGAATCTTCGAGGCCGCATAAACGGTGCTTTCATAATGGGCAAACAAGCCTTGTGCCATCAGTCTTCAATATGTAGGTTGATACGCAGCATTCACGCAGGACGAAAGCTTCCTGGCTCTAGGCAGTTTTCTGATACCGAAATGGGTGCTGAAGCAAGGTCTCTAGGAGTATTGGAAAGCTTACTACCTAAAAACTAAAGCAGAGCAGCGTTGAAGTCCTCATGGAGATGCTGCATGCCTCCCGTTTTGTAAGGCTATTCAGGGCCTTACTTCGAGGCAAGTGCTCCCCTTGACTTTCACTTTAGTTATAGAGCAGAGCAGGGTGAGCTTCCAACTAGGAACTGGAAGCACAAGGTTTCTTTCGGGAAAACTCATTTTCCTCGCAGAAGCAGGCAGGCAGTGACTAAATCCCTGGCAACAACAACGCTTTTCAGGTATCTTCGAGGCCGCATGAACGGAGCTTTCCTAATGAGAAAACAAGCCTTGTGCCATCAGTCTCCAATTTCTAGGTTGACACGCAGCATACACGGAGGACCAGAGCTTCCTGGCTCTCTGCAGTTTTCTGTTACCGAAACGGGTGCTGAAGGAAGGTTCCTAGGAGTCTTGGAAAGCTTACTACCGCTAAACTAAAGAAGAACAGTGATGAAGGCCTCATGGAACTGCTGCATGCTTCCTGCTTTGCAAGGATAATCAGGGCCTTACTTGGAGGTTGGTGCTCACGTTGACTCTCACTTTTGGTATAGAGGAGCGCAGGTTGAGCTTCCAACTTGGAACTGGAAGCACAAAGTTTCTTTCCAGAAAACTCATTTTCTTCTCTGAGCCATGCCGGCAGTAACTCAAAGCACCGTAACAACAGTGCTTTTCTGGTAGCTTCGAGACTGCATGAGTGGAGCTTTCAAAATAGGAAAGCAAGATCTGTGTCTCAGTCTCACATTTCCAGATTGACACGCAGCATAAGGACATGTTGATGTTAACAAGTCAAAAGAGATTCACGATACCCAGTGGGGCTTTCCCTGATTCAACTTTTTTCTACGACAGCTTATCTGCCTGCAGCAAAGTGCCTAAACAAAGGATGCGTGAGGGAGACAGGTGCCTGTGCTTCCTCCAAAGACCTGCAGTGTTACACCAAGAACAGTGCTTAAATTGTACTTGGATGCAAGCCGACCAGCTCCTTCAGGATGCGTGACTCTAAGTGTAAAAGGTGAAAAGGGATTCGAAGCAGAGTGTTTTTCTCAATAGATTTCAGCTAGGGGAATGAGGTTACATCCATTGCATGGAGGACAGTCTAGAAGTGTGTTCCTGAATCCTGTGTAGAGCTGAGGTCATCTGGCTTTCCCAGGGAGGAGTGCAGTGTGTTGCCTTTCTCTAGCCAACACTGAGGTGTTCCAAAAGGCCTACGGGGCAGAAGTTGCTTAGCTGGCCCTGAGCTTCTTGGCTGTACTCAGTATACTGGTACTGAAACGGTTTCTAAAGCAAGGTCCCTAGGAGTCTTGAAAAGCTTACTACGGTGAAACTAAAGCAGAACAGTGAAGAAGGCCTCATGGAGCTGCTCCATGCCTCCAGTTTGGCAAGGCAAATCAGGGCCTTCCTTCGAGGCTAGGGCTCACGTTGACTTTGACTTTAGGTATAGAGCAAAGCAGGTGAGCTTCCAACTAGGAACTGGAAGCACAAGGTTTCTTACTGGATAACTCAATCTCTTCTCAGAAACATGCCGGCAGTGACTACAACTCTGGCAACAGCAATGCTTTTCAGGTATATTCGAGGCCACATGAACGGAGCTTTCATAATGGGCAAACAGGCCTTGTGCCATCAGTCTCCAATTTCTAGGTTGACACGCAGCATACTCGCTGAACCAGGGCTTCCTGGCTCTAGGCAATTTTCTGATATCGAAACGGGTGCTGAAGCAGGGTCTTTAGGAGTCTTGGAAAGCTTACTACCGTTAAACTAAAGCAGAACAGCGTTGAAAGCCTCAGGGAACTGCTGCATGCCTCCCGTTTTGTAAGGATATTCAGGGCCTTACCTAGAGGCTGGCGCTCCCTTGACTTTAACTTTAGTTACAGTGCAGAGCAAGGGGACCTTCCAACTAGGAACTGGAAGCACAAGGTTTCTTATGGGAAAACTCAATATCTTATCAGAACTATGCATGCTTTGACTAAAACCCCGGCAACAACAAAGCCTTTCAGGAATCTTCGAGGCCGCATAAACGGTGCTTTCATAATGGGCAAACAAGCCTTGTGCCATCAGTCTTCAATATGTAAGTTGATACGCAGCATTCACGCAGGACGAAAGCTTCCTGGCTCTAGGCAGTTTTCTGATACCGAAACGGGTGCTGAAGACAGGTCTCTAGGAGTATTGGAAAGCTTACTACCGTTAAACTAAAGCAGAACAGCGTTGAAAGCCTCAGGGAACTGCTGCATGCCTCCCGTTTTGTAAGGATATTCAGGGCCTTACATAGAGGCTGGCGCTCCCTTGACTTTAACTTTAGTTACAGTGCAGAGCAAGGGGAGCTTCCTACTAGGAACTGGAAGCACAAAGTTTCTTATGGGAAAACTCAGTATCTTATCAGAACTATGCATGCAGTGACTAAAACCCCAGCAACAACAAAGCCTTTCAGGAATCTTCGAGGCCGCATAAACGGTGCTTTCATAATGGGCAAACAAGCCTTGTGCCATCAGTCTTCAATATGTAGGTTGATACGCAGCATTCACGCAGGACGAAAGCTTCCTGGCTCTAGGCAGTTTTCTGATACCGAAATGGGTGCTGAAGCAAGGTCTCTAGGAGTATTGGAAAGCTTACTACCTAAAAACTAAAGCAGAGCAGCGTTGAAGTCCTCATGGAGATGCTGCATGCCTCCCGTTTTGTAAGGCTATTCAGGGCCTTACTTCGAGGCAAGTGCTCCCCTTGACTTTCACTTTAGTTATAGAGCAGAGCAGGGTGAGCTTCCAACTAGGAACTGGAAGCACAAGGTTTCTTTCGGGAAAACTCATTTTCCTCGCAGAAGCAGGCAGGCAGTGACTAAATCCCTGGCAACAACAACGCTTTTCAGGTATCTTCGAGGCCGCATGAACGGAGCTTTCCTAATGAGAAAACAAGCCTTGTGCCATCAGTCTCCAATTTCTAGGTTGACACGCAGCATACACGGAGGACCAGAGCTTCCTGGCTCTCTGCAGTTTTCTGTTACCGAAACGGGTGCTGAAGGAAGGTTCCTAGGAGTCTTGGAAAGCTTACTACCGCTAAACTAAAGAAGAACAGTGATGAAGGCCTCATGGAACTGCTGCATGCTTCCTGCTTTGCAAGGATAATCAGGGCCTTACTTGGAGGTTGGTGCTCACGTTGACTCTCACTTTTGGTATAGAGGAGCGCAGGTTGAGCTTCCAACTTGGAACTGGAAGCACAAAGTTTCTTTCCAGAAAACTCATTTTCTTCTCTGAGCCATGCCGGCAGTAACTCAAAGCACCATAACAACAGTGCTTTTCTGGTAGCTTCGAGACTGCATGAGTGGAGCTTTCAAAATGGGAAAGCAAGATCTGTGTCTCAGTCTCACATTTCCAGATTGACACGCAGCATAAGGACATGTTGATGTTAACAAGTCAAAAGAGATTCACGATACACAGTGGGGCTTTCCCTGATTCAACTTTTTTCTACGACAGCTTATCTGCCTGCAGCAACGTGCCTAAACAAAGGATGCGTGAGGGAGACAGGTGCCTGTGCTTCTTCCAAAGACCTGCAGTGTTACACCAAGAACAGTGCTTAAATTGTACTTGGATGCAAGCCGACCACCTCCTTGAGGATGCGTGACTCTAAGTGCAAAAGGTGAAAAGGGATTCGAAGCAGAGTGTTTTTCTCAATAGAGTTCAGCTAGGGGAATGAGGTTACATCCATTGCCTGGAGGACAGTCTAGGAGTGTGTTCCTGAATCCTGTGTAGAGCTGAGGTCATCTGGCTCTCCCAGGGAGGAGTGCAGTGTGTTTCCTTTCTCTAGCCAACAATGAGGTGTTCCAAAAGGCCTACGGGGCAGAAGTTGCTTAGCTGGCCCTGAGCTTCTTGGCTGTACTCAGTATACTGGTACTGAAACGGTTTCTAAAGCAAGGTCCCTAGGAGTCTTGAAAAGCTTACTACGGTGAAACTAAAGCAGAACAGTGAAGAAGGCCTCATGGAGCTGCTCCATGCCTCCAGTTTGGCAAGGCAAATCAGGGCCTTCCTTCGAGGCTAGGGATCACGTTGACTTTGACTTTAGGTATAGAGCAGAGCAGGGTGAGCTTCCAACTAGGAACTGGAAGCACAAGGTTTCTTATGGGATAACTCAATATCTTCTCAGAAACATGCCGGCAGTGACTACAACTCTGGCAACAGCAATGCTTTCCAGGTATATACGAGGCCACATGAACGGAGCTTTCATAATGGGCAAATAGGCCTTGTGCCATCAGTCTCCAATTTCTATGTTGACACGCAGCATACTCGCTGAACCAGGGCTTCCTGGCTCTAGGCAATTTTCTGATATCGAAACGGGTGCTGAAGCAGGGTCTTTAGGAGTCTTGGAAAGCTTACTACCGTTAAACTAAAGCAGAACAGCGTTGAAAGCCTCAGGGAACCGCTGCATGCCTCCCGTTTTGTAAGGATATTCAGGGCCTTACCTAGAGGCTGGCGCTCCCTTGACTTTAACTTTAGTTACAGTGCAGAGCAAGGGGACCTTCCAACTAGGAACTGGAAGCACAAGGTTTCTTATGGGAAAACTCAATATCTTATCAGAACTATGCATGCTTTGACTAAAACCCCGGCAACAACAAAGCCTTTCAGGAATCTTCGAGGCCGCATAAACGGTGCTTTCATAATGGGCAAACAAGCCTTGTGCCATCAGTCTTCAATATGTAAGTTGATACGCAGCATTCACGCAGGACGAAAGCTTCCTGGCTCTAGGCAGTTTTCTGATACCGAAACGGGTGCTGAAGACAGGTCTCTAGGAGTATTGGAAAGCTTACTACCGTTAAACTAAAGCAGAACAGCGTTGAAAGCCTCAGGGAACTGCTGCATGCCTCCCGTTTTGTAAGGATATTCAGGGCCTTACATAGAGGCTGGCGCTCCCTTGACTTTAACTTTAGTTACAGTGCAGAGCAAGGGGAGCTTCCTACTAGGAACTGGAAGCACAAAGTTTCTTATGGGAAAACTCAGTATCTTATCAGAACTATGCATGCAGTGACTAAAACCCCAGCAACAACAAAGCCTTTCAGGAATCTTCGAGGCCGCATAAACGGTGCTTTCATAATGGGCAAACAAGCCTTGTGCCATCAGTCTTCAATATGTAGGTTGATACGCAGCATTCACGCAGGACGAAAGCTTCCTGGCTCTAGGCAGTTTTCTGATACCGAAATGGGTGCTGAAGCAAGGTCTCTAGGAGTATTGGAAAGCTTACTACCTAAAAACTAAAGCAGAGCAGCGTTGAAGTCCTCATGGAGATGCTGCATGCCTCCCGTTTTGTAAGGCTATTCAGGGCCTTACTTCGAGGCAAGTGCTCCCCTTGACTTTCACTTTAGTTATAGAGCAGAGCAGGGTGAGCTTCCAACTAGGAACTGGAAGCACAAGGTTTCTTTCGGGAAAACTCATTTTCCTCGCAGAAGCAGGCAGGCAGTGACTAAATCCCTGGCAACAACAACGCTTTTCAGGTATCTTCGAGGCCGCATGAACGGAGCTTTCCTAATGAGAAAACAAGCCTTGTGCCATCAGTCTCCAATTTCTAGGTTGACACGCAGCATACACGGAGGACCAGAGCTTCCTGGCTCTCTGCAGTTTTCTGTTACCGAAACGGGTGCTGAAGGAAGGTTCCTAGGAGTCTTGGAAAGCTTACTACCGCTAAACTAAAGAAGAACAGTGATGAAGGCCTCATGGAACTGCTGCATGCTTCCTGCTTTGCAAGGATAATCAGGGCCTTACTTGGAGGTTGGTGCTCACGTTGACTCTCACTTTTGGTATAGAGGAGCGCAGGTTGAGCTTCCAACTTGGAACTGGAAGCACAAAGTTTCTTTCCAGAAAACTCATTTTCTTCTCTGAGCCATGCCGGCAGTAACTCAAAGCACCATAACAACAGTGCTTTTCTGGTAGCTTCGAGACTGCATGAGTGGAGCTTTCAAAATGGGAAAGCAAGATCTGTGTCTCAGTCTCACATTTCCAGATTGACACGCAGCATAAGGACATGTTGATGTTAACAAGTCAAAAGAGATTCACGATACACAGTGGGGCTTTCCCTGATTCAACTTTTTTCTACGACAGCTTATCTGCCTGCAGCAACGTGCCTAAACAAAGGATGCGTGAGGGAGACAGGTGCCTGTGCTTCTTCCAAAGACCTGCAGTGTTACACCAAGAACAGTGCTTAAATTGTACTTGGATGCAAGCCGACCACCTCCTTGAGGATGCGTGACTCTAAGTGCAAAAGGTGAAAAGGGATTCGAAGCAGAGTGTTTTTCTCAATAGAGTTCAGCTAGGGGAATGAGGTTACATCCATTGCCTGGAGGACAGTCTAGGAGTGTGTTCCTGAATCCTGTGTAGAGCTGAGGTCATCTGGCTCTCCCAGGGAGGAGTGCAGTGTGTTTCCTTTCTCTAGCCAACAATGAGGTGTTCCAAAAGGCCTACGGGGCAGAAGTTGCTTAGCTGGCCCTGAGCTTCTTGGCTGTACTCAGTATACTGGTACTGAAACGGTTTCTAAAGCAAGGTCCCTAGGAGTCTTGAAAAGCTTACTACGGTGAAACTAAAGCAGAACAGTGAAGAAGGCCTCATGGAGCTGCTCCATGCCTCCAGTTTGGCAAGGCAAATCAGGGCCTTCCTTCGAGGCTAGGGCTCACGTTGACTTTGACTTTAGGTATAGAGCAGAGCAGGGTGAGCTTCCAACTAGGAACTGGAAGCACAAGGTTTCTTATGGGATAACTCAATATCTTCTCAGAAACATGCCGGCAGTGACTACAACTCTGGCAACAGCAATGCTTTCCAGGTATATACGAGGCCACATGAACGGAGCTTTCATAATGGGCAAATAGGCCTTGTGCCATCAATCTCCAATTTCTATGTTGACACGCAGCATACTCGCTGAACCAGGGCTTCCTGGCTCTAGGCAATTTTCTGATATCGAAACGGGTGCTGAAGCAGGGTCTTTAGGAGTCTTGGAAAGCTTACTACCGTTAAACTAAAGCAGAACAGCGTTGAAAGCCTCAGGGAACCGCTGCATGCCTCCCGTTTTGTAAGGATATTCAGGGCCTTACCTAGAGGCTGGCGCTCCCTTGACTTTAACTTTAGTTACAGTGCAGAGCAAGGGGACCTTCCAACTAGGAACTGGAAGCACAAGGTTTCTTATGGGAAAACTCAATATCTTATCAGAACTATGCATGCTTTGACTAAAACCCCGGCAACAACAAAGCCTTTCAGGAATCTTCGAGGCCGCATAAACGGTGCTTTCATAATGGGCAAACAAGCCTTGTGCCATCAGTCTTCAATATGTAAGTTGATACGCAGCATTCACGCAGGACGAAAGCTTCCTGGCTCTAGGCAGTTTTCTGATACCGAAACGGGTGCTGAAGACAGGTCTCTAGGAGTATTGGAAAGCTTACTACCGTTAAACTAAAGCAGAACAGCGTTGAAAGCCTCAGGGAACTGCTGCATGCCTCCCGTTTTGTAAGGATATTCAGGGCCTTACATAGAGGCTGGCGCTCCCTTGACTTTAACTTTAGTTACAGTGCAGAGCAAGGGGAGCTTCCTACTAGGAACTGGAAGCACAAAGTTTCTTATGGAAAAACTCAGTATCTTATCAGAACTATGCATGCAGTGACTAAAACCCCAGCAACAACAAAGCCTTTCAGGAATCTTCGAGGCCGCATAAACGGTGCTTTCATAATGGGCAAACAAGCCTTGTGCCATCAGTCTTCAATATGTAGGTTGATACGCAGCATTCACGCAGGACGAAAGCTTCCTGGCTCTAGGCAGTTTTCTGATACCGAAATGGGTGCTGAAGCAAGGTCTCTAGGAGTATTGGAAAGCTTACTACCTAAAAACTAAAGCAGAGCAGCGTTGAAGTCCTCATGGAGATGCTGCATGCCTCCCGTTTTGTAAGGCTATTCAGGGCCTTACTTCGAGGCAAGTGCTCCCCTTGACTTTCACTTTAGTTATAGAGCAGAGCAGGGTGAGCTTCCAACTAGGAACTGGAAGCACAAGGTTTCTTTCGGGAAAACTCATTTTCCTCGCAGAAGCAGGCAGGCAGTGACTAAATCCCTGGCAACAACAACGCTTTTCAGGTATCTTCGAGGCCGCATGAACGGAGCTTTCCTAATGAGAAAACAAGCCTTGTGCCATCAGTCTCCAATTTCTAGGTTGACACGCAGCATACACGGAGGACCAGAGCTTCCTGGCTCTCTGCGGGGTTCTGTTACCGAAACGGGTGCTGAAGGAAGGTTCCTAGGAGTCTTGGAAAGCTTACTACCGCTAAACTAAAGAAGAACAGTGATGAAGGCCTCATGGAACTGCTGCATGCTTCCTGCTTTGCAAGGATAATCAGGGCCTTACTTGGAGGTTGGTGCTCACGTTGACTCTCACTTTTGGTATAGAGGAGCGCAGGTTGAGCTTCCAACTTGGAACTGGAAGCACAAAGTTTCTTTCCAGAAAACTCATTTTCTTCTCTGAGCCATGCCGGCAGTAACTCAAAGCACCGTAACAACAGTGCTTTTCTGGTAGCTTCGAGACTGCATGAGTGGAGCTTTCAAAATAGGAAAGCAAGATCTGTGTCTCAGTCTCACATTTCCAGATTGACACGCAGCATAAGGACATGTTGATGTTAACAAGTCAAAAGAGATTCACGATACCCAGTGGGGCTTTCCCTGATTCAACTTTTTTCTACGACAGCTTATCTGCCTGCAGCAAAGTGCCTAAACAAAGGATGCGTGAGGGAGACAGGTGCCTGTGCTTCCTCCAAAGACCTGCAGTGTTACACCAAGAACAGTGCTTAAATTGTACTTGGATGCAAGCCGACCAGCTCCTTCAGGATGCGTGACTCTAAGTGTAAAAGGTGAAAAGGGATTCGAAGCAGAGTGTTTTTCTCAATAGATTTCAGCTAGGGGAATGAGGTTACATCCATTGCATGGAGGACAGTCTAGAAGTGTGTTCCTGAATCCTGTGTAGAGCTGAGGTCATCTGGCTTTCCCAGGGAGGAGTGCAGTGTGTTGCCTTTCTCTAGCCAACACTGAGGTGTTCCAAAAGGCCTACGGGGCAGAAGTTGCTTAGCTGGCCCTGAGCTTCTTGGCTGTACTCAGTATACTGGTACTGAAACGGTTTCTAAAGCAAGGTCCCTAGGAGTCTTGAAAAGCTTACTACGGTGAAACTAAAGCAGAACAGTGAAGAAGGCCTCATGGAGCTGCTCCATGCCTCCAGTTTGGCAAGGCAAATCAGGGCCTTCCTTCGAGGCTAGGGCTCACGTTGACTTTGACTTTAGGTATAGAGCAAAGCAGGTGAGCTTCCAACTAGGAACTGGAAGCACAAGGTTTCTTACTGGATAACTCAATCTCTTCTCAGAAACATGCCGGCAGTGACTACAACTCTGGCAACAGCAATGCTTTTCAGGTATATTCGAGGCCACATGAACGGAGCTTTCATAATGGGCAAACAGGCCTTGTGCCATCAGTCTCCAATTTCTAGGTTGACACGCAGCATACTCGCTGAACCAGGGCTTCCTGGCTCTAGGCAATTTTCTGATATCGAAACGGGTGCTGAAGCAGGGTCTTTAGGAGTCTTGGAAAGCTTACTACCGTTAAACTAAAGCAGAACAGCGTTGAAAGCCTCAGGGAACTGCTGCATGCCTCCCGTTTTGTAAGGATATTCAGGGCCTTACCTAGAGGCTGGCGCTCCCTTGACTTTAACTTTAGTTACAGTGCAGAGCAAGGGGACCTTCCAACTAGGAACTGGAAGCACAAGGTTTCTTATGGGAAAACGCAATATCTTATCAGAACTATGCATGCTTTGACTAAAACCCCGGCAACAACAAAGCCTTTCAGGAATCTTCGAGGCCGCATAAACGGTGCTTTCATAATGGGCAAACAAGCCTTGTGCCATCAGTCTTCAATATGTAAGTTGATACGCAGCATTCACGCAGGACGAAAGCTTCCTGGCTCTAGGCAGTTTTCTGATACCGAAACGGGTGCTGAAGACAGGTCTCTAGGAGTATTGGAAAGCTTACTACCGTTAAACTAAAGCAGAACAGCGTTGAAAGCCTCAGGGAACTGCTGCATGCCTCCCGTTTTGTAAGGATATTCAGGGCCTTACATAGAGGCTGGCGCTCCCTTGACTTTAACTTTAGTTACAGTGCAGAGCAAGGGGAGCTTCCTACTAGGAACTGGAAGCACAAAGTTTCTTATGGGAAAACTCAGTATCTTATCAGAACTATGCATGCAGTGACTAAAACCCCAGCAACAACAAAGCCTTTCAGGAATCTTCGAGGCCGCATAAACGGTGCTTTCATAATGGGCAAACAAGCCTTGTGCCATCAGTCTTCAATATGTAGGTTGATACGCAGCATTCACGCAGGACGAAAGCTTCCTGGCTCTAGGCAGTTTTCTGATACCGAAATGGGTGCTGAAGCAAGGTCTCTAGGAGTATTGGAAAGCTTACTACCTAAAAACTAAAGCAGAGCAGCGTTGAAGTCCTCATGGAGATGCTGCATGCCTCCCGTTTTGTAAGGCTATTCAGGGCCTTACTTCGAGGCAAGTGCTCCCCTTGACTTTCACTTTAGTTATAGAGCAGAGCAGGGTGAGCTTCCAACTAGGAACTGGAAGCACAAGGTTTCTTTCGGGAAAACTCATTTTCCTCGCAGAAGCAGGCAGGCAGTGACTAAATCCCTGGCAACAACAACGCTTTTCAGGTATCTTCGAGGCCGCATGAACGGAGCTTTCCTAATGAGAAAACAAGCCTTGTGCCATCAGTCTCCAATTTCTAGGTTGACACGCAGCATACACGGAGGACCAGAGCTTCCTGGCTCTCTGCAGTTTTCTGTTACCGAAACGGGTGCTGAAGGAAGGTTCCTAGGAGTCTTGGAAAGCTTACTACCGCTAAACTAAAGAAGAACAGTGATGAAGGCCTCATGGAACTGCTGCATGCTTCCTGCTTTGCAAGGATAATCAGGGCCTTACTTGGAGGTTGGTGCTCACGTTGACTCTCACTTTTGGTATAGAGGAGCGCAGGTTGAGCTTCCAACTTGGAACTGGAAGCACAAAGTTTCTTTCCAGAAAACTCATTTTCTTCTCTGAGCCATGCCGGCAGTAACTCAAAGCACCATAACAACAGTGCTTTTCTGGTAGCTTCGAGACTGCATGAGTGGAGCTTTCAAAATGGGAAAGCAAGATCTGTGTCTCAGTCTCACATTTCCAGATTGACACGCAGCATAAGGACATGTTGATGTTAACAAGTCAAAAGAGATTCACGATACACAGTGGGGCTTTCCCTGATTCAACTTTTTTCTACGACAGCTTATCTGCCTGCAGCAACGTGCCTAAACAAAGGATGCGTGAGGGAGACAGGTGCCTGTGCTTCTTCCAAAGACCTGCAGTGTTACACCAAGAACAGTGCTTAAATTGTACTTGGATGCAAGCCGACCACCTCCTTGAGGATGCGTGACTCTAAGTGCAAAAGGTGAAAAGGGATTCGAAGCAGAGTGTTTTTCTCAATAGAGTTCAGCTAGGGGAATGAGGTTACATCCATTGCCTGGAGGACAGTCTAGGAGTGTGTTCCTGAATCCTGTGTAGAGCTGAGGTCATCTGGCTCTCCCAGGGAGGAGTGCAGTGTGTTTCCTTTCTCTAGCCAACAATGAGGTGTTCCAAAAGGCCTACGGGGCAGAAGTTGCTTAGCTGGCCCTGAGCTTCTTGGCTGTACTCAGTATACTGGTACTGAAACGGTTTCTAAAGCAAGGTCCCTAGGAGTCTTGAAAAGCTTACTACGGTGAAACTAAAGCAGAACAGTGAAGAAGGCCTCATGGAGCTGCTCCATGCCTCCAGTTTGGCAAGGCAAATCAGGGCCTTCCTTCGAGGCTAGGGCTCACGTTGACTTTGACTTTAGGTATAGAGCAGAGCAGGGTGAGCTTCCAACTAGGAACTGGAAGCACAAGGTTTCTTATGGGATAACTCAATATCTTCTCAGAAACATGCCGGCAGTGACTACAACTCTGGCAACAGCAATGCTTTCCAGGTATATACGAGGCCACATGAACGGAGCTTTCATAATGGGCAAATAGGCCTTGTGCCATCAATCTCCAATTTCTATGTTGACACGCAGCATACTCGCTGAACCAGGGCTTCCTGGCTCTAGGCAATTTTCTGATATCGAAACGGGTGCTGAAGCAGGGTCTTTAGGAGTCTTGGAAAGCTTACTACCGTTAAACTAAAGCAGAACAGCGTTGAAAGCCTCAGGGAACCGCTGCATGCCTCCCGTTTTGTAAGGATATTCAGGGCCTTACCTAGAGGCTGGCGCTCCCTTGACTTTAACTTTAGTTACAGTGCAGAGCAAGGGGACCTTCCAACTAGGAACTGGAAGCACAAGGTTTCTTATGGGAAAACTCAATATCTTATCAGAACTATGCATGCTTTGACTAAAACCCCGGCAACAACAAAGCCTTTCAGGAATCTTCGAGGCCGCATAAACGGTGCTTTCATAATGGGCAAACAAGCCTTGTGCCATCAGTCTTCAATATGTAAGTTGATACGCAGCATTCACGCAGGACGAAAGCTTCCTGGCTCTAGGCAGTTTTCTGATACCGAAACGGGTGCTGAAGACAGGTCTCTAGGAGTATTGGAAAGCTTACTACCGTTAAACTAAAGCAGAACAGCGTTGAAAGCCTCAGGGAACTGCTGCATGCCTCCCGTTTTGTAAGGATATTCAGGGCCTTACATAGAGGCTGGCGCTCCCTTGACTTTAACTTTAGTTACAGTGCAGAGCAAGGGGAGCTTCCTACTAGGAACTGGAAGCACAAAGTTTCTTATGGAAAAACTCAGTATCTTATCAGAACTATGCATGCAGTGACTAAAACCCCAGCAACAACAAAGCCTTTCAGGAATCTTCGAGGCCGCATAAACGGTGCTTTCATAATGGGCAAACAAGCCTTGTGCCATCAGTCTTCAATATGTAGGTTGATACGCAGCATTCACGCAGGACGAAAGCTTCCTGGCTCTAGGCAGTTTTCTGATACCGAAATGGGTGCTGAAGCAAGGTCTCTAGGAGTATTGGAAAGCTTACTACCTAAAAACTAAAGCAGAGCAGCGTTGAAGTCCTCATGGAGATGCTGCATGCCTCCCGTTTTGTAAGGCTATTCAGGGCCTTACTTCGAGGCAAGTGCTCCCCTTGACTTTCACTTTAGTTATAGAGCAGAGCAGGGTGAGCTTCCAACTAGGAACTGGAAGCACAAGGTTTCTTTCGGGAAAACTCATTTTCCTCGCAGAAGCAGGCAGGCAGTGACTAAATCCCTGGCAACAACAACGCTTTTCAGGTATCTTCGAGGCCGCATGAACGGAGCTTTCCTAATGAGAAAACAAGCCTTGTGCCATCAGTCTCCAATTTCTAGGTTGACACGCAGCATACACGGAGGACCAGAGCTTCCTGGCTCTCTGCGGGGTTCTGTTACCGAAACGGGTGCTGAAGGAAGGTTCCTAGGAGTCTTGGAAAGCTTACTACCGCTAAACTAAAGAAGAACAGTGATGAAGGCCTCATGGAACTGCTGCATGCTTCCTGCTTTGCAAGGATAATCAGGGCCTTACTTGGAGGTTGGTGCTCACGTTGACTCTCACTTTTGGTATAGAGGAGCGCAGGTTGAGCTTCCAACTTGGAACTGGAAGCACAAAGTTTCTTTCCAGAAAACTCATTTTCTTCTCTGAGCCATGCCGGCAGTAACTCAAAGCACCGTAACAACAGTGCTTTTCTGGTAGCTTCGAGACTGCATGAGTGGAGCTTTCAAAATAGGAAAGCAAGATCTGTGTCTCAGTCTCACATTTCCAGATTGACACGCAGCATAAGGACATGTTGATGTTAACAAGTCAAAAGAGATTCACGATACCCAGTGGGGCTTTCCCTGATTCAACTTTTTTCTACGACAGCTTATCTGCCTGCAGCAAAGTGCCTAAACAAAGGATGCGTGAGGGAGACAGGTGCCTGTGCTTCCTCCAAAGACCTGCAGTGTTACACCAAGAACAGTGCTTAAATTGTACTTGGATGCAAGCCGACCAGCTCCTTCAGGATGCGTGACTCTAAGTGTAAAAGGTGAAAAGGGATTCGAAGCAGAGTGTTTTTCTCAATAGATTTCAGCTAGGGGAATGAGGTTACATCCATTGCATGGAGGACAGTCTAGAAGTGTGTTCCTGAATCCTGTGTAGAGCTGAGGTCATCTGGCTTTCCCAGGGAGGAGTGCAGTGTGTTGCCTTTCTCTAGCCAACACTGAGGTGTTCCAAAAGGCCTACGGGGCAGAAGTTGCTTAGCTGGCCCTGAGCTTCTTGGCTGTACTCAGTATACTGGTACTGAAACGGTTTCTAAAGCAAGGTCCCTAGGAGTCTTGAAAAGCTTACTACGGTGAAACTAAAGCAGAACAGTGAAGAAGGCCTCATGGAGCTGCTCCATGCCTCCAGTTTGGCAAGGCAAATCAGGGCCTTCCTTCGAGGCTAGGGCTCACGTTGACTTTGACTTTAGGTATAGAGCAAAGCAGGTGAGCTTCCAACTAGGAACTGGAAGCACAAGGTTTCTTACTGGATAACTCAATCTCTTCTCAGAAACATGCCGGCAGTGACTACAACTCTGGCAACAGCAATGCTTTTCAGGTATATTCGAGGCCACATGAACGGAGCTTTCATAATGGGCAAACAGGCCTTGTGCCATCAGTCTCCAATTTCTAGGTTGACACGCAGCATACTCGCTGAACCAGGGCTTCCTGGCTCTAGGCAATTTTCTGATATCGAAACGGGTGCTGAAGCAGGGTCTTTAGGAGTCTTGGAAAGCTTACTACCGTTAAACTAAAGCAGAACAGCGTTGAAAGCCTCAGGGAACTGCTGCATGCCTCCCGTTTTGTAAGGATATTCAGGGCCTTACCTAGAGGCTGGCGCTCCCTTGACTTTAACTTTAGTTACAGTGCAGAGCAAGGGGACCTTCCAACTAGGAACTGGAAGCACAAGGTTTCTTATGGGAAAACGCAATATCTTATCAGAACTATGCATGCTTTGACTAAAACCCCGGCAACAACAAAGCCTTTCAGGAATCTTCGAGGCCGCATAAACGGTGCTTTCATAATGGGCAAACAAGCCTTGTGCCATCAGTCTTCAATATGTAAGTTGATACGCAGCATTCACGCAGGACGAAAGCTTCCTGGCTCTAGGCAGTTTTCTGATACCGAAACGGGTGCTGAAGACAGGTCTCTAGGAGTATTGGAAAGCTTACTACCGTTAAACTAAAGCAGAACAGCGTTGAAAGCCTCAGGGAACTGCTGCATGCCTCCCGTTTTGTAAGGATATTCAGGGCCTTACATAGAGGCTGGCGCTCCCTTGACTTTAACTTTAGTTACAGTGCAGAGCAAGGGGAGCTTCCTACTAGGAACTGGAAGCACAAAGTTTCTTATGGGAAAACTCAGTATCTTATCAGAACTATGCATGCAGTGACTAAAACCCCAGCAACAACAAAGCCTTTCAGGAATCTTCGAGGCCGCATAAACGGTGCTTTCATAATGGGCAAACAAGCCTTGTGCCATCAGTCTTCAATATGTAGGTTGATACGCAGCATTCACGCAGGACGAAAGCTTCCTGGCTCTAGGCAGTTTTCTGATACCGAAATGGGTGCTGAAGCAAGGTCTCTAGGAGTATTGGAAAGCTTACTACCTAAAAACTAAAGCAGAGCAGCGTTGAAGTCCTCATGGAGATGCTGCATGCCTCCCGTTTTGTAAGGCTATTCAGGGCCTTACTTCGAGGCAAGTGCTCCCCTTGACTTTCACTTTAGTTATAGAGCAGAGCAGGCTGAGCTTCCAACTAGGAACTGGAAGCACAAGGTTTCTTTCGGGAAAACTCATTTTCCTCGCAGAAGCAGGCAGGCAGTGACTAAATCCCTGGCAACAACAACGCTTTTCAGGTATCTTCGAGGCCGCATGAACGGAGCTTTCCTAATGAGAAAACAAGCCTTGTGCCATCAGTCTCCAATTTCTAGGTTGACACGCAGCATACACGGAGGACCAGAGCTTCCTGGCTCTCTGCAGTTTTCTGTTACCGAAACGGGTGCTGAAGGAAGGTTCCTAGGAGTCTTGGAAAGCTTACTACCGCTAAACTAAAGAAGAACAGTGATGAAGGCCTCATGGAACTGCTGCATGCTTCCTGCTTTGCAAGGATAATCAGGGCCTTACTTGGAGGTTGGTGCTCACGTTGACTCTCACTTTTGGTATAGAGGAGCGCAGGTTGAGCTTCCAACTTGGAACTGGAAGCACAAAGTTTCTTTCCAGAAAACTCATTTTCTTCTCTGAGCCATGCCGGCAGTAACTAAAAGCACCGTAACAACAGTGCTTTTCTGGTAGCTTCGAGACTGCATGAGTGGAGCTTTCAAAATAGGAAAGCAAGATCTGTGTCTCAGTCTCACATTTCCAGATTGACACGCAGAATAAGGACATGTTGATGTTAACAAGTCAAAAGAGATTCACGATACCCAGTGGGGCTTTCCCTGATTCAACTTTTTTCTACGACAGCTTATCTGCCTGCAGCAAAGTGCCTAAACAAAGGATGCGTGAGGGAGACAGGTGCCTGTGCTTCCTCCAAAGACCTGCAGTGTTACACCAAGAACAGTGCTTAAATTGTACTTGGATGCAAGCCGACCAGCTCCTTCAGGATGCGTGACTCTAAGTGTAAAAGGTGAAAAGGGATTCGAAGCAGAGTGTTTTTCTCAATAGATTTCAGCTAGGGGAATGAGGTTACATCCATTGCATGGAGGACAGTCTAGAAGTGTGTTCCTGAATCCTGTGTAGAGCTGAGGTCATCTGGCTTTCCCAGGGAGGAGTGCAGTGTGTTGCCTTTCTCTAGCCAACACTGAGGTGTTCCAAAAGGCCTACGGGGCAGAAGTTGCTTAGCTGGCCCTGAGCTTCTTGGCTGTACTCAGTATACTGGTACTGAAACGGTTTCTAAAGCAAGGTCCCTAGGAGTCTTGAAAAGCTTACTACGGTGAAACTAAAGCAGAACAGTGAAGAAGGCCTCATGGAGCTGCTCCATGCCTCCAGTTTGGCAAGGCAAATCAGGGCCTTCCTTCGAGGCTAGGGCTCACGTTGACTTTGACTTTAGGTATAGAGCAAAGCAGGTGAGCTTCCAACTAGGAACTGGAAGCACAAGGTTTCTTACTGGATAACTCAATCTCTTCTCAGAAACATGCCGGCAGTGACTACAACTCTGGCAACAGCAATGCTTTTCAGGTATATTCGAGGCCACATGAACGGAGCTTTCATAATGGGCAAACAGGCCTTGTGCCATCAGTCTCCAATTTCTAGGTTGACACGCAGCATACTCGCTGAACCAGGGCTTCCTGGCTCTAGGCAATTTTCTGATATCGAAACGGGTGCTGAAGCAGGGTCTTTAGGAGTCTTGGAAAGCTTACTACCGTTAAACTAAAGCAGAACAGCGTTGAAAGCCTCAGGGAACTGCTGCATGCCTCCCGTTTTGTAAGGATATTCAGGGCCTTACCTAGAGGCTGGCGCTCCCTTGACTTTAACTTTAGTTACAGTGCAGAGCAAGGGGACCTTCCAACTAGGAACTGGAAGCACAAGGTTTCTTATGGGAAAACGCAATATCTTATCAGAACTATGCATGCTTTGACTAAAACCCCGGCAACAACAAAGCCTTTCAGGAATCTTCGAGGCCGCATAAACGGTGCTTTCATAATGGGCAAACAAGCCTTGTGCCATCAGTCTTCAATATGTAAGTTGATACGCAGCATTCACGCAGGACGAAAGCTTCCTGGCTCTAGGCAGTTTTCTGATACCGAAACGGGTGCTGAAGACAGGTCTCTAGGAGTATTGGAAAGCTTACTACCGTTAAACTAAAGCAGAACAGCGTTGAAAGCCTCAGGGAACTGCTGCATGCCTCCCGTTTTGTAAGGATATTCAGGGCCTTACATAGAGGCTGGCGCTCCCTTGACTTTAACTTTAGTTACAGTGCAGAGCAAGGGGAGCTTCCTACTAGGAACTGGAAGCACAAAGTTTCTTATGGGAAAACTCAGTATCTTATCAGAACTATGCATGCAGTGACTAAAACCCCAGCAACAACAAAGCCTTTCAGGAATCTTCGAGGCCGCATAAACGGTGCTTTCATAATGGGCAAACAAGCCTTGTGCCATCAGTCTTCAATATGTAGGTTGATACGCAGCATTCACGCAGGACGAAAGCTTCCTGGCTCTAGGCAGTTTTCTGATACCGAAATGGGTGCTGAAGCAAGGTCTCTAGGAGTATTGGAAAGCTTACTACCTAAAAACTAAAGCAGAGCAGCGTTGAAGTCCTCATGGAGATGCTGCATGCCTCCCGTTTTGTAAGGCTATTCAGGGCCTTACTTCGAGGCAAGTGCTCCCCTTGACTTTCACTTTAGTTATAGAGCAGAGCAGGGTGAGCTTCCAACTAGGAACTGGAAGCACAAGGTTTCTTTCGGGAAAACTCATTTTCCTCGCAGAAGCAGGCAGGCAGTGACTAAATCCCTGGCAACAACAACGCTTTTCAGGTATCTTCGAGGCCGCATGAACGGAGCTTTCCTAATGAGAAAACAAGCCTTGTGCCATCAGTCTCCAATTTCTAGGTTGACACGCAGCATACACGGAGGACCAGAGCTTCCTGGCTCTCTGCAGTTTTCTGTTACCGAAACGGGTGCTGAAGGAAGGTTCCTAGGAGTCTTGGAAAGCTTACTACCGCTAAACTAAAGAAGAACAGTGATGAAGGCCTCATGGAACTGCTGCATGCTTCCTGCTTTGCAAGGATAATCAGGGCCTTACTTGGAGGTTGGTGCTCACGTTGACTCTCACTTTTGGTATAGAGGAGCGCAGGTTGAGCTTCCAACTTGGAACTGGAAGCACAAAGTTTCTTTCCAGAAAACTCATTTTCTTCTCTGAGCCATGCCGGCAGTAACTAAAAGCACCGTAACAACAGTGCTTTTCTGGTAGCTTCGAGACTGCATGAGTGGAGCTTTCAAAATAGGAAAGCAAGATCTGTGTCTCAGTCTCACATTTCCAGATTGACACGCAGCATAAGGACATGTTGATGTTAACAAGTCAAAAGAGATTCACGATACCCAGTGGGGCTTTCCCTGATTCAACTTTTTTCTACGACAGCTTATCTGCCTGCAGCAAAGTGCCTAAACAAAGGATGCGTGAGGGAGACAGGTGCCTGTGCTTCCTCCAAAGACCTGCAGTGTTACACCAAGAACAGTGCTTAAATTGTACTTGGATGCAAGCCGACCAGCTCCTTCAGGATGCGTGACTCTAAGTGTAAAAGGTGAAAAGGGATTCGAAGCAGAGTGTTTTTCTCAATAGATTTCAGCTAGGGGAATGAGGTTACATCCATTGCATGGAGGACAGTCTAGAAGTGTGTTCCTGAATCCTGTGTAGAGCTGAGGTCATCTGGCTTTCCCAGGGAGGAGTGCAGTGTGTTGCCTTTCTCTAGCCAACACTGAGGTGTTCCAAAAGGCCTACGGGGCAGAAGTTGCTTAGCTGGCCCTGAGCTTCTTGGCTGTACTCAGTATACTGGTACTGAAACGGTTTCTAAAGCAAGGTCCCTAGGAGTCTTGAAAAGCTTACTACGGTGAAACTAAAGCAGAACAGTGAAGAAGGCCTCATGGAGCTGCTCCATGCCTCCAGTTTGGCAAGGCAAATCAGGGCCTTCCTTCGAGGCTAGGGCTCACGTTGACTTTGACTTTAGGTATAGAGCAAAGCAGGTGAGCTTCCAACTAGGAACTGGAAGCACAAGGTTTCTTACTGGATAACTCAATCTCTTCTCAGAAACATGCCGGCAGTGACTACAACTCTGGCAACAGCAATGCTTTTCAGGTATATTCGAGGCCACATGAACGGAGCTTTCATAATGGGCAAACAGGCCTTGTGCCATCAGTCTCCAATTTCTAGGTTGACACGCAGCATACTCGCTGAACCAGGGCTTCCTGGCTCTAGGCAATTTTCTGATATCGAAACGGGTGCTGAAGCAGGGTCTTTAGGAGTCTTGGAAAGCTTACTACCGTTAAACTAAAGCAGAACAGCGTTGAAAGCCTCAGGGAACTGCTGCATGCCTCCCGTTTTGTAAGGATATTCAGGGCCTTACCTAGAGGCTGGCGCTCCCTTGACTTTAACTTTAGTTACAGTGCAGAGCAAGGGGACCTTCCAACTAGGAACTGGAAGCACAAGGTTTCTTATGGGAAAACTCAATATCTTATCAGAACTATGCATGCTTTGACTAAAACCCCGGCAACAACAAAGCCTTTCAGGAATCTTCGAGGCCGCATAAACGGTGCTTTCATAATGGGCAAACAAGCCTTGTGCCATCAGTCTTCAATATGTAAGTTGATACGCAGCATTCACGCAGGACGAAAGCTTCCTGGCTCTAGGCAGTTTTCTGATACCGAAACGGGTGCTGAAGACAGGTCTCTAGGAGTATTGGAAAGCTTACTACCGTTAAACTAAAGCAGAACAGCGTTGAAAGCCTCAGGGAACTGCTGCATGCCTCCCGTTTTGTAAGGATATTCAGGGCCTTACATAGAGGCTGGCGCTCCCTTGACTTTAACTTTAGTTACAGTGCAGAGCAAGGGGAGCTTCCTACTAGGAACTGGAAGCACAAAGTTTCTTATGGGAAAACTCAGTATCTTATCAGAACTATGCATGCAGTGACTAAAACCCCAGCAACAACAAAGCCTTTCAGGAATCTTCGAGGCCGCATAAACGGTGCTTTCATAATGGGCAAACAAGCCTTGTGCCATCAGTCTTCAATATGTAGGTTGATACGCAGCATTCACGCAGGACGAAAGCTTCCTGGCTCTAGGCAGTTTTCTGATACCGAAATGGGTGCTGAAGCAAGGTCTCTAGGAGTATTGGAAAGCTTACTACCTAAAAACTAAAGCAGAGCAGCGTTGAAGTCCTCATGGAGATGCTGCATGCCTCCCGTTTTGTAAGGCTATTCAGGGCCTTACTTCGAGGCAAGTGCTCCCCTTGACTTTCACTTTAGTTATAGAGCAGAGCAGGGTGAGCTTCCAACTAGGAACTGGAAGCACAAGGTTTCTTTCGGGAAAACTCATTTTCCTCGCAGAAGCAGGCAGGCAGTGACTAAATCCCTGGCAACAACAACGCTTTTCAGGTATCTTCGAGGCCGCATGAACGGAGCTTTCCTAATGAGAAAACAAGCCTTGTGCCATCAGTCTCCAATTTCTAGGTTGACACGCAGCATACACGGAGGACCAGAGCTTCCTGGCTCTCTGCAGTTTTCTGTTACCGAAACGGGTGCTGAAGGAAGGTTCCTAGGAGTCTTGGAAAGCTTACTACCGCTAAACTAAAGAAGAACAGTGATGAAGGCCTCATGGAACTGCTGCATGCTTCCTGCTTTGCAAGGATAATCAGGGCCTTACTTGGAGGTTGGTGCTCACGTTGACTCTCACTTTTGGTATAGAGGAGCGCAGGTTGAGCTTCCAACTTGGAACTGGAAGCACAAAGTTTCTTTCCAGAAAACTCATTTTCTTCTCTGAGCCATGCCGGCAGTAACTAAAAGCACCGTAACAACAGTGCTTTTCTGGTAGCTTCGAGACTGCATGAGTGGAGCTTTCAAAATAGGAAAGCAAGATCTGTGTCTCAGTCTCACATTTCCAGATTGACACGCAGCATAAGGACATGTTGATGTTAACAAGTCAAAAGAGATTCACGATACCCAGTGGGGCTTTCCCTGATTCAACTTTTTTCTACGACAGCTTATCTGCCTGCAGCAAAGTGCCTAAACAAAGGATGCGTGAGGGAGACAGGTGCCTGTGCTTCCTCCAAAGACCTGCAGTGTTACACCAAGAACAGTGCTTAAATTGTACTTGGATGCAAGCCGACCAGCTCCTTCAGGATGCGTGACTCTAAGTGTAAAAGGTGAAAAGGGATTCGAAGCAGAGTGTTTTTCTCAATAGATTTCAGCTAGGGGAATGAGGTTACATCCATTGCATGGAGGACAGTCTAGAAGTGTGTTCCTGAATCCTGTGTAGAGCTGAGGTCATCTGGCTTTCCCAGGGAGGAGTGCAGTGTGTTGCCTTTCTCTAGCCAACACTGAGGTGTTCCAAAAGGCCTACGGGGCAGAAGTTGCTTAGCTGGCCCTGAGCTTCTTGGCTGTACTCAGTATACTGGTACTGAAACGGTTTCTAAAGCAAGGTCCCTAGGAGTCTTGAAAAGCTTACTACGGTGAAACTAAAGCAGAACAGTGAAGAAGGCCTCATGGAGCTGCTCCATGCCTCCAGTTTGGCAAGGCAAATCAGGGCCTTCCTTCGAGGCTAGGGCTCACGTTGACTTTGACTTTAGGTATAGAGCAAAGCAGGTGAGCTTCCAACTAGGAACTGGAAGCACAAGGTTTCTTACTGGATAACTCAATCTCTTCTCAGAAACATGCCGGCAGTGACTACAACTCTGGCAACAGCAATGCTTTTCAGGTATATTCGAGGCCACATGAACGGAGCTTTCATAATGGGCAAACAGGCCTTGTGCCATCAGTCTCCAATTTCTAGGTTGACACGCAGCATACTCGCTGAACCAGGGCTTCCTGGCTCTAGGCAATTTTCTGATATCGAAACGGGTGCTGAAGCAGGGTCTTTAGGAGTCTTGGAAAGCTTACTACCGTTAAACTAAAGCAGAACAGCGTTGAAAGCCTCAGGGAACTGCTGCATGCCTCCCGTTTTGTAAGGATATTCAGGGCCTTACCTAGAGGCTGGCGCTCCCTTGACTTTAACTTTAGTTACAGTGCAGAGCAAGGGGACCTTCCAACTAGGAACTGGAAGCACAAGGTTTCTTATGGGAAAACGCAATATCTTATCAGAACTATGCATGCTTTGACTAAAACCCCGGCAACAACAAAGCCTTTCAGGAATCTTCGAGGCCGCATAAACGGTGCTTTCATAATGGGCAAACAAGCCTTGTGCCATCAGTCTTCAATATGTAAGTTGATACGCAGCATTCACGCAGGACGAAAGCTTCCTGGCTCTAGGCAGTTTTCTGATACCGAAACGGGTGCTGAAGACAGGTCTCTAGGAGTATTGGAAAGCTTACTACCGTTAAACTAAAGCAGAACAGCGTTGAAAGCCTCAGGGAACTGCTGCATGCCTCCCGTTTTGTAAGGATATTCAGGGCCTTACATAGAGGCTGGCGCTCCCTTGACTTTAACTTTAGTTACAGTGCAGAGCAAGGGGAGCTTCCTACTAGGAACTGGAAGCACAAAGTTTCTTATGGGAAAACTCAGTATCTTATCAGAACTATGCATGCAGTGACTAAAACCCCAGCAACAACAAAGCCTTTCAGGAATCTTCGAGGCCGCATAAACGGTGCTTTCATAATGGGCAAACAAGCCTTGTGCCATCAGTCTTCAATATGTAGGTTGATACGCAGCATTCACGCAGGACGAAAGCTTCCTGGCTCTAGGCAGTTTTCTGATACCGAAATGGGTGCTGAAGCAAGGTCTCTAGGAGTATTGGAAAGCTTACTACCTAAAAACTAAAGCAGAGCAGCGTTGAAGTCCTCATGGAGATGCTGCATGCCTCCCGTTTTGTAAGGCTATTCAGGGCCTTACTTCGAGGCAAGTGCTCCCCTTGACTTTCACTTTAGTTATAGAGCAGAGCAGGGTGAGCTTCCAACTAGGAACTGGAAGCACAAGGTTTCTTTCGGGAAAACTCATTTTCCTCGCAGAAGCAGGCAGGCAGTGACTAAATCCCTGGCAACAACAACGCTTTTCAGGTATCTTCGAGGCCGCATGAACGGAGCTTTCCTAATGAGAAAACAAGCCTTGTGCCATCAGTCTCCAATTTCTAGGTTGACACGCAGCATACACGGAGGACCAGAGCTTCCTGGCTCTCTGCAGTTTTCTGTTACCGAAACGGGTGCTGAAGGAAGGTTCCTAGGAGTCTTGGAAAGCTTACTACCGCTAAACTAAAGAAGAACAGTGATGAAGGCCTCATGGAACTGCTGCATGCTTCCTGCTTTGCAAGGATAATCAGGGCCTTAGTTGGAGGTTGGTGCTCACGTTGACTCTCACTTTTGGTATAGAGGAGCGCAGGTTGAGCTTCCAACTTGGAACTGGAAGCACAAAGTTTCTTTCCAGAAAACTCATTTTCTTCTCTGAGCCATGCCGGCAGTAACTAAAAGCACCGTAACAACAGTGCTTTTCTGGTAGCTTCGAGACTGCATGAGTGGAGCTTTCAAAATAGGAAAGCAAGATCTGTGTCTCAGTCTCACATTTCCAGATTGACACGCAGCATAAGGACATGTTGATGTTAACAAGTCAAAAGAGATTCACGATACCCAGTGGGGCTTTCCCTGATTCAACTTTTTTCTACGACAGCTTATCTGCCTGCAGCAAAGTGCCTAAACAAAGGATGCGTGAGGGAGACAGGTGCCTGTGCTTCCTCCAAAGACCTGCAGTGTTACACCAAGAACAGTGCTTAAATTGTACTTGGATGCAAGCCGACCAGCTCCTTCAGGATGCGTGACTCTAAGTGTAAAAGGTGAAAAGGGATTCGAAGCAGAGTGTTTTTCTCAATAGATTTCAGCTAGGGGAATGAGGTTACATCCATTGCATGGAGGACAGTCTAGAAGTGTGTTCCTGAATCCTGTGTAGAGCTGAGGTCATCTGGCTTTCCCAGGGAGGAGTGCAGTGTGTTGCCTTTCTCTAGCCAACACTGAGGTGTTCCAAAAGGCCTACGGGGCAGAAGTTGCTTAGCTGGCCCTGAGCTTCTTGGCTGTACTCAGTATACTGGTACTGAAACGGTTTCTAAAGCAAGGTCCCTAGGAGGCTTGAAAAGCTTACTACGGTGAAACTAAAGCAGAACAGTGAAGAAGGCCTCATGGAGCTGCTCCATGCCTCCAGTTTGGCAAGGCAAATCAGGGCCTTCCTTCGAGGCTAGGGCTCACGTTGACTTTGACTTTAGGTATAGAGCAAAGCAGGTGAGCTTCCAACTAGGAACTGGAAGCACAAGGTTTCTTACTGGATAACTCAATCTCTTCTCAGAAACATGCCGGCAGTGACTACAACTCTGGCAACAGCAATGCTTTTCAGGTATATTCGAGGCCACATGAACGGAGCTTTCATAATGGGCAAACAGGCCTTGTGCCATCAGTCTCCAATTTCTAGGTTGACACGCAGCATACTCGCTGAACCAGGGCTTCCTGGCTCTAGGCAATTTTCTGATATCGAAACGGGTGCTGAAGCAGGGTCTTTAGGAGTCTTGGAAAGCTTACTACCGTTAAACTAAAGCAGAACAGCGTTGAAAGCCTCAGGGAACTGCTGCATGCCTCCCGTTTTGTAAGGATATTCAGGGCCTTACCTAGAGGCTGGCGCTCCCTTGACTTTAACTTTAGTTACAGTGCAGAGCAAGGGGACCTTCCAACTAGGAACTGGAAGCACAAGGTTTCTTATGGGAAAACTCAATATCTTATCAGAACTATGCATGCTTTGACTAAAACCCCGGCAACAACAAAGCCTTTCAGGAATCTTCGAGGCCGCATAAACGGTGCTTTCATAATGGGCAAACAAGCCTTGTGCCATCAGTCTTCAATATGTAAGTTGATACGCAGCATTCACGCAGGACGAAAGCTTCCTGGCTCTAGGCAGTTTTCTGATACCGAAACGGGTGCTGAAGACAGGTCTCTAGGAGTATTGGAAAGCTTACTACCGTTAAACTAAAGCAGAACAGCGTTGAAAGCCTCAGGGAACTGCTGCATGCCTCCCGTTTTGTAAGGATATTCAGGGCCTTACATAGAGGCTGGCGCTCCCTTGACTTTAACTTTAGTTACAGTGCAGAGCAAGGGGAGCTTCCTACTAGGAACTGGAAGCACAAAGTTTCTTATGGGAAAACTCAGTATCTTATCAGAACTATGCATGCAGTGACTAAAACCCCAGCAACAACAAAGCCTTTCAGGAATCTTCGAGGCCGCATAAACGGTGCTTTCATAATGGGCAAACAAGCCTTGTGCCATCAGTCTTCAATATGTAGGTTGATACGCAGCATTCACGCAGGACGAAAGCTTCCTGGCTCTAGGCAGTTTTCTGATACCGAAATGGGTGCTGAAGCAAGGTCTCTAGGAGTATTGGAAAGCTTACTACCTAAAAACTAAAGCAGAGCAGCGTTGAAGTCCTCATGGAGATGCTGCATGCCTCCCGTTTTGTAAGGCTATTCAGGGCCTTACTTCGAGGCAAGTGCTCCCCTTGACTTTCACTTTAGTTATAGAGCAGAGCAGGGTGAGCTTCCAACTAGGAACTGGAAGCACAAGGTTTCTTTCGGGAAAACTCATTTTCCTCGCAGAAGCAGGCAGGCAGTGACTAAATCCCTGGCAACAACAACGCTTTTCAGGTATCTTCGAGGCCGCATGAACGGAGCTTTCCTAATGAGAAAACAAGCCTTGTGCCATCAGTCTCCAATTTCTAGGTTGACACGCAGCATACACGGAGGACCAGAGCTTCCTGGCTCTCTGCAGTTTTCTGTTACCGAAACGGGTGCTGAAGGAAGGTTCCTAGGAGTCTTGGAAAGCTTACTACCGCTAAACTAAAGAAGAACAGTGATGAAGGCCTCATGGAACTGCTGCATGCTTCCTGCTTTGCAAGGATAATCAGGGCCTTACTTGGAGGTTGGTGCTCACGTTGACTCTCACTTTTGGTATAGAGGAGCGCAGGTTGAGCTTCCAACTTGGAACTGGAAGCACAAAGTTTCTTTCCAGAAAACTCATTTTCTTCTCTGAGCCATGCCGGCAGTAACTAAAAGCACCGTAACAACAGTGCTTTTCTGGTAGCTTCGAGACTGCATGAGTGGAGCTTTCAAAATAGGAAAGCAAGATCTGTGTCTCAGTCTCACATTTCCAGATTGACACGCAGCATAAGGACATGTTGATGTTAACAAGTCAAAAGAGATTCACGATACCCAGTGGGGCTTTCCCTGATTCAACTTTTTTCTACGACAGCTTATCTGCCTGCAGCAAAGTGCCTAAACAAAGGATGCGTGAGGGAGACAGGTGCCTGTGCTTCCTCCAAAGACCTGCAGTGTTACACCAAGAACAGTGCTTAAATTGTACTTGGATGCAAGCCGACCAGCTCCTTCAGGATGCGTGACTCTAAGTGTAAAAGGTGAAAAGGGATTCGAAGCAGAGTGTTTTTCTCAATAGATTTCAGCTAGGGGAATGAGGTTACATCCATTGCATGGAGGACAGTCTAGAAGTGTGTTCCTGAATCCTGTGTAGAGCTGAGGTCATCTGGCTTTCCCAGGGAGGAGTGCAGTGTGTTGCCTTTCTCTAGCCAACACTGAGGTGTTCCAAAAGGCCTACGGGGCAGAAGTTGCTTAGCTGGCCCTGAGCTTCTTGGCTGTACTCAGTATACTGGTACTGAAACGGTTTCTAAAGCAAGGTCCCTAGGAGTCTTGAAAAGCTTACTACGGTGAAACTAAAGCAGAACAGTGAAGAAGGCCTCATGGAGCTGCTCCATGCCTCCAGTTTGGCAAGGCAAATCAGGGCCTTCCTTCGAGGCTAGGGCTCACGTTGACTTTGACTTTAGGTATAGAGCAAAGCAGGTGAGCTTCCAACTAGGAACTGGAAGCACAAGGTTTCTTACTGGATAACTCAATCTCTTCTCAGAAACATGCCGGCAGTGACTACAACTCTGGCAACAGCAATGCTTTTCAGGTATATTCGAGGCCACATGAACGGAGCTTTCATAATGGGCAAACAGGCCTTGTGCCATCAGTCTCCAATTTCTAGGTTGACACGCAGCATACTCGCTGAACCAGGGCTTCCTGGCTCTAGGCAATTTTCTGATATCGAAACGGGTGCTGAAGCAGGGTCTTTAGGAGTCTTGGAAAGCTTACTACCGTTAAACTAAAGCAGAACAGCGTTGAAAGCCTCAGGGAACTGCTGCATGCCTCCCGTTTTGTAAGGATATTCAGGGCCTTACCTAGAGGCTGGCGCTCCCTTGACTTTAACTTTAGTTACAGTGCAGAGCAAGGGGACCTTCCAACTAGGAACTGGAAGCACAAGGTTTCTTATGGGAAAACGCAATATCTTATCAGAACTATGCATGCTTTGACTAAAACCCCGGCAACAACAAAGCCTTTCAGGAATCTTCGAGGCCGCATAAACGGTGCTTTCATAATGGGCAAACAAGCCTTGTGCCATCAGTCTTCAATATGTAAGTTGATACGCAGCATTCACGCAGGACGAAAGCTTCCTGGCTCTAGGCAGTTTTCTGATACCGAAACGGGTGCTGAAGACAGGTCTCTAGGAGTATTGGAAAGCTTACTACCGTTAAACTAAAGCAGAACAGCGTTGAAAGCCTCAGGGAACTGCTGCATGCCTCCCGTTTTGTAAGGATATTCAGGGCCTTACATAGAGGCTGGCGCTCCCTTGACTTTAACTTTAGTTACAGTGCAGAGCAAGGGGAGCTTCCTACTAGGAACTGGAAGCACAAAGTTTCTTATGGGAAAACTCAGTATCTTATCAGAACTATGCATGCAGTGACTAAAACCCCAGCAACAACAAAGCCTTTCAGGAATCTTCGAGGCCGCATAAACGGTGCTTTCATAATGGGCAAACAAGCCTTGTGCCATCAGTCTTCAATATGTAGGTTGATACGCAGCATTCACGCAGGACGAAAGCTTCCTGGCTCTAGGCAGTTTTCTGATACCGAAATGGGTGCTGAAGCAAGGTCTCTAGGAGTATTGGAAAGCTTACTACCTAAAAACTAAAGCAGAGCAGCGTTGAAGTCCTCATGGAGATGCTGCATGCCTCCCGTTTTGTAAGGCTATTCAGGGCCTTACTTCGAGGCAAGTGCTCCCCTTGACTTTCACTTTAGTTATAGAGCAGAGCAGGGTGAGCTTCCAACTAGGAACTGGAAGCACAAGGTTTCTTTCGGGAAAACTCATTTTCCTCGCAGAAGCAGGCAGGCAGTGACTAAATCCCTGGCAACAACAACGCTTTTCAGGTATCTTCGAGGCCGCATGAACGGAGCTTTCCTAATGAGAAAACAAGCCTTGTGCCATCAGTCTCCAATTTCTAGGTTGACACGCAGCATACACGGAGGACCAGAGCTTCCTGGCTCTCTGCAGTTTTCTGTTACCGAAACGGGTGCTGAAGGAAGGTTCCTAGGAGTCTTGGAAAGCTTACTACCGCTAAACTAAAGAAGAACAGTGATGAAGGCCTCATGGAACTGCTGCATGCTTCCTGCTTTGCAAGGATAATCAGGGCCTTACTTGGAGGTTGGTGCTCACGTTGACTCTCACTTTTGGTATAGAGGAGCGCAGGTTGAGCTTCCAACTTGGAACTGGAAGCACAAAGTTTCTTTCCAGAAAACTCATTTTCTTCTCTGAGCCATGCCGGCAGTAACTCAAAGCACCGTAACAACAGTGCTTTTCTGGTAGCTTCGAGACTGCATGAGTGGAGCTTTCAAAATGGGAAAGCAAGATCTGTGTCTCAGTCTCACATTTCCAGATTGACACGCAGCATAAGGACATGTTGATGTTAACAAGTCAAAAGAGATTCACGATACACAGTGGGGCTTTCCCTGATTCAACTTTTTTCTACGACAGCTTATCTGCCTGCAGCAACGTGCCTAAACAAAGGATGCGTGAGGGAGACAGGTGCCTGTGCTTCTTCCAAAGACCTGCAGTGTTACACCAAGAACAGTGCTTAAATTGTACTTGGATGCAAGCCGACCACCTCCTTGAGGATGCGTGACTCTAAGTGCAAAAGGTGAAAAGGGATTCGAAGCAGAGTGTTTTTCTCAATAGAGTTCAGCTAGGGGAATGAGGTTACATCCATTGCCTGGAGGACAGTCTAGGAGTGTGTTCCTGAATCCTGTGTAGAGCTGAGGTCATCTGGCTCTCCCAGGGAGGAGTGCAGTGTGTTTCCTTTCTCTAGCCAACAATGAGGTGTTCCAAAAGGCCTACGGGGCAGAAGTTGCTTAGCTGGCCCTGAGCTTCTTGGCTGTACTCAGTATACTGGTACTGAAACGGTTTCTAAAGCAAGGTCCCTAGGAGTCTTGAAAAGCTTACTACGGTGAAACTAAAGCAGAACAGTGAAGAAGGCCTCATGGAGCTGCTCCATGCCTCCAGTTTGGCAAGGCAAATCAGGGCCTTCCTTCGAGGCTAGGGCTCACGTTGACTTTGACTTTAGGTATAGAACAGAGCAGGGTGAGCTTCCAACTAGGAACTGGAAGCACAAGGTTTCTTATGGGATAACTCAATATCTTCTCAGAAACATGCCGGCAGTGACTACAACTCTGGCAACAGCAATGCTTTCCAGGTATATACGAGGCCACATGAACGGAGCTTTCATAATGGGCAAATAGGCCTTGTGCCATCAGTCTCCAATTTCTATGTTGACACGCAGCATACTCGCTGAACCAGGGCTTCCTGGCTCTAGGCAATTTTCTGATATCGAAACGGGTGCTGAAGCAGGGTCTTTAGGAGTCTTGGAAAGCTTACTACCGTTAAACTAAAGCAGAACAGCGTTGAAAGCCTCAGGGAACCGCTGCATGCCTCCCGTTTTGTAAGGATATTCAGGGCCTTACATAGAGGCTGGCGCTCCCTTGACTTTAACTTTAGTTACAGTGCAGAGCAAGGGGACCTTCCAACTAGGAACTGGAAGCACAAGGTTTCTTATGGGAAAACTCAATATCTTATCAGAACTATGCATGCTTTGACTAAAACCCCGGCAACAACAAAGCCTTTCAGGAATCTTCGAGGCCGCATAAACGGTGCTTTCATAATGGGCAAACAAGCCTTGTGCCATCAGTCTTCAATATGTAAGTTGATACGCAGCATTCACGCAGGACGAAAGCTTCCTGGCTCTAGGCAGTTTTCTGATACCAAAACGGGTGCTGAAGACAGGTCTCTAGGAGTATTGGAAAGCTTACTACCGTTAAACTAAAGCAGAACAGCGTTGAAAGCCTCAGGGAACTGCTGCATGCCTCCCGTTTTGTAAGGATATTCAGGGCCTTACATAGAGGCTGGCGCTCCCTTGACTTTAACTTTAGTTACAGTGCAGAGCAAGGGGAGCTTCCTACTAGGAACTGGAAGCACAAAGTTTCTTATGGGAAAACTCAGTATCTTATCAGAACTATGCATGCAGTGACTAAAACCCCAGCAACAACAAAGCCTTTCAGGAATCTTCGAGGCCGCATAAACGGTGCTTTCATAATGGGCAAACAAGCCTTGTGCCATCAGTCTTCAATATGTAGGTTGATACGCAGCATTCACGCAGGACGAAAGCTTCCTGGCTCTAGGCAGTTTTCTGATACCGAAATGGGTGCTGAAGCAAGGTCTCTAGGAGTATTGGAAAGCTTACTACCTAAAAACTAAAGCAGAGCAGCGTTGAAGTCCTCATGGAGATGCTGCATGCCTCCCGTTTTGTAAGGCTATTCAGGGCCTTACTTCGAGGCAAGTGCTCCCCTTGACTTTCACTTTAGTTATAGAGCAGAGCAGGGTGAGCTTCCAACTAGTAACTGGAAGCACAAGGTTTCTTTCGGGAAAACTCATTTTCCTCGCAGAAGCAGGCAGGCAGTGACTAAATCCCTGGCAACAACAACGCTTTTCAGGTATCTTCGAGGCCGCATGAACGGAGCTTTCCTAATGAGAAAACAAGCCTTGTGCCATCAGTCTCCAATTTCTAGGTTGACACGCAGCATACACGGAGGACCAGAGCTTCCTGGCTCTCTGCAGTTTTCTGTTACCGAAACGGGTGCTGAAGGAAGGTTCCTAGGAGTCTTGGAAAGCTTACTACCGCTAAACTAAAGAAGAACAGTGATGAAGGCCTCATGGAACTGCTGCATGCTTCCTGCTTTGCAAGGATAATCAGGGCCTTACTTGGAGGTTGGTGCTCACGTTGACTCTCACTTTTGGTATAGAGGAGCGCAGGTTGAGCTTCCAACTTGGAACTGGAAGCACAAAGTTTCTTTCCAGAAAACTCATTTTCTTCTCTGAGCCATGCCGGCAGTAACTCAAAGCACCATAACAACAGTGCTTTTCTGGTAGCTTCGAGACTGCATGAGTGGAGCTTTCAAAATGGGAAAGCAAGATCTGTGTCTCAGTCTCACATTTCCAGATTCACACGCAGCATAAGGACATGTTGATGTTAACAAGTCAAAAGAGATTCACGATACACAGTGGGGCTTTCCCTGATTCAACTTTTTTCTACGACAGCTTATCTGCCTGCAGCAACGTGCCTAAACAAAGGATGCGTGAGGGAGACAGGTGCCTGTGCTTCTTCCAAAGACCTGCAGTGTTACACCAAGAACAGTGCTTAAATTGTACTTGGATGCAAGCCGACCACCTCCTTGAGGATGCGTGACTCTAAGTGCAAAAGGTGAAAAGGGATTCGAAGCAGAGTGTTTTTCTCAATAGAGTTCAGCTAGGGGAATGAGGTTACATCCATTGCCTGGAGGACAGTCTAGGAGTGTGTTCCTGAATCCTGTGTAGAGCTGAGGTCATCTGGCTCTCCCAGGGAGGAGTGCAGTGTGTTTCCTTTCTCTAGCCAACAATGAGGTGTTCCAAAAGGCCTACGGGGCAGAAGTTGCTTAGCTGGCCCTGAGCTTCTTGGCTGTACTCAGTATACTGGTACTGAAACGGTTTCTAAAGCAAGGTCCCTAGGAGTCTTGAAAAGCTTACTACGGTGAAACTAAAGCAGAACAGTGAAGAAGGCCTCATGGAGCTGCTCCATGCCTCCAGTTTGGCAAGGCAAATCAGGGCCTTCCTTCGAGGCTAGGGCTCACGTTGACTTTGACTTTAGGTATAGAGCAGAGCAGGGTGAGCTTCCAACTAGGAACTGGAAGCACAAGGTTTCTTATGGGATAACTCAATATCTTCTCAGAAACATGCCGGCAGTGACTACAACTCTGGCAACAGCAATGCTTTCCAGGTATATACGAGGCCACATGAACGGAGCTTTCATAATGGGCAAATAGGCCTTGTGCCATCAGTCTCCAATTTCTATGTTGACACGCAGCATACTCGCTGAACCAGGGCTTCCTGGCTCTAGGCAATTTTCTGATATCGAAACGGGTGCTGAAGCAGGGCCTTTAGGAGTCTTGGAAAGCTTACTACCGTTAAACTAAAGCAGAACAGCGTTGAAAGCCTCAGGGAACCGCTGCATGCCTCCCGTTTTGTAAGGATATTCAGGGCCTTACCTAGAGGCTGGCGCTCCCTTGACTTTAACTTTAGTTACAGTGCAGAGCAAGGGGACCTTCCAACTAGGAACTGGAAGCACAAGGTTTCTTATGGGAAAACTCAATATCTTATCAGAACTATGCATGCTTTGACTAAAACCCCGGCAACAACAAAGCCTTTCAGGAATCTTCGAGGCCGCATAAACGGTGCTTTCATAATGGGCAAACAAGCCTTGTGCCATCAGTCTTCAATATGTAAGTTGATACGCAGCATTCACGCAGGACGAAAGCTTCCTGGCTCTAGGCAGTTTTCTGATACCGAAACGGGTGCTGAAGACAGGTCTCTAGGAGTATTGGAAAGCTTACTACCGTTAAACTAAAGCAGAACAGCGTTGAAAGCCTCAGGGAACTGCTGCATGCCTCCCGTTTTGTAAGGATATTCAGGGCCTTACATAGAGGCTGGCGCTCCCTTGACTTTAACTTTAGTTACAGTGCAGAGCAAGGGGAGCTTCCTACTAGGAACTGGAAGCACAAAGTTTCTTATGGGAAAACTCAGTATCTTATCAGAACTATGCATGCAGTGACTAAAACCCCAGCAACAACAAAGCCTTTCAGGAATCTTCGAGGCCGCATAAACGGTGCTTTCATAATGGGCAAACAAGCCTTGTGCCATCAGTCTTCAATATGTAGGTTGATACGCAGCATTCACGCAGGACGAAAGCTTCCTGGCTCTAGGCAGTTTTCTGATACCGAAATGGGTGCTGAAGCAAGGTCTCTAGGAGTATTGGAAAGCTTACTACCTAAAAACTAAAGCAGAGCAGCGTTGAAGTCCTCATGGAGATGCTGCATGCCTCCCGTTTTGTAAGGCTATTCAGGGCCTTACTTCGAGGCAAGTGCTCCCCTTGACTTTCACTTTAGTTATAGAGCAGAGCAGGGTGAGCTTCCAACTAGGAACTGGAAGCACAAGGTTTCTTTCGGGAAAACTCATTTTCCTCGCAGAAGCAGGCAGGCAGTGACTAAATCCCTGGCAACAACAACGCTTTTCAGGTATCTTCGAGGCCGCATGAACGGAGCTTTCCTAATGAGAAAACAAGCCTTGTGCCATCAGTCTCCAATTTCTAGGTTGACACGCAGCATACACGGAGGACCAGAGCTTCCTGGCTCTCTGCAGTTTTCTGTTACCGAAACGGGTGCTGAAGGAAGGTTCCTAGGAGTCTTGGAAAGCTTACTACCGCTAAACTAAAGAAGAACAGTGATGAAGGCCTCATGGAACTGCTGCATGCTTCCTGCTTTGCAAGGATAATCAGGGCCTTACTTGGAGGTTGGTGCTCACGTTGACTCTCACTTTTGGTATAGAGGAGCGCAGGTTGAGCTTCCAACTTGGAACTGGAAGCACAAAGTTTCTTTCCAGAAAACTCATTTTCTTCTCTGAGCCATGCCGGCAGTAACTCAAAGCACCATAACAACAGTGCTTTTCTGGTAGCTTCGAGACTGCATGAGTGGAGCTTTCAAAATGGGAAAGCAAGATCTGTGTCTCAGTCTCACATTTCCAGATTCACACGCAGCATAAGGACATGTTGATGTTAACAAGTCAAAAGAGATTCACGATACACAGTGGGGCTTTCCCTGATTCAACTTTTTTCTACGACAGCTTATCTGCCTGCAGCAACGTGCCTAAACAAAGGATGCGTGAGGGAGACAGGTGCCTGTGCTTCTTCCAAAGACCTGCAGTGTTACACCAAGAACAGTGCTTAAATTGTACTTGGATGCAAGCCGACCACCTCCTTGAGGATGCGTGACTCTAAGTGCAAAAGGTGAAAAGGGATTCGAAGCAGAGTGTTTTTCTCAATAGAGTTCAGCTAGGGGAATGAGGTTACATCCATTGCCTGGAGGACAGTCTAGGAGTGTGTTCCTGAATCCTGTGTAGAGCTGAGGTCATCTGGCTCTCCCAGGGAGGAGTGCAGTGTGTTTCCTTTCTCTAGCCAACAATGAGGTGTTCCAAAAGGCCTACGGGGCAGAAGTTGCTTAGCTGGCCCTGAGCTTCTTGGCTGTACTCAGTATACTGGTACTGAAACGGTTTCTAAAGCAAGGTCCCTAGGAGTCTTGAAAAGCTTACTACGGTGAAACTAAAGCAGAACAGTGAAGAAGGCCTCATGGAGCTGCTCCATGCCTCCAGTTTGGCAAGGCAAATCAGGGCCTTCCTTCGAGGCTAGGGCTCACGTTGACTTTGACTTTAGGTATAGAGCAGAGCAGGGTGAGCTTCCAACTAGGAACTGGAAGCACAAGGTTTCTTATGGGATAACTCAATATCTTCTCAGAAACATGCCGGCAGTGACTACAACTCTGGCAACAGCAATGCTTTCCAGGTATATACGAGGCCACATGAACGGAGCTTTCATAATGGGCAAATAGGCCTTGTGCCATCAGTCTCCAATTTCTATGTTGACACGCAGCATACTCGCTGAACCAGGGCTTCCTGGCTCTAGGCAATTTTCTGATATCGAAACGGGTGCTGAAGCAGGGCCTTTAGGAGTCTTGGAAAGCTTACTACCGTTAAACTAAAGCAGAACAGCGTTGAAAGCCTCAGGGAACCGCTGCATGCCTCCCGTTTTGTAAGGATATTCAGGGCCTTACCTAGAGGCTGGCGCTCCCTTGACTTTAACTTTAGTTACAGTGCAGAGCAAGGGGACCTTCCAACTAGGAACTGGAAGCACAAGGTTTCTTATGGGAAAACTCAATATCTTATCAGAACTATGCATGCTTTGACTAAAACCCCGGCAACAACAAAGCCTTTCAGGAATCTTCGAGGCCGCATAAACGGTGCTTTCATAATGGGCAAACAAGCCTTGTGCCATCAGTCTTCAATATGTAAGTTGATACGCAGCATTCACGCAGGACGAAAGCTTCCTGGCTCTAGGCAGTTTTCTGATACCGAAACGGGTGCTGAAGACAGGTCTCTAGGAGTATTGGAAAGCTTACTACCGTTAAACTAAAGCAGAACAGCGTTGAAAGCCTCAGGGAACTGCTGCATGCCTCCCGTTTTGTAAGGATATTCAGGGCCTTACATAGAGGCTGGCGCTCCCTTGACTTTAACTTTAGTTACAGTGCAGAGCAAGGGGAGCTTCCTACTAGGAACTGGAAGCACAAAGTTTCTTATGGGAAAACTCAGTATCTTATCAGAACTATGCATGCAGTGACTAAAACCCCAGCAACAACAAAGCCTTTCAGGAATCTTCGAGGCCGCATAAACGGTGCTTTCATAATGGGCAAACAAGCCTTGTGCCATCAGTCTTCAATATGTAGGTTGATACGCAGCATTCACGCAGGACGAAAGCTTCCTGGCTCTAGGCAGTTTTCTGATACCGAAATGGGTGCTGAAGCAAGGTCTCTAGGAGTATTGGAAAGCTTACTACCTAAAAACTAAAGCAGAGCAGCGTTGAAGTCCTCATGGAGATGCTGCATGCCTCCCGTTTTGTAAGGCTATTCAGGGCCTTACTTCGAGGCAAGTGCTCCCCTTGACTTTCACTTTAGTTATAGAGCAGAGCAGGGTGAGCTTCCAACTAGGAACTGGAAGCACAAGGTTTCTTTCGGGAAAACTCATTTTCCTCGCAGAAGCAGGCAGGCAGTGACTAAATCCCTGGCAACAACAACGCTTTTCAGGTATCTTCGAGGCCGCATGAACGGAGCTTTCCTAATGAGAAAACAAGCCTTGTGCCATCAGTCTCCAATTTCTAGGTTGACACGCAGCATACACGGAGGACCAGAGCTTCCTGGCTCTCTGCAGTTTTCTGTTACCGAAACGGGTGCTGAAGGAAGGTTCCTAGGAGTCTTGGAAAGCTTACTACCGCTAAACTAAAGAAGAACAGTGATGAAGGCCTCATGGAACTGCTGCATGCTTCCTGCTTTGCAAGGATAATCAGGGCCTTACTTGGAGGTTGGTGCTCACGTTGACTCTCACTTTTGGTATAGAGGAGCGCAGGTTGAGCTTCCAACTTGGAACTGGAAGCACAAAGTTTCTTTCCAGAAAACTCATTTTCTTCTCTGAGCCATGCCGGCAGTAACTCAAAGCACCGTAACAACAGTGCTTTTCTGGTAGCTTCGAGACTGCATGAGTGGAGCTTTCAAAATAGGAAAGCAAGATCTGTGTCTCAGTCTCACATTTCCAGATTGACACGCAGCATAAGGACATGTTGATGTTAACAAGTCAAAAGAGATTCACGATACCCAGTGGGGCTTTCCCTGATTCAACTTTTTTCTACGACAGCTTATCTGCCTGCAGCAAAGTGCCTAAACAAAGGATGCGTGAGGGAGACAGGTGCCTGTGCTTCCTCCAAAGACCTGCAGTGTTACACCAAGAACAGTGCTTAAATTGTACTTGGATGCAAGCCGACCAGCTCCTTCAGGATGCGTGACTCTAAGTGTAAAAGGTGAAAAGGGATTCGAAGCAGAGTGTTTTTCTCAATAGATTTCAGCTAGGGGAATGAGGTTACATCCATTGCATGGAGGACAGTCTAGAAGTGTGTTCCTGAATCCTGTGTAGAGCTGAGGTCATCTGGCTTTCCCAGGGAGGAGTGCAGTGTGTTGCCTTTCTCTAGCCAACACTGAGGTGTTCCAAAAGGCCTACGGGGCAGAAGTTGCTTAGCTGGCCCTGAGCTTCTTGGCTGTACTCAGTATACTGGTACTGAAACGGTTTCTAAAGCAAGGTCCCTAGGAGTCTTGAAAAGCTTACTACGGTGAAACTAAAGCAGAACAGTGAAGAAGGCCTCATGGAGCTGCTCCATGCCTCCAGTTTGGCAAGGCAAATCAGGGCCTTCCTTCGAGGCTAGGGCTCACGTTGACTTTGACTTTAGGTATAGAGCAAAGCAGGTGAGCTTCCAACTAGGAACTGGAAGCACAAGGTTTCTTACTGGATAACTCAATCTCTTCTCAGAAACATGCCGGCAGTGACTACAACTCTGGCAACAGCAATGCTTTTCAGGTATATTCGAGGCCACATGAACGGAGCTTTCATAATGGGCAAACAGGCCTTGTGCCATCAGTCTCCAATTTCTAGGTTGACACGCAGCATACTCGCTGAACCAGGGCTTCCTGGCTCTAGGCAATTTTCTGATATCGAAACGGGTGCTGAAGCAGGGCCTTTAGGAGTCTTGGAAAGCTTACTACCGTTAAACTAAAGCAGAACAGCGTTGAAAGCCTCAGGGAACCGCTGCATGCCTCCCGTTTTGTAAGGATATTCAGGGCCTTACCTAGAGGCTGGCGCTCCCTTGACTTTAACTTTAGTTACAGTGCAGAGCAAGGGGACCTTCCAACTAGGAACTGGAAGCACAAGGTTTCTTATGGGAAAACGCAATATCTTATCAGAACTATGCATGCTTTGACTAAAACCCCGGCAACAACAAAGCCTTTCAGGAATCTTCGAGGCCGCATAAACGGTGCTTTCATAATGGGCAAACAAGCCTTGTGCCATCAGTCTTCAATATGTAAGTTGATACGCAGCATTCACGCAGGACGAAAGCTTCCTGGCTCTAGGCAGTTTTCTGATACCGAAACGGGTGCTGAAGACAGGTCTCTAGGAGTATTGGAAAGCTTACTACCGTTAAACTAAAGCAGAACAGCGTTGAAAGCCTCAGGGAACTGCTGCATGCCTCCCGTTTTGTAAGGATATTCAGGGCCTTACATAGAGGCTGGCGCTCCCTTGACTTTAACTTTAGTTACAGTGCAGAGCAAGGGGAGCTTCCTACTAGGAACTGGAAGCACAAAGTTTCTTATGGGAAAACTCAGTATCTTATCAGAACTATGCATGCAGTGACTAAAACCCCAGCAACAACAAAGCCTTTCAGGAATCTTCGAGGCCGCATAAACGGTGCTTTCATAATGGGCAAACAAGCCTTGTGCCATCAGTCTTCAATATGTAGGTTGATACGCAGCATTCACGCAGGACGAAAGCTTCCTGGCTCTAGGCAGTTTTCTGATACCGAAATGGGTGCTGAAGCAAGGTCTCTAGGAGTATTGGAAAGCTTACTACCTAAAAACTAAAGCAGAGCAGCGTTGAAGTCCTCATGGAGATGCTGCATGCCTCCCGTTTTGTAAGGCTATTCAGGGCCTTACTTCGAGGCAAGTGCTCCCCTTGACTTTCACTTTAGTTATAGAGCAGAGCAGGGTGAGCTTCCAACTAGGAACTGGAAGCACAAGGTTTCTTTCGGGAAAACTCATTTTCCTCGCAGAAGCAGGCAGGCAGTGACTAAATCCCTGGCAACAACAACGCTTTTCAGGTATCTTCGAGGCCGCATGAACGGAGCTTTCCTAATGAGAAAACAAGCCTTGTGCCATCAGTCTCCAATTTCTAGGTTGACACGCAGCATACACGGAGGACCAGAGCTTCCTGGCTCTCTGCAGTTTTCTGTTACCGAAACGGGTGCTGAAGGAAGGTTCCTAGGAGTCTTGGAAAGCTTACTACCGCTAAACTAAAGAAGAACAGTGATGAAGGCCTCATGGAACTGCTGCATGCTTCCTGCTTTGCAAGGATAATCAGGGCCTTACTTGGAGGTTGGTGCTCACGTTGACTCTCACTTTTGGTATAGAGGAGCGCAGGTTGAGCTTCCAACTTGGAACTGGAAGCACAAAGTTTCTTTCCAGAAAACTCATTTTCTTCTCTGAGCCATGCCGGCAGTAACTCAAAGCACCGTAACAACAGTGCTTTTCTGGTAGCTTCGAGACTGCATGAGTGGAGCTTTCAAAATAGGAAAGCAAGATCTGTGTCTCAGTCTCACATTTCCAGATTGACACGCAGCATAAGGACATGTTGATGTTAACAAGTCAAAAGAGATTCACGATACCCAGTGGGGCTTTCCCTGATTCAACTTTTTTCTACGACAGCTTATCTGCCTGCAGCAAAGTGCCTAAACAAAGGATGCGTGAGGGAGACAGGTGCCTGTGCTTCCTCCAAAGACCTGCAGTGTTACACCAAGAACAGTGCTTAAATTGTACTTGGATGCAAGCCGACCAGCTCCTTCAGGATGCGTGACTCTAAGTGTAAAAGGTGAAAAGGGATTCGAAGCAGAGTGTTTTTCTCAATAGATTTCAGCTAGGGGAATGAGGTTACATCCATTGCATGGAGGACAGTCTAGAAGTGTGTTCCTGAATCCTGTGTAGAGCTGAGGTCATCTGGCTTTCCCAGGGAGGAGTGCAGTGTGTTGCCTTTCTCTAGCCAACACTGAGGTGTTCCAAAAGGCCTACGGGGCAGAAGTTGCTTAGCTGGCCCTGAGCTTCTTGGCTGTACTCAGTATACTGGTACTGAAACGGTTTCTAAAGCAAGGTCCCTAGGAGTCTTGAAAAGCTTACTACGGTGAAACTAAAGCAGAACAGTGAAGAAGGCCTCATGGAGCTGCTCCATGCCTCCAGTTTGGCAAGGCAAATCAGGGCCTTCCTTCGAGGCTAGGGCTCACGTTGACTTTGACTTTAGGTATAGAGCAAAGCAGGTGAGCTTCCAACTAGGAACTGGAAGCACAAGGTTTCTTACTGGATAACTCAATCTCTTCTCAGAAACATGCCGGCAGTGACTACAACTCTGGCAACAGCAATGCTTTTCAGGTATATTCGAGGCCACATGAACGGAGCTTTCATAATGGGCAAACAGGCCTTGTGCCATCAGTCTCCAATTTCTAGGTTGACACGCAGCATACTCGCTGAACCAGGGCTTCCTGGCTCTAGGCAATTTTCTGATATCGAAACGGGTGCTGAAGCAGGGTCTTTAGGAGTCTTGGAAAGCTTACTACCGTTAAACTAAAGCAGAACAGCGTTGAAAGCCTCAGGGAACTGCTGCATGCCTCCCGTTTTGTAAGGATATTCAGGGCCTTACCTAGAGGCTGGCGCTCCCTTGACTTTAACTTTAGTTACAGTGCAGAGCAAGGGGACCTTCCAACTAGGAACTGGAAGCACAAGGTTTCTTATGGGAAAACGCAATATCTTATCAGAACTATGCATGCTTTGACTAAAACCCCGGCAACAACAAAGCCTTTCAGGAATCTTCGAGGCCGCATAAACGGTGCTTTCATAATGGGCAAACAAGCCTTGTGCCATCAGTCTTCAATATGTAAGTTGATACGCAGCATTCACGCAGGACGAAAGCTTCCTGGCTCTAGGCAGTTTTCTGATACCGAAACGGGTGCTGAAGACAGGTCTCTAGGAGTATTGGAAAGCTTACTACCGTTAAACTAAAGCAGAACAGCGTTGAAAGCCTCAGGGAACTGCTGCATGCCTCCCGTTTTGTAAGGATATTCAGGGCCTTACATAGAGGCTGGCGCTCCCTTGACTTTAACTTTAGTTACAGTGCAGAGCAAGGGGAGCTTCCTACTAGGAACTGGAAGCACAAAGTTTCTTATGGGAAAACTCAGTATCTTATCAGAACTATGCATGCAGTGACTAAAACCCCAGCAACAACAAAGCCTTTCAGGAATCTTCGAGGCCGCATAAACGGTGCTTTCATAATGGGCAAACAAGCCTTGTGCCATCAGTCTTCAATATGTAGGTTGATACGCAGCATTCACGCAGGACGAAAGCTTCCTGGCTCTAGGCAGTTTTCTGATACCGAAATGGGTGCTGAAGCAAGGTCTCTAGGAGTATTGGAAAGCTTACTACCTAAAAACTAAAGCAGAGCAGCGTTGAAGTCCTCATGGAGATGCTGCATGCCTCCCGTTTTGTAAGGCTATTCAGGGCCTTACTTCGAGGCAAGTGCTCCCCTTGACTTTCACTTTAGTTATAGAGCAGAGCAGGGTGAGCTTCCAACTAGGAACTGGAAGCACAAGGTTTCTTTCGGGAAAACTCATTTTCCTCGCAGAAGCAGGCAGGCAGTGACTAAATCCCTGGCAACAACAACGCTTTTCAGGTATCTTCGAGGCCGCATGAACGGAGCTTTCCTAATGAGAAAACAAGCCTTGTGCCATCAGTCTCCAATTTCTAGGTTGACACGCAGCATACACGGAGGACCAGAGCTTCCTGGCTCTCTGCAGTTTTCTGTTACCGAAACGGGTGCTGAAGGAAGGTTCCTAGGAGTCTTGGAAAGCTTACTACCGCTAAACTAAAGAAGAACAGTGATGAAGGCCTCATGGAACTGCTGCATGCTTCCTGCTTTGCAAGGATAATCAGGGCCTTACTTGGAGGTTGGTGCTCACGTTGACTCTCACTTTTGGTATAGAGGAGCGCAGGTTGAGCTTCCAACTTGGAACTGGAAGCACAAAGTTTCTTTCCAGAAAACTCATTTTCTTCTCTGAGCCATGCCGGCAGTAACTCAAAGCACCGTAACAACAGTGCTTTTCTGGTAGCTTCGAGACTGCATGAGTGGAGCTTTCAAAATAGGAAAGCAAGATCTGTGTCTCAGTCTCACATTTCCAGATTGACACGCAGCATAAGGACATGTTGATGTTAACAAGTCAAAAGAGATTCACGATACCCAGTGGGGCTTTCCCTGATTCAACTTTTTTCTACGACAGCTTATCTGCCTGCAGCAAAGTGCCTAAACAAAGGATGCGTGAGGGAGACAGGTGCCTGTGCTTCCTCCAAAGACCTGCAGTGTTACACCAAGAACAGTGCTTAAATTGTACTTGGATGCAAGCCGACCAGCTCCTTCAGGATGCGTGACTCTAAGTGTAAAAGGTGAAAAGGGATTCGAAGCAGAGTGTTTTTCTCAATAGATTTCAGCTAGGGGAATGAGGTTACATCCATTGCATGGAGGACAGTCTAGAAGTGTGTTCCTGAATCCTGTGTAGAGCTGAGGTCATCTGGCTTTCCCAGGGAGGAGTGCAGTGTGTTGCCTTTCTCTAGCCAACACTGAGGTGTTCCAAAAGGCCTACGGGGCAGAAGTTGCTTAGCTGGCCCTGAGCTTCTTGGCTGTACTCAGTATACTGGTACTGAAACGGTTTCTAAAGCAAGGTCCCTAGGAGTCTTGAAAAGCTTACTACGGTGAAACTAAAGCAGAACAGTGAAGAAGGCCTCATGGAGCTGCTCCATGCCTCCAGTTTGGCAAGGCAAATCAGGGCCTTCCTTCGAGGCTAGGGCTCACGTTGACTTTGACTTTAGGTATAGAGCAAAGCAGGTGAGCTTCCAACTAGGAACTGGAAGCACAAGGTTTCTTACTGGATAACTCAATCTCTTCTCAGAAACATGCCGGCAGTGACTACAACTCTGGCAACAGCAATGCTTTTCAGGTATATTCGAGGCCACATGAACGGAGCTTTCATAATGGGCAAACAGGCCTTGTGCCATCAGTCTCCAATTTCTAGGTTGACACGCAGCATACTCGCTGAACCAGGGCTTCCTGGCTCTAGGCAATTTTCTGATATCGAAACGGGTGCTGAAGCAGGGTCTTTAGGAGTCTTGGAAAGCTTACTACCGTTAAACTAAAGCAGAACAGCGTTGAAAGCCTCAGGGAACTGCTGCATGCCTCCCGTTTTGTAAGGATATTCAGGGCCTTACCTAGAGGCTGGCGCTCCCTTGACTTTAACTTTAGTTACAGTGCAGAGCAAGGGGACCTTCCAACTAGGAACTGGAAGCACAAGGTTTCTTATGGGAAAACGCAATATCTTATCAGAACTATGCATGCTTTGACTAAAACCCCGGCAACAACAAAGCCTTTCAGGAATCTTCGAGGCCGCATAAACGGTGCTTTCATAATGGGCAAACAAGCCTTGTGCCATCAGTCTTCAATATGTAAGTTGATACGCAGCATTCACGCAGGACGAAAGCTTCCTGGCTCTAGGCAGTTTTCTGATACCGAAACGGGTGCTGAAGACAGGTCTCTAGGAGTATTGGAAAGCTTACTACCGTTAAACTAAAGCAGAACAGCGTTGAAAGCCTCAGGGAACTGCTGCATGCCTCCCGTTTTGTAAGGATATTCAGGGCCTTACATAGAGGCTGGCGCTCCCTTGACTTTAACTTTAGTTACAGTGCAGAGCAAGGGGAGCTTCCTACTAGGAACTGGAAGCACAAAGTTTCTTATGGGAAAACTCAGTATCTTATCAGAACTATGCATGCAGTGACTAAAACCCCAGCAACAACAAAGCCTTTCAGGAATCTTCGAGGCCGCATAAACGGTGCTTTCATAATGGGCAAACAAGCCTTGTGCCATCAGTCTTCAATATGTAGGTTGATACGCAGCATTCACGCAGGACGAAAGCTTCCTGGCTCTAGGCAGTTTTCTGATACCGAAATGGGTGCTGAAGCAAGGTCTCTAGGAGTATTGGAAAGCTTACTACCTAAAAACTAAAGCAGAGCAGCGTTGAAGTCCTCATGGAGATGCTGCATGCCTCCCGTTTTGTAAGGCTATTCAGGGCCTTACTTCGAGGCAAGTGCTCCCCTTGACTTTCACTTTAGTTATAGAGCAGAGCAGGGTGAGCTTCCAACTAGGAACTGGAAGCACAAGGTTTCTTTCGGGAAAACTCATTTTCCTCGCAGAAGCAGGCAGGCAGTGACTAAATCCCTGGCAACAACAACGCTTTTCAGGTATCTTCGAGGCCGCATGAACGGAGCTTTCCTAATGAGAAAACAAGCCTTGTGCCATCAGTCTCCAATTTCTAGGTTGACACGCAGCATACACGGAGGACCAGAGCTTCCTGGCTCTCTGCAGTTTTCTGTTACCGAAACGGGTGCTGAAGGAAGGTTCCTAGGAGTCTTGGAAAGCTTACTACCGCTAAACTAAAGAAGAACAGTGATGAAGGCCTCATGGAACTGCTGCATGCTTCCTGCTTTGCAAGGATAATCAGGGCCTTACTTGGAGGTTGGTGCTCACGTTGACTCTCACTTTTGGTATAGAGGAGCGCAGGTTGAGCTTCCAACTTGGAACTGGAAGCACAAAGTTTCTTTCCAGAAAACTCATTTTCTTCTCTGAGCCATGCCGGCAGTAACTAAAAGCACCGTAACAACAGTGCTTTTCTGGTAGCTTCGAGACTGCATGAGTGGAGCTTTCAAAATAGGAAAGCAAGATCTGTGTCTCAGTCTCACATTTCCAGATTGACACGCAGCATAAGGACATGTTGATGTTAACAAGTCAAAAGAGATTCACGATACCCAGTGGGGCTTTCCCTGATTCAACTTTTTTCTACGACAGCTTATCTGCCTGCAGCAAAGTGCCTAAACAAAGGATGCGTGAGGGAGACAGGTGCCTGTGCTTCCTCCAAAGACCTGCAGTGTTACACCAAGAACAGTGCTTAAATTGTACTTGGATGCAAGCCGACCAGCTCCTTCAGGATGCGTGACTCTAAGTGTAAAAGGTGAAAAGGGATTCGAAGCAGAGTGTTTTTCTCAATAGATTTCAGCTAGGGGAATGAGGTTACATCCATTGCATGGAGGACAGTCTAGAAGTGTGTTCCTGAATCCTGTGTAGAGCTGAGGTCATCTGGCTTTCCCAGGGAGGAGTGCAGTGTGTTGCCTTTCTCTAGCCAACACTGAGGTGTTCCAAAAGGCCTACGGGGCAGAAGTTGCTTAGCTGGCCCTGAGCTTCTTGGCTGTACTCAGTATACTGGTACTGAAACGGTTTCTAAAGCAAGGTCCCTAGGAGTCTTGAAAAGCTTACTACGGTGAAACTAAAGCAGAACAGTGAAGAAGGCCTCATGGAGCTGCTCCATGCCTCCAGTTTGGCAAGGCAAATCAGGGCCTTCCTTCGAGGCTAGGGCTCACGTTGACTTTGACTTTAGGTATAGAGCAAAGCAGGTGAGCTTCCAACTAGGAACTGGAAGCACAAGGTTTCTTACTGGATAACTCAATCTCTTCTCAGAAACATGCCAGCAGTGACTACAACTCTGGCAACAGCAATGCTTTTCAGGTATATTCGAGGCCACATGAACGGAGCTTTCATAATGGGCAAACAGGCCTTGTGCCATCAGTCTCCAATTTCTAGGTTGACACGCAGCATACTCGCTGAACCAGGGCTTCCTGGCTCTAGGCAATTTTCTGATATCGAAACGGGTGCTGAAGCAGGGCCTTTAGGAGTCTTGGAAAGCTTACTACCGTTAAACTAAAGCAGAACAGCGTTGAAAGCCTCAGGGAACCGCTGCATGCCTCCCGTTTTGTAAGGATATTCAGGGCCTTACCTAGAGGCTGGCGCTCCCTTGACTTTAACTTTAGTTACAGTGCAGAGCAAGGGGACCTTCCAACTAGGAACTGGAAGCACAAGGTTTCTTATGGGAAAACGCAATATCTTATCAGAACTATGCATGCTTTGACTAAAACCCCGGCAACAACAAAGCCTTTCAGGAATCTTCGAGGCCGCATAAACGGTGCTTTCATAATGGGCAAACAAGCCTTGTGCCATCAGTCTTCAATATGTAAGTTGATACGCAGCATTCACGCAGGACGAAAGCTTCCTGGCTCTAGGCAGTTTTCTGATACCGAAACGGGTGCTGAAGACAGGTCTCTAGGAGTATTGGAAAGCTTACTACCGTTAAACTAAAGCAGAACAGCGTTGAAAGCCTCAGGGAACTGCTGCATGCCTCCCGTTTTGTAAGGATATTCAGGGCCTTACATAGAGGCTGGCGCTCCCTTGACTTTAACTTTAGTTACAGTGCAGAGCAAGGGGAGCTTCCTACTAGGAACTGGAAGCACAAAGTTTCTTATGGGAAAACTCAGTATCTTATCAGAACTATGCATGCAGTGACTAAAACCCCAGCAACAACAAAGCCTTTCAGGAATCTTCGAGGCCGCATAAACGGTGCTTTCATAATGGGCAAACAAGCCTTGTGCCATCAGTCTTCAATATGTAGGTTGATACGCAGCATTCACGCAGGACGAAAGCTTCCTGGCTCTAGGCAGTTTTCTGATACCGAAATGGGTGCTGAAGCAAGGTCTCTAGGAGTATTGGAAAGCTTACTACCTAAAAACTAAAGCAGAGCAGCGTTGAAGTCCTCATGGAGATGCTGCATGCCTCCCGTTTTGTAAGGCTATTCAGGGCCTTACTTCGAGGCAAGTGCTCCCCTTGACTTTCACTTTAGTTATAGAGCAGAGCAGGCTGAGCTTCCAACTAGGAACTGGAAGCACAAGGTTTCTTTCGGGAAAACTCATTTTCCTCGCAGAAGCAGGCAGGCAGTGACTAAATCCCTGGCAACAACAACGCTTTTCAGGTATCTTCGAGGCCGCATGAACGGAGCTTTCCTAATGAGAAAACAAGCCTTGTGCCATCAGTCTCCAATTTCTAGGTTGACACGCAGCATACACGGAGGACCAGAGCTTCCTGGCTCTCTGCAGTTTTCTGTTACCGAAACGGGTGCTGAAGGAAGGTTCCTAGGAGTCTTGGAAAGCTTACTACCGCTAAACTAAAGAAGAACAGTGATGAAGGCCTCATGGAACTGCTGCATGCTTCCTGCTTTGCAAGGATAATCAGGGCCTTACTTGGAGGTTGGTGCTCACGTTGACTCTCACTTTTGGTATAGAGGAGCGCAGGTTGAGCTTCCAACTTGGAACTGGAAGCACAAAGTTTCTTTCCAGAAAACTCATTTTCTTCTCTGAGCCATGCCGGCAGTAACTCAAAGCACCATAACAACAGTGCTTTTCTGGTAGCTTCGAGACTGCATGAGTGGAGCTTTCAAAATGGGAAAGCAAGATCTGTGTCTCAGTCTCACATTTCCAGATTGACACGCAGCATAAGGACATGTTGATGTTAACAAGTCAAAAGAGATTCACGATACCCAGTGGGGCTTTCCCTGATTCAACTTTTTTCTACGACAGCTTATCTGCCTGCAGCAAAGTGCCTAAACAAAGGATGCGTGAGGGAGACAGGTGCCTGTGCTTCCTCCAAAGACCTGCAGTGTTACACCAAGAACAGTGCTTAAATTGTACTTGGATGCAAGCCGACCAGCTCCTTCAGGATGCGTGACTCTAAGTGTAAAAGGTGAAAAGGGATTCGAAGCAGAGTGTTTTTCTCAATAGATTTCAGCTAGGGGAATGAGGTTACATCCATTGCATGGAGGACAGTCTAGAAGTGTGTTCCTGAATCCTGTGTAGAGCTGAGGTCATCTGGCTTTCCCAGGGAGGAGTGCAGTGTGTTGCCTTTCTCTAGCCAACACTGAGGTGTTCCAAAAGGCCTACGGGGCAGAAGTTGCTTAGCTGGCCCTGAGCTTCTTGGCTGTACTCAGTATACTGGTACTGAAACGGTTTCTAAAGCAAGGTCCCTAGGAGTCTTGAAAAGCTTACTACGGTGAAACTAAAGCAGAACAGTGAAGAAGGCCTCATGGAGCTGCTCCATGCCTCCAGTTTGGCAAGGCAAATCAGGGCCTTCCTTCGAGGCTAGGGCTCACGTTGACTTTGACTTTAGGTATAGAGCAAAGCAGGTGAGCTTCCAACTAGGAACTGGAAGCACAAGGTTTCTTACTGGATAACTCAATCTCTTCTCAGAAACATGCCGGCAGTGACTACAACTCTGGCAACAGCAATGCTTTTCAGGTATATTCGAGGCCACATGAACGGAGCTTTCATAATGGGCAAACAGGCCTTGTGCCATCAGTCTCCAATTTCTAGGTTGACACGCAGCATACTCGCTGAACCAGGGCTTCCTGGCTCTAGGCAATTTTCTGATATCGAAACGGGTGCTGAAGCAGGGTCTTTAGGAGTCTTGGAAAGCTTACTACCGTTAAACTAAAGCAGAACAGCGTTGAAAGCCTCAGGGAACTGCTGCATGCCTCCCGTTTTGTAAGGATATTCAGGGCCTTACCTAGAGGCTGGCGCTCCCTTGACTTTAACTTTAGTTACAGTGCAGAGCAAGGGGACCTTCCAACTAGGAACTGGAAGCACAAGGTTTCTTATGGGAAAACGCAATATCTTATCAGAACTATGCATGCTTTGACTAAAACCCCGGCAACAACAAAGCCTTTCAGGAATCTTCGAGGCCGCATAAACGGTGCTTTCATAATGGGCAAACAAGCCTTGTGCCATCAGTCTTCAATATGTAAGTTGATACGCAGCATTCACGCAGGACGAAAGCTTCCTGGCTCTAGGCAGTTTTCTGATACCGAAACGGGTGCTGAAGACAGGTCTCTAGGAGTATTGGAAAGCTTACTACCGTTAAACTAAAGCAGAACAGCGTTGAAAGCCTCAGGGAACTGCTGCATGCCTCCCGTTTTGTAAGGATATTCAGGGCCTTACATAGAGGCTGGCGCTCCCTTGACTTTAACTTTAGTTACAGTGCAGAGCAAGGGGAGCTTCCTACTAGGAACTGGAAGCACAAAGTTTCTTATGGGAAAACTCAGTATCTTATCAGAACTATGCATGCAGTGACTAAAACCCCAGCAACAACAAAGCCTTTCAGGAATCTTCGAGGCCGCATAAACGGTGCTTTCATAATGGGCAAACAAGCCTTGTGCCATCAGTCTTCAATATGTAGGTTGATACGCAGCATTCACGCAGGACGAAAGCTTCCTGGCTCTAGGCAGTTTTCTGATACCGAAATGGGTGCTGAAGCAAGGTCTCTAGGAGTATTGGAAAGCTTACTACCTAAAAACTAAAGCAGAGCAGCGTTGAAGTCCTCATGGAGATGCTGCATGCCTCCCGTTTTGTAAGGCTATTCAGGGCCTTACTTCGAGGCAAGTGCTCCCCTTGACTTTCACTTTAGTTATAGAGCAGAGCAGGGTGAGCTTCCAACTAGGAACTGGAAGCACAAGGTTTCTTTCGGGAAAACTCATTTTCCTCGCAGAAGCAGGCAGGCAGTGACTAAATCCCTGGCAACAACAACGCTTTTCAGGTATCTTCGAGGCCGCATGAACGGAGCTTTCCTAATGAGAAAACAAGCCTTGTGCCATCAGTCTCCAATTTCTAGGTTGACACGCAGCATACACGGAGGACCAGAGCTTCCTGGCTCTCTGCAGTTTTCTGTTACCGAAACGGGTGCTGAAGGAAGGTTCCTAGGAGTCTTGGAAAGCTTACTACCGCTAAACTAAAGAAGAACAGTGATGAAGGCCTCATGGAACTGCTGCATGCTTCCTGCTTTGCAAGGATAATCAGGGCCTTACTTGGAGGTTGGTGCTCACGTTGACTCTCACTTTTGGTATAGAGGAGCGCAGGTTGAGCTTCCAACTTGGAACTGGAAGCACAAAGTTTCTTTCCAGAAAACTCATTTTCTTCTCTGAGCCATGCCGGCAGTAACTAAAAGCACCGTAACAACAGTGCTTTTCTGGTAGCTTCGAGACTGCATGAGTGGAGCTTTCAAAATAGGAAAGCAAGATCTGTGTCTCAGTCTCACATTTCCAGATTGACACGCAGCATAAGGACATGTTGATGTTAACAAGTCAAAAGAGATTCACGATACCCAGTGGGGCTTTCCCTGATTCAACTTTTTTCTACGACAGCTTATCTGCCTGCAGCAAAGTGCCTAAACAAAGGATGCGTGAGGGAGACAGGTGCCTGTGCTTCCTCCAAAGACCTGCAGTGTTACACCAAGAACAGTGCTTAAATTGTACTTGGATGCAAGCCGACCAGCTCCTTCAGGATGCGTGACTCTAAGTGTAAAAGGTGAAAAGGGATTCGAAGCAGAGTGTTTTTCTCAATAGATTTCAGCTAGGGGAATGAGGTTACATCCATTGCATGGAGGACAGTCTAGAAGTGTGTTCCTGAATCCTGTGTAGAGCTGAGGTCATCTGGCTTTCCCAGGGAGGAGTGCAGTGTGTTGCCTTTCTCTAGCCAACACTGAGGTGTTCCAAAAGGCCTACGGGGCAGAAGTTGCTTAGCTGGCCCTGAGCTTCTTGGCTGTACTCAGTATACTGGTACTGAAACGGTTTCTAAAGCAAGGTCCCTAGGAGTCTTGAAAAGCTTACTACGGTGAAACTAAAGCAGAACAGTGAAGAAGGCCTCATGGAGCTGCTCCATGCCTCCAGTTTGGCAAGGCAAATCAGGGCCTTCCTTCGAGGCTAGGGCTCACGTTGACTTTGACTTTAGGTATAGAGCAAAGCAGGTGAGCTTCCAACTAGGAACTGGAAGCACAAGGTTTCTTACTGGATAACTCAATCTCTTCTCAGAAACATGCCAGCAGTGACTACAACTCTGGCAACAGCAATGCTTTTCAGGTATATTCGAGGCCACATGAACGGAGCTTTCATAATGGGCAAACAGGCCTTGTGCCATCAGTCTCCAATTTCTAGGTTGACACGCAGCATACTCGCTGAACCAGGGCTTCCTGGCTCTAGGCAATTTTCTGATATCGAAACGGGTGCTGAAGCAGGGCCTTTAGGAGTCTTGGAAAGCTTACTACCGTTAAACTAAAGCAGAACAGCGTTGAAAGCCTCAGGGAACCGCTGCATGCCTCCCGTTTTGTAAGGATATTCAGGGCCTTACCTAGAGGCTGGCGCTCCCTTGACTTTAACTTTAGTTACAGTGCAGAGCAAGGGGACCTTCCAACTAGGAACTGGAAGCACAAGGTTTCTTATGGGAAAACGCAATATCTTATCAGAACTATGCATGCTTTGACTAAAACCCCGGCAACAACAAAGCCTTTCAGGAATCTTCGAGGCCGCATAAACGGTGCTTTCATAATGGGCAAACAAGCCTTGTGCCATCAGTCTTCAATATGTAAGTTGATACGCAGCATTCACGCAGGACGAAAGCTTCCTGGCTCTAGGCAGTTTTCTGATACCGAAACGGGTGCTGAAGACAGGTCTCTAGGAGTATTGGAAAGCTTACTACCGTTAAACTAAAGCAGAACAGCGTTGAAAGCCTCAGGGAACTGCTGCATGCCTCCCGTTTTGTAAGGATATTCAGGGCCTTACATAGAGGCTGGCGCTCCCTTGACTTTAACTTTAGTTACAGTGCAGAGCAAGGGGAGCTTCCTACTAGGAACTGGAAGCACAAAGTTTCTTATGGGAAAACTCAGTATCTTATCAGAACTATGCATGCAGTGACTAAAACCCCAGCAACAACAAAGCCTTTCAGGAATCTTCGAGGCCGCATAAACGGTGCTTTCATAATGGGCAAACAAGCCTTGTGCCATCAGTCTTCAATATGTAGGTTGATACGCAGCATTCACGCAGGACGAAAGCTTCCTGGCTCTAGGCAGTTTTCTGATACCGAAATGGGTGCTGAAGCAAGGTCTCTAGGAGTATTGGAAAGCTTACTACCTAAAAACTAAAGCAGAGCAGCGTTGAAGTCCTCATGGAGATGCTGCATGCCTCCCGTTTTGTAAGGCTATTCAGGGCCTTACTTCGAGGCAAGTGCTCCCCTTGACTTTCACTTTAGTTATAGAGCAGAGCAGGCTGAGCTTCCAACTAGGAACTGGAAGCACAAGGTTTCTTTCGGGAAAACTCATTTTCCTCGCAGAAGCAGGCAGGCAGTGACTAAATCCCTGGCAACAACAACGCTTTTCAGGTATCTTCGAGGCCGCATGAACGGAGCTTTCCTAATGAGAAAACAAGCCTTGTGCCATCAGTCTCCAATTTCTAGGTTGACACGCAGCATACACGGAGGACCAGAGCTTCCTGGCTCTCTGCAGTTTTCTGTTACCGAAACGGGTGCTGAAGGAAGGTTCCTAGGAGTCTTGGAAAGCTTACTACCGCTAAACTAAAGAAGAACAGTGATGAAGGCCTCATGGAACTGCTGCATGCTTCCTGCTTTGCAAGGATAATCAGGGCCTTACTTGGAGGTTGGTGCTCACGTTGACTCTCACTTTTGGTATAGAGGAGCGCAGGTTGAGCTTCCAACTTGGAACTGGAAGCACAAAGTTTCTTTCCAGAAAACTCATTTTCTTCTCTGAGCCATGCCGGCAGTAACTCAAAGCACCATAACAACAGTGCTTTTCTGGTAGCTTCGAGACTGCATGAGTGGAGCTTTCAAAATGGGAAAGCAAGATCTGTGTCTCAGTCTCACATTTCCAGATTGACACGCAGCATAAGGACATGTTGATGTTAACAAGTCAAAAGAGATTCACGATACCCAGTGGGGCTTTCCCTGATTCAACTTTTTTCTACGACAGCTTATCTGCCTGCAGCAAAGTGCCTAAACAAAGGATGCGTGAGGGAGACAGGTGCCTGTGCTTCCTCCAAAGACCTGCAGTGTTACACCAAGAACAGTGCTTAAATTGTACTTGGATGCAAGCCGACCAGCTCCTTCAGGATGCGTGACTCTAAGTGTAAAAGGTGAAAAGGGATTCGAAGCAGAGTGTTTTTCTCAATAGATTTCAGCGAGGGGAATGAGGTTACATCCATTGCATGGAGGACAGTCTAGAAGTGTGTTCCTGAATCCTGTGTAGAGCTGAGGTCATCTGGCTTTCCCAGGGAGGAGTGCAGTGTGTTGCCTTTCTCTAGCCAACACTGAGGTGTTCCAAAAGGCCTACGGGGCAGAAGTTGCTTAGCTGGCCCTGAGCTTCTTGGCTGTACTCAGTATACTGGTACTGAAACGGTTTCTAAAGCAAGGTCCCTAGGAGTCTTGAAAAGCTTACTACGGTGAAACTAAAGCAGAACAGTGAAGAAGGCCTCATGGAGCTGCTCCATGCCTCCAGTTTGGCAAGGCAAATCAGGGCCTTCCTTCGAGGCTAGGGCTCACGTTGACTTTGACTTTAGGTATAGAGCAAAGCAGGTGAGCTTCCAACTAGGAACTGGAAGCACAAGGTTTCTTACTGGATAACTCAATCTCTTCTCAGAAACATGCCGGCAGTGACTACAACTCTGGCAACAGCAATGCTTTTCAGGTATATTCGAGGCCACATGAACGGAGCTTTCATAATGGGCAAACAGGCCTTGTGCCATCAGTCTCCAATTTCTAGGTTGACACGCAGCATACTCGCTGAACCAGGGCTTCCTGGCTCTAGGCAATTTTCTGATATCGAAACGGGTGCTGAAGCAGGGTCTTTAGGAGTCTTGGAAAGCTTACTACCGTTAAACTAAAGCAGAACAGCGTTGAAAGCCTCAGGGAACTGCTGCATGCCTCCCGTTTTGTAAGGATATTCAGGGCCTTACCTAGAGGCTGGCGCTCCCTTGACTTTAACTTTAGTTACAGTGCAGAGCAAGGGGACCTTCCAACTAGGAACTGGAAGCACAAGGTTTCTTATGGGAAAACGCAATATCTTATCAGAACTATGCATGCTTTGACTAAAACCCCGGCAACAACAAAGCCTTTCAGGAATCTTCGAGGCCGCATAAACGGTGCTTTCATAATGGGCAAACAAGCCTTGTGCCATCAGTCTTCAATATGTAAGTTGATACGCAGCATTCACGCAGGACGAAAGCTTCCTGGCTCTAGGCAGTTTTCTGATACCGAAACGGGTGCTGAAGACAGGTCTCTAGGAGTATTGGAAAGCTTACTACCGTTAAACTAAAGCAGAACAGCGTTGAAAGCCTCAGGGAACTGCTGCATGCCTCCCGTTTTGTAAGGATATTCAGGGCCTTACATAGAGGCTGGCGCTCCCTTGACTTTAACTTTAGTTACAGTGCAGAGCAAGGGGAGCTTCCTACTAGGAACTGGAAGCACAAAGTTTCTTATGGGAAAACTCAGTATCTTATCAGAACTATGCATGCAGTGACTAAAACCCCAGCAACAACAAAGCCTTTCAGGAATCTTCGAGGCCGCATAAACGGTGCTTTCATAATGGGCAAACAAGCCTTGTGCCATCAGTCTTCAATATGTAGGTTGATACGCAGCATTCACGCAGGACGAAAGCTTCCTGGCTCTAGGCAGTTTTCTGATACCGAAATGGGTGCTGAAGCAAGGTCTCTAGGAGTATTGGAAAGCTTACTACCTAAAAACTAAAGCAGAGCAGCGTTGAAGTCCTCATGGAGATGCTGCATGCCTCCCGTTTTGTAAGGCTATTCAGGGCCTTACTTCGAGGCAAGTGCTCCCCTTGACTTTCACTTTAGTTATAGAGCAGAGCAGGGTGAGCTTCCAACTAGGAACTGGAAGCACAAGGTTTCTTTCGGGAAAACTCATTTTCCTCGCAGAAGCAGGCAGGCAGTGACTAAATCCCTGGCAACAACAACGCTTTTCAGGTATCTTCGAGGCCGCATGAACGGAGCTTTCCTAATGAGAAAACAAGCCTTGTGCCATCAGTCTCCAATTTCTAGGTTGACACGCAGCATACACGGAGGACCAGAGCTTCCTGGCTCTCTGCAGTTTTCTGTTACCGAAACGGGTGCTGAAGGAAGGTTCCTAGGAGTCTTGGAAAGCTTACTACCGCTAAACTAAAGAAGAACAGTGATGAAGGCCTCATGGAACTGCTGCATGCTTCCTGCTTTGCAAGGATAATCAGGGCCTTACTTGGAGGTTGGTGCTCACGTTGACTCTCACTTTTGGTATAGAGGAGCGCAGGTTGAGCTTCCAACTTGGAACTGGAAGCACAAAGTTTCTTTCCAGAAAACTCATTTTCTTCTCTGAGCCATGCCGGCAGTAACTAAAAGCACCGTAACAACAGTGCTTTTCTGGTAGCTTCGAGACTGCATGAGTGGAGCTTTCAAAATAGGAAAGCAAGATCTGTGTCTCAGTCTCACATTTCCAGATTGACACGCAGCATAAGGACATGTTGATGTTAACAAGTCAAAAGAGATTCACGATACCCAGTGGGGCTTTCCCTGATTCAACTTTTTTCTACGACAGCTTATCTGCCTGCAGCAAAGTGCCTAAACAAAGGATGCGTGAGGGAGACAGGTGCCTGTGCTTCCTCCAAAGACCTGCAGTGTTACACCAAGAACAGTGCTTAAATTGTACTTGGATGCAAGCCGACCAGCTCCTTCAGGATGCGTGACTCTAAGTGTAAAAGGTGAAAAGGGATTCGAAGCAGAGTGTTTTTCTCAATAGATTTCAGCTAGGGGAATGAGGTTACATCCATTGCATGGAGGACAGTCTAGAAGTGTGTTCCTGAATCCTGTGTAGAGCTGAGGTCATCTGGCTTTCCCAGGGAGGAGTGCAGTGTGTTGCCTTTCTCTAGCCAACACTGAGGTGTTCCAAAAGGCCTACGGGGCAGAAGTTGCTTAGCTGGCCCTGAGCTTCTTGGCTGTACTCAGTATACTGGTACTGAAACGGTTTCTAAAGCAAGGTCCCTAGGAGTCTTGAAAAGCTTACTACGGTGAAACTAAAGCAGAACAGTGAAGAAGGCCTCATGGAGCTGCTCCATGCCTCCAGTTTGGCAAGGCAAATCAGGGCCTTCCTTCGAGGCTAGGGCTCACGTTGACTTTGACTTTAGGTATAGAGCAAAGCAGGTGAGCTTCCAACTAGGAACTGGAAGCACAAGGTTTCTTACTGGATAACTCAATCTCTTCTCAGAAACATGCCGGCAGTGACTACAACTCTGGCAACAGCAATGCTTTTCAGGTATATTCGAGGCCACATGAACGGAGCTTTCATAATGGGCAAACAGGCCTTGTGCCATCAGTCTCCAATTTCTAGGTTGACACGCAGCATACTCGCTGAACCAGGGCTTCCTGGCTCTAGGCAATTTTCTGATATCGAAACGGGTGCTGAAGCAGGGTCTTTAGGAGTCTTGGAAAGCTTACTACCGTTAAACTAAAGCAGAACAGCGTTGAAAGCCTCAGGGAACTGCTGCATGCCTCCCGTTTTGTAAGGATATTCAGGGCCTTACCTAGAGGCTGGCGCTCCCTTGACTTTAACTTTAGTTACAGTGCAGAGCAAGGGGACCTTCCAACTAGGAACTGGAAGCACAAGGTTTCTTATGGGAAAACGCAATATCTTATCAGAACTATGCATGCTTTGACTAAAACCCCGGCAACAACAAAGCCTTTCAGGAATCTTCGAGGCCGCATAAACGGTGCTTTCATAATGGGCAAACAAGCCTTGTGCCATCAGTCTTCAATATGTAAGTTGATACGCAGCATTCACGCAGGACGAAAGCTTCCTGGCTCTAGGCAGTTTTCTGATACCGAAACGGGTGCTGAAGACAGGTCTCTAGGAGTATTGGAAAGCTTACTACCGTTAAACTAAAGCAGAACAGCGTTGAAAGCCTCAGGGAACTGCTGCATGCCTCCCGTTTTGTAAGGATATTCAGGGCCTTACATAGAGGCTGGCGCTCCCTTGACTTTAACTTTAGTTACAGTGCAGAGCAAGGGGAGCTTCCTACTAGGAACTGGAAGCACAAAGTTTCTTATGGGAAAACTCAGTATCTTATCAGAACTATGCATGCAGTGACTAAAACCCCAGCAACAACAAAGCCTTTCAGGAATCTTCGAGGCCGCATAAACGGTGCTTTCATAATGGGCAAACAAGCCTTGTGCCATCAGTCTTCAATATGTAGGTTGATACGCAGCATTCACGCAGGACGAAAGCTTCCTGGCTCTAGGCAGTTTTCTGATACCGAAATGGGTGCTGAAGCAAGGTCTCTAGGAGTATTGGAAAGCTTACTACCTAAAAACTAAAGCAGAGCAGCGTTGAAGTCCTCATGGAGATGCTGCATGCCTCCCGTTTTGTAAGGCTATTCAGGGCCTTACTTCGAGGCAAGTGCTCCCCTTGACTTTCACTTTAGTTATAGAGCAGAGCAGGCTGAGCTTCCAACTAGGAACTGGAAGCACAAGGTTTCTTTCGGGAAAACTCATTTTCCTCGCAGAAGCAGGCAGGCAGTGACTAAATCCCTGGCAACAACAACGCTTTTCAGGTATCTTCGAGGCCGCATGAACGGAGCTTTCCTAATGAGAAAACAAGCCTTGTGCCATCAGTCTCCAATTTCTAGGTTGACACGCAGCATACACGGAGGACCAGAGCTTCCTGGCTCTCTGCAGTTTTCTGTTACCGAAACGGGTGCTGAAGGAAGGTTCCTAGGAGTCTTGGAAAGCTTACTACCGCTAAACTAAAGAAGAACAGTGATGAAGGCCTCATGGAACTGCTGCATGCTTCCTGCTTTGCAAGGATAATCAGGGCCTTACTTGGAGGTTGGTGCTCACGTTGACTCTCACTTTTGGTATAGAGGAGCGCAGGTTGAGCTTCCAACTTGGAACTGGAAGCACAAAGTTTCTTTCCAGAAAACTCATTTTCTTCTCTGAGCCATGCCGGCAGTAACTAAAAGCACCGTAACAACAGTGCTTTTCTGGTAGCTTCGAGACTGCATGAGTGGAGCTTTCAAAATAGGAAAGCAAGATCTGTGTCTCAGTCTCACATTTCCAGATTGACACGCAGCATAAGGACATGTTGATGTTAACAAGTCAAAAGAGATTCACGATACCCAGTGGGGCTTTCCCTGATTCAACTTTTTTCTACGACAGCTTATCTGCCTGCAGCAAAGTGCCTAAACAAAGGATGCGTGAGGGAGACAGGTGCCTGTGCTTCCTCCAAAGACCTGCAGTGTTACACCAAGAACAGTGCTTAAATTGTACTTGGATGCAAGCCGACCAGCTCCTTCAGGATGCGTGACTCTAAGTGTAAAAGGTGAAAAGGGATTCGAAGCAGAGTGTTTTTCTCAATAGATTTCAGCTAGGGGAATGAGGTTACATCCATTGCATGGAGGACAGTCTAGAAGTGTGTTCCTGAATCCTGTGTAGAGCTGAGGTCATCTGGCTTTCCCAGGGAGGAGTGCAGTGTGTTGCCTTTCTCTAGCCAACACTGAGGTGTTCCAAAAGGCCTACGGGGCAGAAGTTGCTTAGCTGGCCCTGAGCTTCTTGGCTGTACTCAGTATACTGGTACTGAAACGGTTTCTAAAGCAAGGTCCCTAGGAGTCTTGAAAAGCTTACTACGGTGAAACTAAAGCAGAACAGTGAAGAAGGCCTCATGGAGCTGCTCCATGCCTCCAGTTTGGCAAGGCAAATCAGGGCCTTCCTTCGAGGCTAGGGCTCACGTTGACTTTGACTTTAGGTATAGAGCAAAGCAGGTGAGCTTCCAACTAGGAACTGGAAGCACAAGGTTTCTTACTGGATAACTCAATCTCTTCTCAGAAACATGCCGGCAGTGACTACAACTCTGGCAACAGCAATGCTTTTCAGGTATATTCGAGGCCACATGAACGGAGCTTTCATAATGGGCAAACAGGCCTTGTGCCATCAGTCTCCAATTTCTAGGTTGACACGCAGCATACTCGCTGAACCAGGGCTTCCTGGCTCTAGGCAATTTTCTGATATCGAAACGGGTGCTGAAGCAGGGTCTTTAGGAGTCTTGGAAAGCTTACTACCGTTAAACTAAAGCAGAACAGCGTTGAAAGCCTCAGGGAACTGCTGCATGCCTCCCGTTTTGTAAGGATATTCAGGGCCTTACCTAGAGGCTGGCGCTCCCTTGACTTTAACTTTAGTTACAGTGCAGAGCAAGGGGACCTTCCAACTAGGAACTGGAAGCACAAGGTTTCTTATGGGAAAACGCAATATCTTATCAGAACTATGCATGCTTTGACTAAAACCCCGGCAACAACAAAGCCTTTCAGGAATCTTCGAGGCCGCATAAACGGTGCTTTCATAATGGGCAAACAAGCCTTGTGCCATCAGTCTTCAATATGTAAGTTGATACGCAGCATTCACGCAGGACGAAAGCTTCCTGGCTCTAGGCAGTTTTCTGATACCGAAACGGGTGCTGAAGACAGGTCTCTAGGAGTATTGGAAAGCTTACTACCGTTAAACTAAAGCAGAACAGCGTTGAAAGCCTCAGGGAACTGCTGCATGCCTCCCGTTTTGTAAGGATATTCAGGGCCTTACATAGAGGCTGGCGCTCCCTTGACTTTAACTTTAGTTACAGTGCAGAGCAAGGGGAGCTTCCTACTAGGAACTGGAAGCACAAAGTTTCTTATGGGAAAACTCAGTATCTTATCAGAACTATGCATGCAGTGACTAAAACCCCAGCAACAACAAAGCCTTTCAGGAATCTTCGAGGCCGCATAAACGGTGCTTTCATAATGGGCAAACAAGCCTTGTGCCATCAGTCTTCAATATGTAGGTTGATACGCAGCATTCACGCAGGACGAAAGCTTCCTGGCTCTAGGCAGTTTTCTGATACCGAAATGGGTGCTGAAGCAAGGTCTCTAGGAGTATTGGAAAGCTTACTACCTAAAAACTAAAGCAGAGCAGCGTTGAAGTCCTCATGGAGATGCTGCATGCCTCCCGTTTTGTAAGGCTATTCAGGGCCTTACTTCGAGGCAAGTGCTCCCCTTGACTTTCACTTTAGTTATAGAGCAGAGCAGGGTGAGCTTCCAACTAGGAACTGGAAGCACAAGGTTTCTTTCGGGAAAACTCATTTTCCTCGCAGAAGCAGGCAGGCAGTGACTAAATCCCTGGCAACAACAACGCTTTTCAGGTATCTTCGAGGCCGCATGAACGGAGCTTTCCTAATGAGAAAACAAGCCTTGTGCCATCAGTCTCCAATTTCTAGGTTGACACGCAGCATACACGGAGGACCAGAGCTTCCTGGCTCTCTGCAGTTTTCTGTTACCGAAACGGGTGCTGAAGGAAGGTTCCTAGGAGTCTTGGAAAGCTTACTACCGCTAAACTAAAGAAGAACAGTGATGAAGGCCTCATGGAACTGCTGCATGCTTCCTGCTTTGCAAGGATAATCAGGGCCTTACTTGGAGGTTGGTGCTCACGTTGACTCTCACTTTTGGTATAGAGGAGCGCAGGTTGAGCTTCCAACTTGGAACTGGAAGCACAAAGTTTCTTTCCAGAAAACTCATTTTCTTCTCTGAGCCATGCCGGCAGTAACTAAAAGCACCGTAACAACAGTGCTTTTCTGGTAGCTTCGAGACTGCATGAGTGGAGCTTTCAAAATAGGAAAGCAAGATCTGTGTCTCAGTCTCACATTTCCAGATTGACACGCAGCATAAGGACATGTTGATGTTAACAAGTCAAAAGAGATTCACGATACCCAGTGGGGCTTTCCCTGATTCAACTTTTTTCTACGACAGCTTATCTGCCTGCAGCAAAGTGCCTAAACAAAGGATGCGTGAGGGAGACAGGTGCCTGTGCTTCCTCCAAAGACCTGCAGTGTTACACCAAGAACAGTGCTTAAATTGTACTTGGATGCAAGCCGACCAGCTCCTTCAGGATGCGTGACTCTAAGTGTAAAAGGTGAAAAGGGATTCGAAGCAGAGTGTTTTTCTCAATAGATTTCAGCTAGGGGAATGAGGTTACATCCATTGCATGGAGGACAGTCTAGAAGTGTGTTCCTGAATCCTGTGTAGAGCTGAGGTCATCTGGCTTTCCCAGGGAGGAGTGCAGTGTGTTGCCTTTCTCTAGCCAACACTGAGGTGTTCCAAAAGGCCTACGGGGCAGAAGTTGCTTAGCTGGCCCTGAGCTTCTTGGCTGTACTCAGTATACTGGTACTGAAACGGTTTCTAAAGCAAGGTCCCTAGGAGTCTTGAAAAGCTTACTACGGTGAAACTAAAGCAGAACAGTGAAGAAGGCCTCATGGAGCTGCTCCATGCCTCCAGTTTGGCAAGGCAAATCAGGGCCTTCCTTCGAGGCTAGGGCTCACGTTGACTTTGACTTTAGGTATAGAGCAAAGCAGGTGAGCTTCCAACTAGGAACTGGAAGCACAAGGTTTCTTACTGGATAACTCAATCTCTTCTCAGAAACATGCCGGCAGTGACTACAACTCTGGCAACAGCAATGCTTTTCAGGTATATTCGAGGCCACATGAACGGAGCTTTCATAATGGGCAAACAGGCCTTGTGCCATCAGTCTCCAATTTCTAGGTTGACACGCAGCATACTCGCTGAACCAGGGCTTCCTGGCTCTAGGCAATTTTCTGATATCGAAACGGGTGCTGAAGCAGGGTCTTTAGGAGTCTTGGAAAGCTTACTACCGTTAAACTAAAGCAGAACAGCGTTGAAAGCCTCAGGGAACTGCTGCATGCCTCCCGTTTTGTAAGGATATTCAGGGCCTTACCTAGAGGCTGGCGCTCCCTTGACTTTAACTTTAGTTACAGTGCAGAGCAAGGGGACCTTCCAACTAGGAACTGGAAGCACAAGGTTTCTTATGGGAAAACGCAATATCTTATCAGAACTATGCATGCTTTGACTAAAACCCCGGCAACAACAAAGCCTTTCAGGAATCTTCGAGGCCGCATAAACGGTGCTTTCATAATGGGCAAACAAGCCTTGTGCCATCAGTCTTCAATATGTAAGTTGATACGCAGCATTCACGCAGGACGAAAGCTTCCTGGCTCTAGGCAGTTTTCTGATACCGAAACGGGTGCTGAAGACAGGTCTCTAGGAGTATTGGAAAGCTTACTACCGTTAAACTAAAGCAGAACAGCGTTGAAAGCCTCAGGGAACTGCTGCATGCCTCCCGTTTTGTAAGGATATTCAGGGCCTTACATAGAGGCTGGCGCTCCCTTGACTTTAACTTTAGTTACAGTGCAGAGCAAGGGGAGCTTCCTACTAGGAACTGGAAGCACAAAGTTTCTTATGGGAAAACTCAGTATCTTATCAGAACTATGCATGCAGTGACTAAAACCCCAGCAACAACAAAGCCTTTCAGGAATCTTCGAGGCCGCATAAACGGTGCTTTCATAATGGGCAAACAAGCCTTGTGCCATCAGTCTTCAATATGTAGGTTGATACGCAGCATTCACGCAGGACGAAAGCTTCCTGGCTCTAGGCAGTTTTCTGATACCGAAATGGGTGCTGAAGCAAGGTCTCTAGGAGTATTGGAAAGCTTACTACCTAAAAACTAAAGCAGAGCAGCGTTGAAGTCCTCATGGAGATGCTGCATGCCTCCCGTTTTGTAAGGCTATTCAGGGCCTTACTTCGAGGCAAGTGCTCCCCTTGACTTTCACTTTAGTTATAGAGCAGAGCAGGGTGAGCTTCCAACTAGGAACTGGAAGCACAAGGTTTCTTTCGGGAAAACTCATTTTCCTCGCAGAAGCAGGCAGGCAGTGACTAAATCCCTGGCAACAACAACGCTTTTCAGGTATCTTCGAGGCCGCATGAACGGAGCTTTCCTAATGAGAAAACAAGCCTTGTGCCATCAGTCTCCAATTTCTAGGTTGACACGCAGCATACACGGAGGACCAGAGCTTCCTGGCTCTCTGCAGTTTTCTGTTACCGAAACGGGTGCTGAAGGAAGGTTCCTAGGAGTCTTGGAAAGCTTACTACCGCTAAACTAAAGAAGAACAGTGATGAAGGCCTCATGGAACTGCTGCATGCTTCCTGCTTTGCAAGGATAATCAGGGCCTTACTTGGAGGTTGGTGCTCACGTTGACTCTCACTTTTGGTATAGAGGAGCGCAGGTTGAGCTTCCAACTTGGAACTGGAAGCACAAAGTTTCTTTCCAGAAAACTCATTTTCTTCTCTGAGCCATGCCGGCAGTAACTAAAAGCACCGTAACAACAGTGCTTTTCTGGTAGCTTCGAGACTGCATGAGTGGAGCTTTCAAAATAGGAAAGCAAGATCTGTGTCTCAGTCTCACATTTCCAGATTGACACGCAGCATAAGGACATGTTGATGTTAACAAGTCAAAAGAGATTCACGATACCCAGTGGGGCTTTCCCTGATTCAACTTTTTTCTACGACAGCTTATCTGCCTGCAGCAAAGTGCCTAAACAAAGGATGCGTGAGGGAGACAGGTGCCTGTGCTTCCTCCAAAGACCTGCAGTGTTACACCAAGAACAGTGCTTAAATTGTACTTGGATGCAAGCCGACCAGCTCCTTCAGGATGCGTGACTCTAAGTGTAAAAGGTGAAAAGGGATTCGAAGCAGAGTGTTTTTCTCAATAGATTTCAGCTAGGGGAATGAGGTTACATCCATTGCATGGAGGACAGTCTAGAAGTGTGTTCCTGAATCCTGTGTAGAGCTGAGGTCATCTGGCTTTCCCAGGGAGGAGTGCAGTGTGTTGCCTTTCTCTAGCCAACACTGAGGTGTTCCAAAAGGCCTACGGGGCAGAAGTTGCTTAGCTGGCCCTGAGCTTCTTGGCTGTACTCAGTATACTGGTACTGAAACGGTTTCTAAAGCAAGGTCCCTAGGAGTCTTGAAAAGCTTACTACGGTGAAACTAAAGCAGAACAGTGAAGAAGGCCTCATGGAGCTGCTCCATGCCTCCAGTTTGGCAAGGCAAATCAGGGCCTTCCTTCGAGGCTAGGGCTCACGTTGACTTTGACTTTAGGTATAGAGCAAAGCAGGTGAGCTTCCAACTAGGAACTGGAAGCACAAGGTTTCTTACTGGATAACTCAATCTCTTCTCAGAAACATGCCGGCAGTGACTACAACTCTGGCAACAGCAATGCTTTTCAGGTATATTCGAGGCCACATGAACGGAGCTTTCATAATGGGCAAACAGGCCTTGTGCCATCAGTCTCCAATTTCTAGGTTGACACGCAGCATACTCGCTGAACCAGGGCTTCCTGGCTCTAGGCAATTTTCTGATATCGAAACGGGTGCTGAAGCAGGGTCTTTAGGAGTCTTGGAAAGCTTACTACCGTTAAACTAAAGCAGAACAGCGTTGAAAGCCTCAGGGAACTGCTGCATGCCTCCCGTTTTGTAAGGATATTCAGGGCCTTACCTAGAGGCTGGCGCTCCCTTGACTTTAACTTTAGTTACAGTGCAGAGCAAGGGGACCTTCCAACTAGGAACTGGAAGCACAAGGTTTCTTATGGGAAAACGCAATATCTTATCAGAACTATGCATGCTTTGACTAAAACCCCGGCAACAACAAAGCCTTTCAGGAATCTTCGAGGCCGCATAAACGGTGCTTTCATAATGGGCAAACAAGCCTTGTGCCATCAGTCTTCAATATGTAAGTTGATACGCAGCATTCACGCAGGACGAAAGCTTCCTGGCTCTAGGCAGTTTTCTGATACCGAAACGGGTGCTGAAGACAGGTCTCTAGGAGTATTGGAAAGCTTACTACCGTTAAACTAAAGCAGAACAGCGTTGAAAGCCTCAGGGAACTGCTGCATGCCTCCCGTTTTGTAAGGATATTCAGGGCCTTACATAGAGGCTGGCGCTCCCTTGACTTTAACTTTAGTTACAGTGCAGAGCAAGGGGAGCTTCCTACTAGGAACTGGAAGCACAAAGTTTCTTATGGGAAAACTCAGTATCTTATCAGAACTATGCATGCAGTGACTAAAACCCCAGCAACAACAAAGCCTTTCAGGAATCTTCGAGGCCGCATAAACGGTGCTTTCATAATGGGCAAACAAGCCTTGTGCCATCAGTCTTCAATATGTAGGTTGATACGCAGCATTCACGCAGGACGAAAGCTTCCTGGCTCTAGGCAGTTTTCTGATACCGAAATGGGTGCTGAAGCAAGGTCTCTAGGAGTATTGGAAAGCTTACTACCTAAAAACTAAAGCAGAGCAGCGTTGAAGTCCTCATGGAGATGCTGCATGCCTCCCGTTTTGTAAGGCTATTCAGGGCCTTACTTCGAGGCAAGTGCTCCCCTTGACTTTCACTTTAGTTATAGAGCAGAGCAGGGTGAGCTTCCAACTAGGAACTGGAAGCACAAGGTTTCTTTCGGGAAAACTCATTTTCCTCGCAGAAGCAGGCAGGCAGTGACTAAATCCCTGGCAACAACAACGCTTTTCAGGTATCTTCGAGGCCGCATGAACGGAGCTTTCCTAATGAGAAAACAAGCCTTGTGCCATCAGTCTCCAATTTCTAGGTTGACACGCAGCATACACGGAGGACCAGAGCTTCCTGGCTCTCTGCAGTTTTCTGTTACCGAAACGGGTGCTGAAGGAAGGTTCCTAGGAGTCTTGGAAAGCTTACTACCGCTAAACTAAAGAAGAACAGTGATGAAGGCCTCATGGAACTGCTGCATGCTTCCTGCTTTGCAAGGATAATCAGGGCCTTACTTGGAGGTTGGTGCTCACGTTGACTCTCACTTTTGGTATAGAGGAGCGCAGGTTGAGCTTCCAACTTGGAACTGGAAGCACAAAGTTTCTTTCCAGAAAACTCATTTTCTTCTCTGAGCCATGCCGGCAGTAACTCAAAGCACCGTAACAACAGTGCTTTTCTGGTAGCTTCGAGACTGCATGAGTGGAGCTTTCAAAATAGGAAAGCAAGATCTGTGTCTCAGTCTCACATTTCCAGATTGACACGCAGCATAAGGACATGTTGATGTTAACAAGTCAAAAGAGATTCACGATACCCAGTGGGGCTTTCCCTGATTCAACTTTTTTCTACGACAGCTTATCTGCCTGCAGCAACGTGCCTAAACAAAGGATGCGTGAGGGAGACAGGTGCCTGTGCTTCTTCCAAAGACCTGCAGTGTTACACCAAGAACAGTGCTTAAATTGTACTTGGATGCAAGCCGACCACCTCCTTGAGGATGCGTGACTCTAAGTGCAAAAGGTGAAAAGGGATTCGAAGCAGAGTGTTTTTCTCAATAGAGTTCAGCTAGGGGAATGAGGTTACATCCATTGCCTGGAGGACAGTCTAGGAGTGTGTTCCTGAATCCTGTGTAGAGCTGAGGTCATCTGGCTCTCCCAGGGAGGAGTGCAGTGTGTTTCCTTTCTCTAGCCAACAATGAGGTGTTCCAAAAGGCCTACGGGGCAGAAGTTGCTTAGCTGGCCCTGAGCTTCTTGGCTGTACTCAGTATACTGGTACTGAAACGGTTTCTAAAGCAAGGTCCCTAGGAGTCTTGAAAAGCTTACTACGGTGAAACTAAAGCAGAACAGTGAAGAAGGCCTCATGGAGCTGCTCCATGCCTCCAGTTTGGCAAGGCAAATCAGGGCCTTCCTTCGAGGCTAGGGATCACGTTGACTTTGACTTTAGGTATAGAGCAGAGCAGGGTGAGCTTCCAACTAGGAACTGGAAGCACAAGGTTTCTTACTGGATAACTCAATATCTTCTCAGAAACATGCCGGCAGTGACTACAACTCTGGCAACAGCAATGCTTTCCAGGTATATACGAGGCCACATGAACGGAGCTTTCATAATGGGCAAATAGGCCTTGTGCCATCAGTCTCCAATTTCTAGGTTGACACGCAGCATACTCGCTGAACCAGGGCTTCCTGGCTCTAGGCAATTTTCTGATATCGAAACGGGTGCTGAAGCAGGGTCTTTAGGAGTCTTGGAAAGCTTACTACCGTTAAACTAAAGCAGAACAGCGTTGAAAGCCTCAGGGAACTGCTGCATGCCTCCCGTTTTGTAAGGAAATTCAGGGCCTTACCTAGAGGCTGGCGCTCCCTTGACTTTAACTTTAGTTACAGTGCAGAGCAAGGGGACCTTCCAACTAGGAACTGGAAGCACAAGGTTTCTTATGGGAAAACTCAATATCTTATCAGAACTATGCATGCTTTGACTAAAACCCCGGCAACAACAAAGCCTTTCAGGAATCTACGAGGCCGCATAAACGGTGCTTTCATAATGGGCAAACAAGCCTTGTGCCATCAGTCTTCAATATGTAAGTTGATACGCAGCATTCACGCAGGACGAAAGCTTCCTGGCTCTAGGCAGTTTTCTGATACCGAAACGGGTGCTGAAGACAGGTCTCTAGGAGTATTGGAAAGCTTACTACCGTTAAACTAAAGCAGAACAGCGTTGAAAGCCTCAGGGAACTGCTGCATGCCTCCCGTTTTGTAAGGATATTCAGGGCCTTACATAGAGGCTGGCGCTCCCTTGACTTTAACTTTAGTTACAGTGCAGAGCAAGGGGAGCTTCCTACTAGGAACTGGAAGCACAAAGTTTCTTATGGGAAAACTCAGTATCTTATCAGAACTATGCATGCAGTGACTAAAACCCCAGCAACAACAAAGCCTTTCAGGAATCTTCGAGGCCGCATAAACGGTGCTTTCATAATGGGCAAACAAGCCTTGTGCCATCAGTCTTCAATATGTAGGTTGATACGCAGCATTCACGCAGAACGAAAGCTTCCTGGCTCTAGGCAGTTTTCTGATACCGAAATGGGTGCTGAAGCAAGGTCTCTAGGAATATTGGAAAGCTTACTACCTAAAAACTAAAGCAGAGCAGCGTTGAAGTCCTCATGGAGATGCTGCATGCCTCCCGTTTTGTAAGGCTATTCAGGGCCTTACTTCGAGGCAAGTGCTCCCCTTGACTTTCACTTTAGTTATAGAGCAGAGTAGGGTGAGCTTCCAACTAGGAACTGGAAGCACAAGGTTTCTTTCGGGAAAACTCATTTTCCTCGCAGAAGCAGGCAGGCAGTGACTAAATCCCTGGCAACAACAATGCTTTTCAGGTATCTTCGAGGCCGCATGAACGGAGCTTTCCTAATGAGAAAACAAGCCTTGTGCCATCAGTCTCCAATTTCTAGGTTGACACGCAGCATACACGGAGGACCAGAGCTTCCTGGCTCTCTGCGGGGTTCTGTTACCGAAACGGGTGCTGAAGGAAGGTTCCTAGGAGTCTTGGAAAGCTTACTACCGCTAAACTAAAGAAGAACAGCGATGAAGGCCTCATGGAACTGCTGCATGCTTCCTGCTTTGCAAGGATAATCAGGGCCTTACTTGGAGGTTGGTGCTCACGTTGACTCTCACTTTTGGTATAGAGGAGCGCAGGTTGAGCTTCCAACTTGGAACTGGAAGCACAAAGTTTCTTTCCAGAAAACTCATTTTCTTCTCTGAGCCATGCCGGCAGTAACTAAAAGCACCGTAACAACAGTGCTTTTCTGGTAGCTTCGAGACTGCATGAGTGGAGCTTTCAAAATAGGAAAGCAAGATCTGTGTCTCAGTCTCACATTTCCAGATTGACACGCAGCATAAGGACATGTTGATGTTAACAAGTCAAAAGAGATTCACGATACCCAGTGGGGCTTTCCCTGATTCAACTTTTTTCTACGACAGCTTATCTGCCTGCAGCAAAGTGCCTAAACAAAGGATGCGTGAGGGAGACAGGTGCCTGTGCTTCCTCCAAAGACCTGCAGTGTTACACCAAGAACAGTGCTTAAATTGTACTTGGATGCAAGCCGACCAGCTCCTTCAGGATGCGTGACTCTAAGTGTAAAAGGTGAAAAGGGATTCGAAGCAGAGTGTTTTTCTCAATAGATTTCAGCTAGGGGAATGAGGTTACATCCATTGCATGGAGGACAGTCTAGAAGTGTGTTCCTGAATCCTGTGTAGAGCTGAGGTCATCTGGCTTTCCCAGGGAGGAGTGCAGTGTGTTGCCTTTCTCTAGCCAACACTGAGGTGTTCCAAAAGGCCTACGGGGCAGAAGTTGCTTAGCTGGCCCTGAGCTTCTTGGCTGTACTCAGTATACTGGTACTGAAACGGTTTCTAAAGCAAGGTCCCTAGGAGTCTTGAAAAGCTTACTACGGTGAAACTAAAGCAGAACAGTGAAGAAGGCCTCATGGAGCTGCTCCATGCCTCCAGTTTGGCAAGGCAAATCAGGGCCTTCCTTCGAGGCTAGGGCTCACGTTGACTTTGACTTTAGGTATAGAGCAAAGCAGGTGAGCTTCCAACTAGGAACTGGAAGCACAAGGTTTCTTACTGGATAACTCAATCTCTTCTCAGAAACATGCCGGCAGTGACTACAACTCTGGCAACAGCAATGCTTTTCAGGTATATTCGAGGCCACATGAACGGAGCTTTCATAATGGGCAAACAGGCCTTGTGCCATCAGTCTCCAATTTCTAGGTTGACACGCAGCATACTCGCTGAACCAGGGCTTCCTGGCTCTAGGCAATTTTCTGATATCGAAACGGGTGCTGAAGCAGGGTCTTTAGGAGTCTTGGAAAGCTTACTACCGTTAAACTAAAGCAGAACAGCGTTGAAAGCCTCAGGGAACTGCTGCATGCCTCCCGTTTTGTAAGGATATTCAGGGCCTTACCTAGAGGCTGGCGCTCCCTTGACTTTAACTTTAGTTACAGTGCAGAGCAAGGGGACCTTCCAACTAGGAACTGGAAGCACAAGGTTTCTTATGGGAAAACGCAATATCTTATCAGAACTATGCATGCTTTGACTAAAACCCCGGCAACAACAAAGCCTTTCAGGAATCTTCGAGGCCGCATAAACGGTGCTTTCATAATGGGCAAACAAGCCTTGTGCCATCAGTCTTCAATATGTAAGTTGATACGCAGCATTCACGCAGGACGAAAGCTTCCTGGCTCTAGGCAGTTTTCTGATACCGAAACGGGTGCTGAAGACAGGTCTCTAGGAGTATTGGAAAGCTTACTACCGTTAAACTAAAGCAGAACAGCGTTGAAAGCCTCAGGGAACTGCTGCATGCCTCCCGTTTTGTAAGGATATTCAGGGCCTTACATAGAGGCTGGCGCTCCCTTGACTTTAACTTTAGTTACAGTGCAGAGCAAGGGGAGCTTCCTACTAGGAACTGGAAGCACAAAGTTTCTTATGGGAAAACTCAGTATCTTATCAGAACTATGCATGCAGTGACTAAAACCCCAGCAACAACAAAGCCTTTCAGGAATCTTCGAGGCCGCATAAACGGTGCTTTCATAATGGGCAAACAAGCCTTGTGCCATCAGTCTTCAATATGTAGGTTGATACGCAGCATTCACGCAGGACGAAAGCTTCCTGGCTCTAGGCAGTTTTCTGATACCGAAATGGGTGCTGAAGCAAGGTCTCTAGGAGTATTGGAAAGCTTACTACCTAAAAACTAAAGCAGAGCAGCGTTGAAGTCCTCATGGAGATGCTGCATGCCTCCCGTTTTGTAAGGCTATTCAGGGCCTTACTTCGAGGCAAGTGCTCCCCTTGACTTTCACTTTAGTTATAGAGCAGAGCAGGGTGAGCTTCCAACTAGGAACTGGAAGCACAAGGTTTCTTTCGGGAAAACTCATTTTCCTCGCAGAAGCAGGCAGGCAGTGACTAAATCCCTGGCAACAACAACGCTTTTCAGGTATCTTCGAGGCCGCATGAACGGAGCTTTCCTAATGAGAAAACAAGCCTTGTGCCATCAGTCTCCAATTTCTAGGTTGACACGCAGCATACACGGAGGACCAGAGCTTCCTGGCTCTCTGCAGTTTTCTGTTACCGAAACGGGTGCTGAAGGAAGGTTCCTAGGAGTCTTGGAAAGCTTACTACCGCTAAACTAAAGAAGAACAGTGATGAAGGCCTCATGGAACTGCTGCATGCTTCCTGCTTTGCAAGGATAATCAGGGCCTTACTTGGAGGTTGGTGCTCACGTTGACTCTCACTTTTGGTATAGAGGAGCGCAGGTTGAGCTTCCAACTTGGAACTGGAAGCACAAAGTTTCTTTCCAGAAAACTCATTTTCTTCTCTGAGCCATGCCGGCAGTAACTCAAAGCACCGTAACAACAGTGCTTTTCTGGTAGCTTCGAGACTGCATGAGTGGAGCTTTCAAAATAGGAAAGCAAGATCTGTGTCTCAGTCTCACATTTCCAGATTGACACGCAGCATAAGGACATGTTGATGTTAACAAGTCAAAAGAGATTCACGATACCCAGTGGGGCTTTCCCTGATTCAACTTTTTTCTACGACAGCTTATCTGCCTGCAGCAAAGTGCCTAAACAAAGGATGCGTGAGGGAGACAGGTGCCTGTGCTTCCTCCAAAGACCTGCAGTGTTACACCAAGAACAGTGCTTAAATTGTACTTGGATGCAAGCCGACCAGCTCCTTCAGGATGCGTGACTCTAAGTGTAAAAGGTGAAAAGGGATTCGAAGCAGAGTGTTTTTCTCAATAGATTTCAGCTAGGGGAATGAGGTTACATCCATTGCATGGAGGACAGTCTAGAAGTGTGTTCCTGAATCCTGTGTAGAGCTGAGGTCATCTGGCTTTCCCAGGGAGGAGTGCAGTGTGTTGCCTTTCTCTAGCCAACACTGAGGTGTTCCAAAAGGCCTACGGGGCAGAAGTTGCTTAGCTGGCCCTGAGCTTCTTGGCTGTACTCAGTATACTGGTACTGAAACGGTTTCTAAAGCAAGGTCCCTAGGAGTCTTGAAAAGTTACTACGGTGAAACTAAAGCAGAACAGTGAAGAAGGCCTCATGGAGCTGCTCCATGCCTCCAGTTTGGCAAGGCAAATCAGGGCCTTCCTTCGAGGCTAGGGCTCACGTTGACTTTGACTTTAGGTGTAGAGCAAAGCAGGTGAGCTTCCAACTAGGAACTGGAAGCACAAGGTTTCTTACTGGATAACTCAATCTCTTCTCAGAAACATGCCGGCAGTGACTACAACTCTGGCAACAGCAATGCTTTTCAGGTATATTCGAGGCCACATGAACGGAGCTTTCATAATGGGCAAACAGGCCTTGTGCCATCAGTCTCCAATTTCTAGGTTGACACGCAGCATACTCGCTGAACCAGGGCTTCCTGGCTCTAGGCAATTTTCTGATATCGAAACGGGTGCTGAAGCAGGGTCTTTAGGAGTCTTGGAAAGCTTACTACCGTTAAACTAAAGCAGAACAGCGTTGAAAGCCTCAGGGAACTGCTGCATGCCTCCCGTTTTGTAAGGATATTCAGGGCCTTACCTAGAGGCTGGCGCTCCCTTGACTTTAACTTTAGTTACAGTGCAGAGCAAGGGGACCTTCCAACTAGGAACTGGAAGCACAAGGTTTCTTATGGGAAAACTCAATATCTTATCAGAACTATGCATGCTTTGACTAAAACCCCGGCAACAACAAAGCCTTTCAGGAATCTTCGAGGCCGCATAAACGGTGCTTTCATAATGGGCAAACAAGCCTTGTGCCATCAGTCTTCAATATGTAAGTTGATACGCAGCATTCACGCAGGACGAAAGCTTCCTGGCTCTAGGCAGTTTTCTGATACCGAAACGGGTGCTGAAGACAGGTCTCTAGGAGTATTGGAAAGCTTACTACCGTTAAACTAAAGCAGAACAGCGTTGAAAGCCTCAGGGAACTGCTGCATGCCTCCCGTTTTGTAAGGATATTCAGGGCCTTACATAGAGGCTGGCGCTCCCTTGACTTTAACTTTAGTTACAGTGCAGAGCAAGGGGAGCTTCCTACTAGGAACTGGAAGCACAAAGTTTCTTATGGGAAAACTCAGTATCTTATCAGAACTATGCATGCAGTGACTAAAACCCCAGCAACAACAAAGCCTTTCAGGAATCTTCGAGGCCGCATAAACGGTGCTTTCATAATGGGCAAACAAGCCTTGTGCCATCAGTCTTCAATATGTAGGTTGATACGCAGCATTCACGCAGGACGAAAGCTTCCTGGCTCTAGGCAGTTTTCTGATACCGAAATGGGTGCTGAAGCAAGGTCTCTAGGAGTATTGGAAAGCTTACTACCTAAAAACTAAAGCAGAGCAGCGTTGAAGTCCTCATGGAGATGCTGCATGCCTCCCGTTTTGTAAGGCTATTCAGGGCCTTACTTCGAGGCAAGTGCTCCCCTTGACTTTCACTTTAGTTATAGAGCAGAGCAGGGTGAGCTTCCAACTAGGAACTGGAAGCACAAGGTTTCTTTCGGGAAAACTCATTTTCCTCGCAGAAGCAGGCAGGCAGTGACTAAATCCCTGGCAACAACAACGCTTTTCAGGTATCTTCGAGGCCGCATGAACGGAGCTTTCCTAATGAGAAAACAAGCCTTGTGCCATCAGTCTCCAATTTCTAGGTTGACACGCAGCATACACGGAGGACCAGAGCTTCCTGGCTCTCTGCAGTTTTCTGTTACCGAAACGGGTGCTGAAGGAAGGTTCCTAGGAGTCTTGGAAAGCTTACTACCGCTAAACTAAAGAAGAACAGTGATGAAGGCCTCATGGAACTGCTGCATGCTTCCTGCTTTGCAAGGATAATCAGGGCCTTACTTGGAGGTTGGTGCTCACGTTGACTCTCACTTTTGGTATAGAGGAGCGCAGGTTGAGCTTCCAACTTGGAACTGGAAGCACAAAGTTTCTTTCCAGAAAACTCATTTTCTTCTCTGAGCCATGCCGGCAGTAACTCAAAGCACCGTAACAACAGTGCTTTTCTGGGAGCTTCGAGACTGCATGAGTGGAGCTTTCAAAATAGGAAAGCAAGATCTGTGTCTCAGTCTCACATTTCCAGATTGACACGCAGCATAAGGACATGTTGATGTTAACAAGTCAAAAGAGATTCACGATACCCAGTGGGGCTTTCCCTGATTCAACTTTTTTCTACGACAGCTTATCTGCCTGCAGCAAAGTGCCTAAACAAAGGATGCGTGAGGGAGACAGGTGCCTGTGCTTCCTCCAAAGACCTGCAGTGTTACACCAAGAACAGTGCTTAAATTGTACTTGGATGCAAGCCGACCAGCTCCTTCAGGATGCGTGACTCTAAGTGTAAAAGGTGAAAAGGGATTCGAAGCAGAGTGTTTTTCTCAATAGATTTCAGCTAGGGGAATGAGGTTACATCCATTGCATGGAGGACAGTCTAGAAGTGTGTTCCTGAATCCTGTGTAGAGCTGAGGTCATCTGGCTTTCCCAGGGAGGAGTGCAGTGTGTTGCCTTTCTCTAGCCAACACTGAGGTGTTCCAAAAGGCCTACGGGGCAGAAGTTGCTTAGCTGGCCCTGAGCTTCTTGGCTGTACTCAGTATACTGGTACTGAAACGGTTTCTAAAGCAAGGTCCCTAGGAGTCTTGAAAAGCTTACTACGGTGAAACTAAAGCAGAACAGTGAAGAAGGCCTCATGGAGCTGCTCCATGCCTCCAGTTTGGCAAGGCAAATCAGGGCCTTCCTTCGAGGCTAGGGCTCACGTTGACTTTGACTTTAGGTATAGAGCAAAGCAGGTGAGCTTCCAACTAGGAACTGGAAGCACAAGGTTTCTTACTGGATAACTCAATCTCTTCTCAGAAACATGCCGGCAGTGACTACAACTCTGGCAACAGCAATGCTTTTCAGGTATATTCGAGGCCACATGAACGGAGCTTTCATAATGGGCAAACAGGCCTTGTGCCATCAGTCTCCAATTTCTAGGTTGACACGCAGCATACTCGCTGAACCAGGGCTTCCTGGCTCTAGGCAATTTTCTGATATCGAAACGGGTGCTGAAGCAGGGTCTTTAGGAGTCTTGGAAAGCTTACTACCGTTAAACTAAAGCAGAACAGCGTTGAAAGCCTCAGGGAACTGCTGCATGCCTCCCGTTTTGTAAGGATATTCAGGGCCTTACCTAGAGGCTGGCGCTCCCTTGACTTTAACTTTAGTTACAGTGCAGAGCAAGGGGACCTTCCAACTAGGAACTGGAAGCACAAGGTTTCTTATGGGAAAACGCAATATCTTATCAGAACTATGCATGCTTTGACTAAAACCCCGGCAACAACAAAGCCTTTCAGGAATCTTCGAGGCCGCATAAACGGTGCTTTCATAATGGGCAAACAAGCCTTGTGCCATCAGTCTTCAATATGTAAGTTGATACGCAGCATTCACGCAGGACGAAAGCTTCCTGGCTCTAGGCAGTTTTCTGATACCGAAACGGGTGCTGAAGACAGGTCTCTAGGAGTATTGGAAAGCTTACTACCGTTAAACTAAAGCAGAACAGCGTTGAAAGCCTCAGGGAACTGCTGCATGCCTCCCGTTTTGTAAGGATATTCAGGGCCTTACATAGAGGCTGGCGCTCCCTTGACTTTAACTTTAGTTACAGTGCAGAGCAAGGGGAGCTTCCTACTAGGAACTGGAAGCACAAAGTTTCTTATGGGAAAACTCAGTATCTTATCAGAACTATGCATGCAGTGACTAAAACCCCAGCAACAACAAAGCCTTTCAGGAATCTTCGAGGCCGCATAAACGGTGCTTTCATAATGGGCAAACAAGCCTTGTGCCATCAGTCTTCAATATGTAGGTTGATACGCAGCATTCACGCAGGACGAAAGCTTCCTGGCTCTAGGCAGTTTTCTGATACCGAAATGGGTGCTGAAGCAAGGTCTCTAGGAGTATTGGAAAGCTTACTACCTAAAAACTAAAGCAGAGCAGCGTTGAAGTCCTCATGGAGATGCTGCATGCCTCCCGTTTTGTAAGGCTATTCAGGGCCTTACTTCGAGGCAAGTGCTCCCCTTGACTTTCACTTTAGTTATAGAGCAGAGCAGGGTGAGCTTCCAACTAGGAACTGGAAGCACAAGGTTTCTTTCGGGAAAACTCATTTTCCTCGCAGAAGCAGGCAGGCAGTGACTAAATCCCTGGCAACAACAACGCTTTTCAGGTATCTTCGAGGCCGCATGAACGGAGCTTTCCTAATGAGAAAACAAGCCTTGTGCCATCAGTCTCCAATTTCTAGGTTGACACGCAGCATACACGGAGGACCAGAGCTTCCTGGCTCTCTGCAGTTTTCTGTTACCGAAACGGGTGCTGAAGGAAGGTTCCTAGGAGTCTTGGAAAGCTTACTACCGCTAAACTAAAGAAGAACAGTGATGAAGGCCTCATGGAACTGCTGCATGCTTCCTGCTTTGCAAGGATAATCAGGGCCTTACTTGGAGGTTGGTGCTCACGTTGACTCTCACTTTTGGTATAGAGGAGCGCAGGTTGAGCTTCCAACTTGGAACTGGAAGCACAAAGTTTCTTTCCAGAAAACTCATTTTCTTCTCTGAGCCATGCCGGCAGTAACTCAAAGCACCGTAACAACAGTGCTTTTCTGGTAGCTTCGAGACTGCATGAGTGGAGCTTTCAAAATAGGAAAGCAAGATCTGTGTCTCAGTCTCACATTTCCAGATTGACACGCAGCATAAGGACATGTTGATGTTAACAAGTCAAAAGAGATTCACGATACCCAGTGGGGCTTTCCCTGATTCAACTTTTTTCTACGACAGCTTATCTGCCTGCAGCAAAGTGCCTAAACAAAGGATGCGTGAGGGAGACAGGTGCCTGTGCTTCCTCCAAAGACCTGCAGTGTTACACCAAGAACAGTGCTTAAATTGTACTTGGATGCAAGCCGACCAGCTCCTTCAGGATGCGTGACTCTAAGTGTAAAAGGTGAAAAGGGATTCGAAGCAGAGTGTTTTTCTCAATAGATTTCAGCTAGGGGAATGAGGTTACATCCATTGCATGGAGGACAGTCTAGAAGTGTGTTCCTGAATCCTGTGTAGAGCTGAGGTCATCTGGCTTTCCCAGGGAGGAGTGCAGTGTGTTGCCTTTCTCTAGCCAACACTGAGGTGTTCCAAAAGGCCTACGGGGCAGAAGTTGCTTAGCTGGCCCTGAGCTTCTTGGCTGTACTCAGTATACTGGTACTGAAACGGTTTCTAAAGCAAGGTCCCTAGGAGTCTTGAAAAGTTACTACGGTGAAACTAAAGCAGAACAGTGAAGAAGGCCTCATGGAGCTGCTCCATGCCTCCAGTTTGGCAAGGCAAATCAGGGCCTTCCTTCGAGGCTAGGGCTCACGTTGACTTTGACTTTAGGTGTAGAGCAAAGCAGGTGAGCTTCCAACTAGGAACTGGAAGCACAAGGTTTCTTACTGGATAACTCAATCTCTTCTCAGAAACATGCCGGCAGTGACTACAACTCTGGCAACAGCAATGCTTTTCAGGTATATTCGAGGCCACATGAACGGAGCTTTCATAATGGGCAAACAGGCCTTGTGCCATCAGTCTCCAATTTCTAGGTTGACACGCAGCATACTCGCTGAACCAGGGCTTCCTGGCTCTAGGCAATTTTCTGATATCGAAACGGGTGCTGAAGCAGGGTCTTTAGGAGTCTTGGAAAGCTTACTACCGTTAAACTAAAGCAGAACAGCGTTGAAAGCCTCAGGGAACTGCTGCATGCCTCCCGTTTTGTAAGGATATTCAGGGCCTTACCTAGAGGCTGGCGCTCCCTTGACTTTAACTTTAGTTACAGTGCAGAGCAAGGGGACCTTCCAACTAGGAACTGGAAGCACAAGGTTTCTTATGGGAAAACTCAATATCTTATCAGAACTATGCATGCTTTGACTAAAACCCCGGCAACAACAAAGCCTTTCAGGAATCTTCGAGGCCGCATAAACGGTGCTTTCATAATGGGCAAACAAGCCTTGTGCCATCAGTCTTCAATATGTAAGTTGATACGCAGCATTCACGCAGGACGAAAGCTTCCTGGCTCTAGGCAGTTTTCTGATACCGAAACGGGTGCTGAAGACAGGTCTCTAGGAGTATTGGAAAGCTTACTACCGTTAAACTAAAGCAGAACAGCGTTGAAAGCCTCAGGGAACTGCTGCATGCCTCCCGTTTTGTAAGGATATTCAGGGCCTTACATAGAGGCTGGCGCTCCCTTGACTTTAACTTTAGTTACAGTGCAGAGCAAGGGGAGCTTCCTACTAGGAACTGGAAGCACAAAGTTTCTTATGGGAAAACTCAGTATCTTATCAGAACTATGCATGCAGTGACTAAAACCCCAGCAACAACAAAGCCTTTCAGGAATCTTCGAGGCCGCATAAACGGTGCTTTCATAATGGGCAAACAAGCCTTGTGCCATCAGTCTTCAATATGTAGGTTGATACGCAGCATTCACGCAGGACGAAAGCTTCCTGGCTCTAGGCAGTTTTCTGATACCGAAATGGGTGCTGAAGCAAGGTCTCTAGGAGTATTGGAAAGCTTACTACCTAAAAACTAAAGCAGAGCAGCGTTGAAGTCCTCATGGAGATGCTGCATGCCTCCCGTTTTGTAAGGCTATTCAGGGCCTTACTTCGAGGCAAGTGCTCCCCTTGACTTTCACTTTAGTTATAGAGCAGAGCAGGGTGAGCTTCCAACTAGGAACTGGAAGCACAAGGTTTCTTTCGGGAAAACTCATTTTCCTCGCAGAAGCAGGCAGGCAGTGACTAAATCCCTGGCAACAACAACGCTTTTCAGGTATCTTCGAGGCCGCATGAACGGAGCTTTCCTAATGAGAAAACAAGCCTTGTGCCATCAGTCTCCAATTTCTAGGTTGACACGCAGCATACACGGAGGACCAGAGCTTCCTGGCTCTCTGCAGTTTTCTGTTACCGAAACGGGTGCTGAAGGAAGGTTCCTAGGAGTCTTGGAAAGCTTACTACCGCTAAACTAAAGAAGAACAGTGATGAAGGCCTCATGGAACTGCTGCATGCTTCCTGCTTTGCAAGGATAATCAGGGCCTTACTTGGAGGTTGGTGCTCACGTTGACTCTCACTTTTGGTATAGAGGAGCGCAGGTTGAGCTTCCAACTTGGAACTGGAAGCACAAAGTTTCTTTCCAGAAAACTCATTTTCTTCTCTGAGCCATGCCGGCAGTAACTAAAAGCACCGTAACAACAGTGCTTTTCTGGTAGCTTCGAGACTGCATGAGTGGAGCTTTCAAAATAGGAAAGCAAGATCTGTGTCTCAGTCTCACATTTCCAGATTGACACGCAGCATAAGGACATGTTGATGTTAACAAGTCAAAAGAGATTCACGATACCCAGTGGGGCTTTCCCTGATTCAACTTTTTTCTACGACAGCTTATCTGCCTGCAGCAAAGTGCCTAAACAAAGGATGCGTGAGGGAGACAGGTGCCTGTGCTTCCTCCAAAGACCTGCAGTGTTACACCAAGAACAGTGCTTAAATTGTACTTGGATGCAAGCCGACCAGCTCCTTCAGGATGCGTGACTCTAAGTGTAAAAGGTGAAAAGGGATTCGAAGCAGAGTGTTTTTCTCAATAGATTTCAGCTAGGGGAATGAGGTTACATCCATTGCATGGAGGACAGTCTAGAAGTGTGTTCCTGAATCCTGTGTAGAGCTGAGGTCATCTGGCTTTCCCAGGGAGGAGTGCAGTGTGTTGCCTTTCTCTAGCCAACACTGAGGTGTTCCAAAAGGCCTACGGGGCAGAAGTTGCTTAGCTGGCCCTGAGCTTCTTGGCTGTACTCAGTATACTGGTACTGAAACGGTTTCTAAAGCAAGGTCCCTAGGAGTCTTGAAAAGCTTACTACGGTGAAACTAAAGCAGAACAGTGAAGAAGGCCTCATGGAGCTGCTCCATGCCTCCAGTTTGGCAAGGCAAATCAGGGCCTTCCTTCGAGGCTAGGGCTCACGTTGACTTTGACTTTAGGTATAGAGCAAAGCAGGTGAGCTTCCAACTAGGAAATGGAAGCACAAGGTTTCTTACTGGATAACTCAATCTCTTCTCAGAAACATGCCGGCAGTGACTACAACTCTGGCAACAGCAATGCTTTTCAGGTATATTCGAGGCCACATGAACGGAGCTTTCATAATGGGCAAACAGGCCTTGTGCCATCAGTCTCCAATTTCTAGGTTGACACGCAGCATACTCGCTGAACCAGGGCTTCCTGGCTCTAGGCAATTTTCTGATATCGAAACGGGTGCTGAAGCAGGGTCTTTAGGAGTCTTGGAAAGCTTACTACCGTTAAACTAAAGCAGAACAGCGTTGAAAGCCTCAGGGAACTGCTGCATGCCTCCCGTTTTGTAAGGATATTCAGGGCCTTACCTAGAGGCTGGCGCTCCCTTGACTTTAACTTTAGTTACAGTGCAGAGCAAGGGGACCTTCCAACTAGGAACTGGAAGCACAAGGTTTCTTATGGGAAAACTCAATATCTTATCAGAACTATGCATGCTTTGACTAAAACCCCGGCAACAACAAAGCCTTTCAGGAATCTTCGAGGCCGCATAAACGGTGCTTTCATAATGGGCAAACAAGCCTTGTGCCATCAGTCTTCAATATGTAAGTTGATACGCAGCATTCACGCAGGACGAAAGCTTCCTGGCTCTAGGCAGTTTTCTGATACCGAAACGGGTGCTGAAGACAGGTCTCTAGGAGTATTGGAAAGCTTACTACCGTTAAACTAAAGCAGAACAGCGTTGAAAGCCTCAGGGAACTGCTGCATGCCTCCCGTTTTGTAAGGATATTCAGGGCCTTACATAGAGGCTGGCGCTCCCTTGACTTTAACTTTAGTTACAGTGCAGAGCAAGGGGAGCTTCCTACTAGGAACTGGAAGCACAAAGTTTCTTATGGGAAAACTCAGTATCTTATCAGAACTATGCATGCAGTGACTAAAACCCCAGCAACAACAAAGCCTTTCAGGAATCTTCGAGGCCGCATAAACGGTGCTTTCATAATGGGCAAACAAGCCTTGTGCCATCAGTCTTCAATATGTAGGTTGATACGCAGCATTCACGCAGGACGAAAGCTTCCTGGCTCTAGGCAGTTTTCTGATACCGAAATGGGTGCTGAAGCAAGGTCTCTAGGAGTATTGGAAAGCTTACTACCTAAAAACTAAAGCAGAGCAGCGTTGAAGTCCTCATGGAGATGCTGCATGCCTCCCGTTTTGTAAGGCTATTCAGGGCCTTACTTCGAGGCAAGTGCTCCCCTTGACTTTCACTTTAGTTATAGAGCAGAGCAGGGTGAGCTTCCAACTAGGAACTGGAAGCACAAGGTTTCTTTCGGGAAAACTCATTTTCCTCGCAGAAGCAGGCAGGCAGTGACTAAATCCCTGGCAACAACAACGCTTTTCAGGTATCTTCGAGGCCGCATGAACGGAGCTTTCCTAATGAGAAAACAAGCCTTGTGCCATCAGTCTCCAATTTCTAGGTTGACACGCAGCATACACGGAGGACCAGAGCTTCCTGGCTCTCTGCAGTTTTCTGTTACCGAAACGGGTGCTGAAGGAAGGTTCCTAGGAGTCTTGGAAAGCTTACTACCGCTAAACTAAAGAAGAACAGTGATGAAGGCCTCATGGAACTGCTGCATGCTTCCTGCTTTGCAAGGATAATCAGGGCCTTACTTGGAGGTTGGTGCTCACGTTGACTCTCACTTTTGGTATAGAGGAGCGCAGGTTGAGCTTCCAACTTGGAACTGGAAGCACAAAGTTTCTTTCCAGAAAACTCATTTTCTTCTCTGAGCCATGCCGGCAGTAACTCAAAGCACCGTAACAACAGTGCTTTTCTGGTAGCTTCGAGACTGCATGAGTGGAGCTTTCAAAATGGGAAAGCAAGATCTGTGTCTCAGTCTCACATTTCCAGATTGACACGCAGCATAAGGACATGTTGATGTTAACAAGTCAAAAGAGATTCACGATACACAGTGGGGCTTTCCCTGATTCAACTTTTTTCTACGACAGCTTATCTGCCTGCAGCAACGTGCCTAAACAAAGGATGCGTGAGGGAGACAGGTGCCTGTGCTTCTTCCAAAGACCTGCAGTGTTACACCAAGAACAGTGCTTAAATTGTACTTGGATGCAAGCCGACCACCTCCTTGAGGATGCGTGACTCTAAGTGCAAAAGGTGAAAAGGGATTCGAAGCAGAGTGTTTTTCTCAATAGAGTTCAGCTAGGGGAATGAGGTTACATCCATTGCCTGGAGGACAGTCTAGGAGTGTGTTCCTGAATCCTGTGTAGAGCTGAGGTCATCTGGCTCTCCCAGGGAGGAGTGCAGTGTGTTTCCTTTCTCTAGCCAACAATGAGGTGTTCCAAAAGGCCTACGGGGCAGAAGTTGCTTAGCTGGCCCTGAGCTTCTTGGCTGTACTCAGTATACTGGTACTGAAACGGTTTCTAAAGCAAGGTCCCTAGGAGTCTTGAAAAGCTTACTACGGTGAAACTAAAGCAGAACAGTGAAGAAGGCCTCATGGAGCTGCTCCATGCCTCCAGTTTGGCAAGGCAAATCAGGGCCTTCCTTCGAGGCTAGGGCTCACGTTGACTTTGACTTTAGGTATAGAGCAGAGCAGGGTGAGCTTCCAACTAGGAACTGGAAGCACAAGGTTTCTTATGGGATAACTCAATATCTTCTCAGAAACATGCCGGCAGCGACTACAACTCTGGCAACAGCAATGCTTTCCAGGTATATACGAGGCCACATGAACGGAGCTTTCATAATGGGCAAACAGGCCTTGTGCCATCAGTCTCCAATTTCTATGTTGACACGCAGCATACTCGCTGAACCAGGGCTTCCTGGCTCTAGGCAATTTTCTGATATCGAAACGGGTGCTGAAGCAGGGTCTTTAGGAGTCTTGGAAAGCTTACTACCGTTAAACTAAAGCAGAACAGCGTTGAAAGCCTCAGGGAACCGCTGCATGCCTCCCGTTTTGTAAGGATATTCAGGGCCTTACCTAGAGGCTGGCGCTCCCTTGACTTTAACTTTAGTTACAGTGCAGAGCAAGGGGACCTTCCAACTAGGAACTGGAAGCACAAGGTTTCTTATGGGAAAACGCAATATCTTATCAGAACTATGCATGCTTTGACTAAAACCCCGGCAACAACAAAGCCTTTCAGGAATCTTCGAGGCCGCATAAACGGTGCTTTCATAATGGGCAAACAAGCCTTGTGCCATCAGTCTTCAATATGTAAGTTGATACGCAGCATTCACGCAGGACGAAAGCTTCCTGGCTCTAGGCAGTTTTCTGATACCGAAACGGGTGCTGAAGACAGGTCTCTAGGAGTATTGGAAAGCTTACTACCGTTAAACTAAAGCAGAACAGCGTTGAAAGCCTCAGGGAACTGCTGCATGCCTCCCGTTTTGTAAGGATATTCAGGGCCTTACATAGAGGCTGGCGCTCCCTTGACTTTAACTTTAGTTACAGTGCAGAGCAAGGGGAGCTTCCTACTAGGAACTGGAAGCACAAAGGTTCTTATGGGAAAACTCAGTATCTTATCAGAACTATGCATGCAGTGACTAAAACCCCAGCAACAACAAAGCCTTTCAGGAATCTTCGAGGCCGCATAAACGGTGCTTTCATAATGGGCAAACAAGCCTTGTGCCATCAGTCTTCAATATGTAGGTTGATACGCAGCATTCACGCAGGACGAAAGCTTCCTGGCTCTAGGCAGTTTTCTGATACCGAAATGGGTGCTGAAGCAAGGTCTCTAGGAGTATTGGAAAGCTTACTACCTAAAAACTAAAGCAGAGCAGCGTTGAAGTCCTCATGGAGATGCTGCATGCCTCCCGTTTTGTAAGGCTATTCAGGGCCTTACTTCGAGGCAAGTGCTCCCCTTGACTTTCACTTTAGTTATAGAGCAGAGCAGGGTGAGCTTCCAACTAGGAACTGGAAGCACAAGGTTTCTTTCGGGAAAACTCATTTTCCTCGCAGAAGCAGGCAGGCAGTGACTAAATCCCTGGCAACAACAACGCTTTTCAGGTATCTTCGAGGCCGCATGAACGGAGCTTTCCTAATGAGAAAACAAGCCTTGTGCCATCAGTCTCCAATTTCTAGGTTGACACGCAGCATACACGGAGGACCAGAGCTTCCTGGCTCTCTGCAGTTTTCTGTTACCGAAACGGGTGCTGAAGGAAGGTTCCTAGGAGTCTTGGAAAGCTTACTACCGCTAAACTAAAGAAGAACAGTGATGAAGGCCTCATGGAACTGCTGCATGCTTCCTGCTTTGCAAGGATAATCAGGGCCTTACTTGGAGGTTGGTGCTCACGTTGACTCTCACTTTTGGTATAGAGGAGCGCAGGTTGAGCTTCCAACTTGGAACTGGAAGCACAAAGTTTCTTTCCAGAAAACTCATTTTCTTCTCTGAGCCATGCCGGCAGTAACTCAAAGCACCGTAACAACAGTGCTTTTCTGGTAGCTTCGAGACTGCATGAGTGGAGCTTTCAAAATAGGAAAGCAAGATCTGTGTCTCAGTCTCACATTTCCAGATTGACACGCAGCATAAGGACATGTTGATGTTAACAAGTCAAAAGAGATTCACGATACCCAGTGGGGCTTTCCCTGATTCAACTTTTTTCTACGACAGCTTATCTGCCTGCAGCAAAGTGCCTAAACAAAGGATGCGTGAGGGAGACAGGTGCCTGTGCTTCCTCCAAAGACCTGCAGTGTTACACCAAGAACAGTGCTTAAATTGTACTTGGATGCAAGCCGACCAGCTCCTTCAGGATGCGTGACTCTAAGTGTAAAAGGTGAAAAGGGATTCGAAGCAGAGTGTTTTTCTCAATAGATTTCAGCGAGGGGAATGAGGTTACATCCATTGCATGGAGGACAGTCTAGAAGTGTGTTCCTGAATCCTGTGTAGAGCTGAGGTCATCTGGCTTTCCCAGGGAGGAGTGCAGTGTGTTGCCTTTCTCTAGCCAACACTGAGGTGTTCCAAAAGGCCTACGGGGCAGAAGTTGCTTAGCTGGCCCTGAGCTTCTTGGCTGTACTCAGTATACTGGTACTGAAACGGTTTCTAAAGCAAGGTCCCTAGGAGTCTTGAAAAGCTTACTACGGTGAAACTAAAGCAGAACAGTGAAGAAGGCCTCATGGAGCTGCTCCATGCCTCCAGTTTGGCAAGGCAAATCAGGGCCTTCCTTCGAGGCTAGGGCTCACGTTGACTTTGACTTTAGGTATAGAGCAAAGCAGGTGAGCTTCCAACTAGGAACTGGAAGCACAAGGTTTCTTACTGGATAACTCAATCTCTTCTCAGAAACATGCCGGCAGTGACTACAACTCTGGCAACAGCAATGCTTTTCAGGTATATTCGAGGCCACATGAACGGAGCTTTCATAATGGGCAAACAGGCCTTGTGCCATCAGTCTCCAATTTCTAGGTTGACACGCAGCATACTCGCTGAACCAGGGCTTCCTGGCTCTAGGCAATTTTCTGATATCGAAACGGGTGCTGAAGCAGGGTCTTTAGGAGTCTTGGAAAGCTTACTACCGTTAAACTAAAGCAGAACAGCGTTGAAAGCCTCAGGGAACTGCTGCATGCCTCCCGTTTTGTAAGGATATTCAGGGCCTTACCTAGAGGCTGGCGCTCCCTTGACTTTAACTTTAGTTACAGTGCAGAGCAAGGGGACCTTCCAACTAGGAACTGGAAGCACAAGGTTTCTTATGGGAAAACGCAATATCTTATCAGAACTATGCATGATTTGACTAAAACCCCGGCAACAACAAAGCCTTTCAGGAATCTTCGAGGCCGCATAAACGGTGCTTTCATAATAGGCAAACAAGCCTTGTGCCATCAGTCTTCAATATGTAAGTTGATACGCAGCATTCACGCAGGACGAAAGCTTCCTGGCTCTAGGCAGTTTTCTGATACCAAAACGGGTGGTGAAGACAGGTCTCTAGGAGTATTGGAAAGCTTACTACCGTTAAACTAAAGCAGAACAGCGTTGAAAGCCTCAGGGAACTGCTGCATGCCTCCCGTTTTGTAAGGATATTCAGGGCCTTACATAGAGGCTGGCGCTCCCTTGACTTTAACTTTAGTTACAGTGCAGAGCAAGGGGAGCTTCCTACTAGGAACTGGAAGCACAAAGTTTCTTATGGGAAAACTCAGTATCTTATCAGAACTATGCATGCAGTGACTAAAACCCCAGCAACAACAAAGCCTTTCAGGAATCTTCGAGGCCGCATAAACGGTGCTTTCATAATGGGCAAACAAGCCTTGTGCCATCAGTCTTCAATATGTAGGTTGATACGCAGCATTCACGCAGGACGAAAGCTTCCTGGCTCTAGGCAGTTTTCTGATACCGAAATGGGTGCTGAAGCAAGGTCTCTAGGAGTATTGGAAAGCTTACTACCTAAAAACTAAAGCAGAGCAGCGTTGAAGTCCTCATGGAGATGCTGCATGCCTCCCGTTTTGTAAGGCTATTCAGGGCCTTACTTCGAGGCAAGTGCTCCCCTTGACTTTCACTTTAGTTATAGAGCAGAGCAGGGTGAGCTTCCAACTAGGAACTGGAAGCACAAGGTTTCTTTCGGGAAAACTCATTTTCCTCGCAGAAGCAGGCAGGCAGTGACTAAATCCCTGGCAACAACAACGCTTTTCAGGTATCTTCGAGGCCGCATGAACGGAGCTTTCCTAATGAGAAAACAAGCCTTGTGCCATCAGTCTCCAATTTCTAGGTTGACACGCAGCATACACGGAGGACCAGAGCTTCCTGGCTCTCTGCAGTTTTCTGTTACCGAAACGGGTGCTGAAGGAAGGTTCCTAGGAGTCTTGGAAAGCTTACTACCGCTAAACTAAAGAAGAACAGTGATGAAGGCCTCATGGAACTGCTGCATGCTTCCTGCTTTGCAAGGATAATCAGGGCCTTACTTGGAGGTTGGTGCTCACGTTGACTCTCACTTTTGGTATAGAGGAGCGCAGGTTGAGCTTCCAACTTGGAACTGGAAGCACAAAGTTTCTTTCCAGAAAACTCATTTTCTTCTCTGAGCCATGCCGGCAGTAACTAAAAGCACCGTAACAACAGTGCTTTTCTGGTAGCTTCGAGACTGCATGAGTGGAGCTTTCAAAATAGGAAAGCAAGATCTGTGTCTCAGTCTCACATTTCCAGATTGACACGCAGCATAAGGACATGTTGATGTTAACAAGTCAAAAGAGATTCACGATACCCAGTGGGGCTTTCCCTGATTCAACTTTTTTCTACGACAGCTTATCTGCCTGCAGCAAAGTGCCTAAACAAAGGATGCGTGAGGGAGACAGGTGCCTGTGCTTCCTCCAAAGACCTGCAGTGTTACACCAAGAACAGTGCTTAAATTGTACTTGGATGCAAGCCGACCAGCTCCTTCAGGATGCGTGACTCTAAGTGTAAAAGGTGAAAAGGGATTCGAAGCAGAGTGTTTTTCTCAATAGATTTCAGCTAGGGGAATGAGGTTACATCCATTGCATGGAGGACAGTCTAGAAGTGTGTTCCTGAATCCTGTGTAGAGCTGAGGTCATCTGGCTTTCCCAGGGAGGAGTGCAGTGTGTTGCCTTTCTCTAGCCAACACTGAGGTGTTCCAAAAGGCCTACGGGGCAGAAGTTGCTTAGCTGGCCCTGAGCTTCTTGGCTGTACTCAGTATACTGGTACTGAAACGGTTTCTAAAGCAAGGTCCCTAGGAGTCTTGAAAAGCTTACTACGGTGAAACTAAAGCAGAACAGTGAAGAAGGCCTCATGGAGCTGCTCCATGCCTCCAGTTTGGCAAGGCAAATCAGGGCCTTCCTTCGAGGCTAGGGCTCACGTTGACTTTGACTTTAGGTATAGAGCAAAGCAGGTGAGCTTCCAACTAGGAAATGGAAGCACAAGGTTTCTTACTGGATAACTCAATCTCTTCTCAGAAACATGCCGGCAGTGACTACAACTCTGGCAACAGCAATGCTTTTCAGGTATATTCGAGGCCACATGAACGGAGCTTTCATAATGGGCAAACAGGCCTTGTGCCATCAGTCTCCAATTTCTAGGTTGACACGCAGCATACTCGCTGAACCAGGGCTTCCTGGCTCTAGGCAATTTTCTGATATCGAAACGGGTGCTGAAGCAGGGTCTTTAGGAGTCTTGGAAAGCTTACTACCGTTAAACTAAAGCAGAACAGCGTTGAAAGCCTCAGGGAACTGCTGCATGCCTCCCGTTTTGTAAGGATATTCAGGGCCTTACCTAGAGGCTGGCGCTCCCTTGACTTTAACTTTAGTTACAGTGCAGAGCAAGGGGACCTTCCAACTAGGAACTGGAAGCACAAGGTTTCTTATGGGAAAACGCAATATCTTATCAGAACTATGCATGCTTTGACTAAAACCCCGGCAACAACAAAGCCTTTCAGGAATCTTCGAGGCCGCATAAACGGTGCTTTCATAATGGGCAAACAAGCCTTGTGCCATCAGTCTTCAATATGTAAGTTGATACGCAGCATTCACGCAGGACGAAAGCTTCCTGGCTCTAGGCAGTTTTCTGATACCGAAACGGGTGCTGAAGACAGGTCTCTAGGAGTATTGGAAAGCTTACTACCGTTAAACTAAAGCAGAACAGCGTTGAAAGCCTCAGGGAACTGCTGCATGCCTCCCGTTTTGTAAGGATATTCAGGGCCTTACATAGAGGCTGGCGCTCCCTTGACTTTAACTTTAGTTACAGTGCAGAGCAAGGGGAGCTTCCTACTAGGAACTGGAAGCACAAAGTTTCTTATGGGAAAACTCAGTATCTTATCAGAACTATGCATGCAGTGACTAAAACCCCAGCAACAACAAAGCCTTTCAGGAATCTTCGAGGCCGCATAAACGGTGCTTTCATAATGGGCAAACAAGCCTTGTGCCATCAGTCTTCAATATGTAGGTTGATACGCAGCATTCACGCAGGACGAAAGCTTCCTGGCTCTAGGCAGTTTTCTGATACCGAAATGGGTGCTGAAGCAAGGTCTCTAGGAGTATTGGAAAGCTTACTACCTAAAAACTAAAGCAGAGCAGCGTTGAAGTCCTCATGGAGATGCTGCATGCCTCCCGTTTTGTAAGGCTATTCAGGGCCTTACTTCGAGGCAAGTGCTCCCCTTGACTTTCACTTTAGTTATAGAGCAGAGCAGGGTGAGCTTCCAACTAGGAACTGGAAGCACAAGGTTTCTTTCGGGAAAACTCATTTTCCTCGCAGAAGCAGGCAGGCAGTGACTAAATCCCTGGCAACAACAACGCTTTTCAGGTATCTTCGAGGCCGCATGAACGGAGCTTTCCTAATGAGAAAACAAGCCTTGTGCCATCAGTCTCCAATTTCTAGGTTGACACGCAGCATACACGGAGGACCAGAGCTTCCTGGCTCTCTGCAGTTTTCTGTTACCGAAACGGGTGCTGAAGGAAGGTTCCTAGGAGTCTTGGAAAGCTTACTACCGCTAAACTAAAGAAGAACAGTGATGAAGGCCTCATGGAACTGCTGCATGCTTCCTGCTTGGCAAGGATAATCAGGGCCTTACTTGGAGGTTGGTGCTCACGTTGACTCTCACTTTTGGTATAGAGGAGCGCAGGTTGAGCTTCCAACTTGGAACTGGAAGCACAAAGTTTCTTTCCAGAAAACTCATTTTCTTCTCTGAGCCATGCCGGCAGTAACTAAAAGCACCGTAACAACAGTGCTTTTCTGGTAGCTTCGAGACTGCATGAGTGGAGCTTTCAAAATAGGAAAGCAAGATCTGTGTCTCAGTCTCACATTTCCAGATTGACACGCAGCATAAGGACATGTTGATGTTAACAAGTCAAAAGAGATTCACGATACCCAGTGGGGCTTTCCCTGATTCAACTTTTTTCTACGACAGCTTATCTGCCTGCAGCAAAGTGCCTAAACAAAGGATGCGTGAGGGAGACAGGTGCCTGTGCTTCCTCCAAAGACCTGCAGTGTTACACCAAGAACAGTGCTTAAATTGTACTTGGATGCAAGCCGACCAGCTCCTTCAGGATGCGTGACTCTAAGTGTAAAAGGTGAAAAGGGATTCGAAGCAGAGTGTTTTTCTCAATAGATTTCAGCTAGGGGAATGAGGTTACATCCATTGCATGGAGGACAGTCTAGAAGTGTGTTCCTGAATCCTGTGTAGAGCTGAGGTCATCTGGCTTTCCCAGGGAGGAGTGCAGTGTGTTGCCTTTCTCTAGCCAACACTGAGGTGTTCCAAAAGGCCTACGGGGCAGAAGTTGCTTAGCTGGCCCTGAGCTTCTTGGCTGTACTCAGTATACTGGTACTGAAACGGTTTCTAAAGCAAGGTCCCTAGGAGTCTTGAAAAGCTTACTACGGTGAAACTAAAGCAGAACAGTGAAGAAGGCCTCATGGAGCTGCTCCATGCCTCCAGTTTGGCAAGGCAAATCAGGGCCTTCCTTCGAGGCTAGGGCTCACGTTGACTTTGACTTTAGGTATAGAGCAAAGCAGGTGAGCTTCCAACTAGGAAATGGAAGCACAAGGTTTCTTACTGGATAACTCAATCTCTTCTCAGAAACATGCCGGCAGTGACTACAACTCTGGCAACAGCAATGCTTTTCAGGTATATTCGAGGCCACATGAACGGAGCTTTCATAATGGGCAAACAGGCCTTGTGCCATCAGTCTCCAATTTCTAGGTTGACACGCAGCATACTCGCTGAACCAGGGCTTCCTGGCTCTAGGCAATTTTCTGATATCGAAACGGGTGCTGAAGCAGGGTCTTTAGGAGTCTTGGAAAGCTTACTACCGTTAAACTAAAGCAGAACAGCGTTGAAAGCCTCAGGGAACTGCTGCATGCCTCCCGTTTTGTAAGGATATTCAGGGCCTTACCTAGAGGCTGGCGCTCCCTTGACTTTAACTTTAGTTACAGTGCAGAGCAAGGGGACCTTCCAACTAGGAACTGGAAGCACAAGGTTTCTTATGGGAAAACGCAATATCTTATCAGAACTATGCATGCTTTGACTAAAACCCCGGCAACAACAAAGCCTTTCAGGAATCTTCGAGGCCGCATAAACGGTGCTTTCATAATGGGCAAACAAGCCTTGTGCCATCAGTCTTCAATATGTAAGTTGATACGCAGCATTCACGCAGGACGAAAGCTTCCTGGCTCTAGGCAGTTTTCTGATACCGAAACGGGTGCTGAAGACAGGTCTCTAGGAGTATTGGAAAGCTTACTACCGTTAAACTAAAGCAGAACAGCGTTGAAAGCCTCAGGGAACTGCTGCATGCCTCCCGTTTTGTAAGGATATTCAGGGCCTTACATAGAGGCTGGCGCTCCCTTGACTTTAACTTTAGTTACAGTGCAGAGCAAGGGGAGCTTCCTACTAGGAACTGGAAGCACAAAGTTTCTTATGGGAAAACTCAGTATCTTATCAGAACTATGCATGCAGTGACTAAAACCCCAGCAACAACAAAGCCTTTCAGGAATCTTCGAGGCCGCATAAACGGTGCTTTCATAATGGGCAAACAAGCCTTGTGCCATCAGTCTTCAATATGTAGGTTGATACGCAGCATTCACGCAGGACGAAAGCTTCCTGGCTCTAGGCAGTTTTCTGATACCGAAATGGGTGCTGAAGCAAGGTCTCTAGGAGTATTGGAAAGCTTACTACCTAAAAACTAAAGCAGAGCAGCGTTGAAGTCCTCATGGAGATGCTGCATGCCTCCCGTTTTGTAAGGCTATTCAGGGCCTTACTTCGAGGCAAGTGCTCCCCTTGACTTTCACTTTAGTTATAGAGCAGAGCAGGGTGAGCTTCCAACTAGGAACTGGAAGCACAAGGTTTCTTTCGGGAAAACTCATTTTCCTCGCAGAAGCAGGCAGGCAGTGACTAAATCCCTGGCAACAACAACGCTTTTCAGGTATCTTCGAGGCCGCATGAACGGAGCTTTCCTAATGAGAAAACAAGCCTTGTGCCATCAGTCTCCAATTTCTAGGTTGACACGCAGCATACACGGAGGACCAGAGCTTCCTGGCTCTCTGCAGTTTTCTGTTACCGAAACGGGTGCTGAAGGAAGGTTCCTAGGAGTCTTGGAAAGCTTACTACCGCTAAACTAAAGAAGAACAGTGATGAAGGCCTCATGGAACTGCTGCATGCTTCCTGCTTTGCAAGGATAATCAGGGCCTTACTTGGAGGTTGGTGCTCACGTTGACTCTCACTTTTGGTATAGAGGAGCGCAGGTTGAGCTTCCAACTTGGAACTGGAAGCACAAAGTTTCTTTCCAGAAAACTCATTTTCTTCTCTGAGCCATGCCGGCAGTAACTAAAAGCACCGTAACAACAGTGCTTTTCTGGTAGCTTCGAGACTGCATGAGTGGAGCTTTCAAAATAGGAAAGCAAGATCTGTGTCTCAGTCTCACATTTCCAGATTGACACGCAGCATAAGGACATGTTGATGTTAACAAGTCAAAAGAGATTCACGATACCCAGTGGGGCTTTCCCTGATTCAACTTTTTTCTACGACAGCTTATCTGCCTGCAGCAAAGTGCCTAAACAAAGGATGCGTGAGGGAGACAGGTGCCTGTGCTTCCTCCAAAGACCTGCAGTGTTACACCAAGAACAGTGCTTAAATTGTACTTGGATGCAAGCCGACCAGCTCCTTCAGGATGCGTGACTCTAAGTGTAAAAGGTGAAAAGGGATTCGAAGCAGAGTGTTTTTCTCAATAGATTTCAGCTAGGGGAATGAGGTTACATCCATTGCATGGAGGACAGTCTAGAAGTGTGTTCCTGAATCCTGTGTAGAGCTGAGGTCATCTGGCTTTCCCAGGGAGGAGTGCAGTGTGTTGCCTTTCTCTAGCCAACACTGAGGTGTTCCAAAAGGCCTACGGGGCAGAAGTTGCTTAGCTGGCCCTGAGCTTCTTGGCTGTACTCAGTATACTGGTACTGAAACGGTTTCTAAAGCAAGGTCCCTAGGAGTCTTGAAAAGTTACTACGGTGAAACTAAAGCAGAACAGTGAAGAAGGCCTCATGGAGCTGCTCCATGCCTCCAGTTTGGCAAGGCAAATCAGGGCCTTCCTTCGAGGCTAGGGCTCACGTTGACTTTGACTTTAGGTGTAGAGCAAAGCAGGTGAGCTTCCAACTAGGAACTGGAAGCACAAGGTTTCTTACTGGATAACTCAATCTCTTCTCAGAAACATGCCGGCAGTGACTACAACTCTGGCAACAGCAATGCTTTTCAGGTATATTCGAGGCCACATGAACGGAGCTTTCATAATGGGCAAACAGGCCTTGTGCCATCAGTCTCCAATTTCTAGGTTGACACGCAGCATACTCGCTGAACCAGGGCTTCCTGGCTCTAGGCAATTTTCTGATATCGAAACGGGTGCTGAAGCAGGGTCTTTAGGAGTCTTGGAAAGCTTACTACCGTTAAACTAAAGCAGAACAGCGTTGAAAGCCTCAGGGAACTGCTGCATGCCTCCCGTTTTGTAAGGATATTCAGGGCCTTACCTAGAGGCTGGCGCTCCCTTGACTTTAACTTTAGTTACAGTGCAGAGCAAGGGGACCTTCCAACTAGGAACTGGAAGCACAAGGTTTCTTATGGGAAAACTCAATATCTTATCAGAACTATGCATGCTTTGACTAAAACCCCGGCAACAACAAAGCCTTTCAGGAATCTTCGAGGCCGCATAAACGGTGCTTTCATAATGGGCAAACAAGCCTTGTGCCATCAGTCTTCAATATGTAAGTTGATACGCAGCATTCACGCAGGACGAAAGCTTCCTGGCTCTAGGCAGTTTTCTGATACCGAAACGGGTGCTGAAGACAGGTCTCTAGGAGTATTGGAAAGCTTACTACCGTTAAACTAAAGCAGAACAGCGTTGAAAGCCTCAGGGAACTGCTGCATGCCTCCCGTTTTGTAAGGATATTCAGGGCCTTACATAGAGGCTGGCGCTCCCTTGACTTTAACTTTAGTTACAGTGCAGAGCAAGGGGAGCTTCCTACTAGGAACTGGAAGCACAAAGTTTCTTATGGGAAAACTCAGTATCTTATCAGAACTATGCATGCAGTGACTAAAACCCCAGCAACAACAAAGCCTTTCAGGAATCTTCGAGGCCGCATAAACGGTGCTTTCATAATGGGCAAACAAGCCTTGTGCCATCAGTCTTCAATATGTAGGTTGATACGCAGCATTCACGCAGGACGAAAGCTTCCTGGCTCTAGGCAGTTTTCTGATACCGAAATGGGTGCTGAAGCAAGGTCTCTAGGAGTATTGGAAAGCTTACTACCTAAAAACTAAAGCAGAGCAGCGTTGAAGTCCTCATGGAGATGCTGCATGCCTCCCGTTTTGTAAGGCTATTCAGGGCCTTACTTCGAGGCAAGTGCTCCCCTTGACTTTCACTTTAGTTATAGAGCAGAGCAGGGTGAGCTTCCAACTAGGAACTGGAAGCACAAGGTTTCTTTCGGGAAAACTCATTTTCCTCGCAGAAGCAGGCAGGCAGTGACTAAATCCCTGGCAACAACAACGCTTTTCAGGTATCTTCGAGGCCGCATGAACGGAGCTTTCCTAATGAGAAAACAAGCCTTGTGCCATCAGTCTCCAATTTCTAGGTTGACACGCAGCATACACGGAGGACCAGAGCTTCCTGGCTCTCTGCAGTTTTCTGTTACCGAAACGGGTGCTGAAGGAAGGTTCCTAGGAGTCTTGGAAAGCTTACTACCGCTAAACTAAAGAAGAACAGTGATGAAGGCCTCATGGAACTGCTGCATGCTTCCTGCTTTGCAAGGATAATCAGGGCCTTACTTGGAGGTTGGTGCTCACGTTGACTCTCACTTTTGGTATAGAGGAGCGCAGGTTGAGCTTCCAACTTGGAACTGGAAGCACAAAGTTTCTTTCCAGAAAACTCATTTTCTTCTCTGAGCCATGCCGGCAGTAACTAAAAGCACCGTAACAACAGTGCTTTTCTGGTAGCTTCGAGACTGCATGAGTGGAGCTTTCAAAATAGGAAAGCAAGATCTGTGTCTCAGTCTCACATTTCCAGATTGACACGCAGCATAAGGACATGTTGATGTTAACAAGTCAAAAGAGATTCACGATACCCAGTGGGGCTTTCCCTGATTCAACTTTTTTCTACGACAGCTTATCTGCCTGCAGCAAAGTGCCTAAACAAAGGATGCGTGAGGGAGACAGGTGCCTGTGCTTCCTCCAAAGACCTGCAGTGTTACACCAAGAACAGTGCTTAAATTGTACTTGGATGCAAGCCGACCAGCTCCTTCAGGATGCGTGACTCTAAGTGTAAAAGGTGAAAAGGGATTCGAAGCAGAGTGTTTTTCTCAATAGATTTCAGCTAGGGGAATGAGGTTACATCCATTGCATGGAGGACAGTCTAGAAGTGTGTTCCTGAATCCTGTGTAGAGCTGAGGTCATCTGGCTTTCCCAGGGAGGAGTGCAGTGTGTTGCCTTTCTCTAGCCAACACTGAGGTGTTCCAAAAGGCCTACGGGGCAGAAGTTGCTTAGCTGGCCCTGAGCTTCTTGGCTGTACTCAGTATACTGGTACTGAAACGGTTTCTAAAGCAAGGTCCCTAGGAGTCTTGAAAAGTTACTACGGTGAAACTAAAGCAGAACAGTGAAGAAGGCCTCATGGAGCTGCTCCATGCCTCCAGTTTGGCAAGGCAAATCAGGGCCTTCCTTCGAGGCTAGGGCTCACGTTGACTTTGACTTTAGGTGTAGAGCAAAGCAGGTGAGCTTCCAACTAGGAACTGGAAGCACAAGGTTTCTTACTGGATAACTCAATCTCTTCTCAGAAACATGCCGGCAGTGACTACAACTCTGGCAACAGCAATGCTTTTCAGGTATATTCGAGGCCACATGAACGGAGCTTTCATAATGGGCAAACAGGCCTTGTGCCATCAGTCTCCAATTTCTAGGTTGACACGCAGCATACTCGCTGAACCAGGGCTTCCTGGCTCTAGGCAATTTTCTGATATCGAAACGGGTGCTGAAGCAGGGTCTTTAGGAGTCTTGGAAAGCTTACTACCGTTAAACTAAAGCAGAACAGCGTTGAAAGCCTCAGGGAACTGCTGCATGCCTCCCGTTTTGTAAGGATATTCAGGGCCTTACCTAGAGGCTGGCGCTCCCTTGACTTTAACTTTAGTTACAGTGCAGAGCAAGGGGACCTTCCAACTAGGAACTGGAAGCACAAGGTTTCTTATGGGAAAACTCAATATCTTATCAGAACTATGCATGCTTTGACTAAAACCCCGGCAACAACAAAGCCTTTCAGGAATCTTCGAGGCCGCATAAACGGTGCTTTCATAATGGGCAAACAAGCCTTGTGCCATCAGTCTTCAATATGTAAGTTGATACGCAGCATTCACGCAGGACGAAAGCTTCCTGGCTCTAGGCAGTTTTCTGATACCGAAACGGGTGCTGAAGACAGGTCTCTAGGAGTATTGGAAAGCTTACTACCGTTAAACTAAAGCAGAACAGCGTTGAAAGCCTCAGGGAACTGCTGCATGCCTCCCGTTTTGTAAGGATATTCAGGGCCTTACATAGAGGCTGGCGCTCCCTTGACTTTAACTTTAGTTACAGTGCAGAGCAAGGGGAGCTTCCTACTAGGAACTGGAAGCACAAAGTTTCTTATGGGAAAACTCAGTATCTTATCAGAACTATGCATGCAGTGACTAAAACCCCAGCAACAACAAAGCCTTTCAGGAATCTTCGAGGCCGCATAAACGGTGCTTTCATAATGGGCAAACAAGCCTTGTGCCATCAGTCTTCAATATGTAGGTTGATACGCAGCATTCACGCAGGACGAAAGCTTCCTGGCTCTAGGCAGTTTTCTGATACCGAAATGGGTGCTGAAGCAAGGTCTCTAGGAGTATTGGAAAGCTTACTACCTAAAAACTAAAGCAGAGCAGCGTTGAAGTCCTCATGGAGATGCTGCATGCCTCCCGTTTTGTAAGGCTATTCAGGGCCTTACTTCGAGGCAAGTGCTCCCCTTGACTTTCACTTTAGTTATAGAGCAGAGCAGGGTGAGCTTCCAACTAGGAACTGGAAGCACAAGGTTTCTTTCGGGAAAACTCATTTTCCTCGCAGAAGCAGGCAGGCAGTGACTAAATCCCTGGCAACAACAACGCTTTTCAGGTATCTTCGAGGCCGCATGAACGGAGCTTTCCTAATGAGAAAACAAGCCTTGTGCCATCAGTCTCCAATTTCTAGGTTGACACGCAGCATACACGGAGGACCAGAGCTTCCTGGCTCTCTGCAGTTTTCTGTTACCGAAACGGGTGCTGAAGGAAGGTTCCTAGGAGTCTTGGAAAGCTTACTACCGCTAAACTAAAGAAGAACAGTGATGAAGGCCTCATGGAACTGCTGCATGCTTCCTGCTTTGCAAGGATAATCAGGGCCTTACTTGGAGGTTGGTGCTCACGTTGACTCTCACTTTTGGTATAGAGGAGCGCAGGTTGAGCTTCCAACTTGGAACTGGAAGCACAAAGTTTCTTTCCAGAAAACTCATTTTCTTCTCTGAGCCATGCCGGCAGTAACTCAAAGCACCGTAACAACAGTGCTTTTCTGGTAGCTTGGAGACTGCATGAGTGGAGCTTTCAAAATGGGAAAGCAAGATCTGTGTCTCAGTCTCACATTTCCAGATTGACACGCAGCATAAGGACATGTTGATGTTAACAAGTCAAAAGAGATTCACGATACCCAGTGGGGCTTTCCCTGATTCAACTTTTTTCTACGACAGCTTATCTGCCTGCAGCAAAGTGCCTAAACAAAGGATGCGTGAGGGAGACAGGTGCCTGTGCTTCCTCCAAAGACCTGCAGTGTTACACCAAGAACAGTGCTTAAATTGTACTTGGATGCAAGCCGACCAGCTCCTTCAGGATGCGTGACTCTAAGTGTAAAAGGTGAAAAGGGATTCGAAGCAGAGTGTTTTTCTCAATAGATTTCAGCTAGGGGAATGAGGTTACATCCATTGCATGGAGGACAGTCTAGAAGTGTGTTCCTGAATCCTGTGTAGAGCTGAGGTCATCTGGCTTTCCCAGGGAGGAGTGCAGTGTGTTGCCTTTCTCTAGCCAACACTGAGGTGTTCCAAAAGGCCTACGGGGCAGAAGTTGCTTAGCTGGCCCTGAGCTTCTTGGCTGTACTCAGTATACTGGTACTGAAACGGTTTCTAAAGCAAGGTCCCTAGGAGTCTTGAAAAGCTTACTACGGTGAAACTAAAGCAGAACAGTGAAGAAGGCCTCATGGAGCTGCTCCATGCCTCCAGTTTGGCAAGGCAAATCAGGGCCTTCCTTCGAGGCTAGGGCTCACGTTGACTTTGACTTTAGGTATAGAGCAAAGCAGGTGAGCTTCCAACTAGGAACTGGAAGCACAAGGTTTCTTACTGGATAACTCAATCTCTTCTCAGAAACATGCCGGCAGTGACTACAACTCTGGCAACAGCAATGCTTTTCAGGTATATTCGAGGCCACATGAACGGAGCTTTCATAATGGGCAAACAGGCCTTGTGCCATCAGTCTCCAATTTCTAGGTTGACACGCAGCATACTCGCTGAACCAGGGCTTCCTGGCTCTAGGCAATTTTCTGATATCGAAACGGGTGCTGAAGCAGGGTCTTTAGGAGTCTTGGAAAGCTTACTACCGTTAAACTAAAGCAGAACAGCGTTGAAAGCCTCAGGGAACTGCTGCATGCCTCCCGTTTTGTAAGGATATTCAGGGCCTTACCTAGAGGCTGGCGCTCCCTTGACTTTAACTTTAGTTACAGTGCAGAGCAAGGGGACCTTCCAACTAGGAACTGGAAGCACAAGGTTTCTTATGGGAAAACGCAATATCTTATCAGAACTATGCATGCTTTGACTAAAACCCCGGCAACAACAAAGCCTTTCAGGAATCTTCGAGGCCGCATAAACGGTGCTTTCATAATGGGCAAACAAGCCTTGTGCCATCAGTCTTCAATATGTAAGTTGATACGCAGCATTCACGCAGGACGAAAGCTTCCTGGCTCTAGGCAGTTTTCTGATACCGAAACGGGTGCTGAAGACAGGTCTCTAGGAGTATTGGAAAGCTTACTACCGTTAAACTAAAGCAGAACAGCGTTGAAAGCCTCAGGGAACTGCTGCATGCCTCCCGTTTTGTAAGGATATTCAGGGCCTTACATAGAGGCTGGCGCTCCCTTGACTTTAACTTTAGTTACAGTGCAGAGCAAGGGGAGCTTCCTACTAGGAACTGGAAGCACAAAGTTTCTTATGGGAAAACTCAGTATCTTATCAGAACTATGCATGCAGTGACTAAAACCCCAGCAACAACAAAGCCTTTCAGGAATCTTCGAGGCCGCATAAACGGTGCTTTCATAATGGGCAAACAAGCCTTGTGCCATCAGTCTTCAATATGTAGGTTGATACGCAGCATTCACGCAGGACGAAAGCTTCCTGGCTCTAGGCAGTTTTCTGATACCGAAATGGGTGCTGAAGCAAGGTCTCTAGGAGTATTGGAAAGCTTACTACCTAAAAACTAAAGCAGAGCAGCGTTGAAGTCCTCATGGAGATGCTGCATGCCTCCCGTTTTGTAAGGCTATTCAGGGCCTTACTTCGAGGCAAGTGCTCCCCTTGACTTTCACTTTAGTTATAGAGCAGAGCAGGGTGAGCTTCCAACTAGGAACTGGAAGCACAAGGTTTCTTTCGGGAAAACTCATTTTCCTCGCAGAAGCAGGCAGGCAGTGACTAAATCCCTGGCAACAACAACGCTTTTCAGGTATCTTCGAGGCCGCATGAACGGAGCTTTCCTAATGAGAAAACAAGCCTTGTGCCATCAGTCTCCAATTTCTAGGTTGACACGCAGCATACACGGAGGACCAGAGCTTCCTGGCTCTCTGCAGTTTTCTGTTACCGAAACGGGTGCTGAAGGAAGGTTCCTAGGAGTCTTGGAAAGCTTACTACCGCTAAACTAAAGAAGAACAGTGATGAAGGCCTCATGGAACTGCTGCATGCTTCCTGCTTTGCAAGGATAATCAGGGCCATACTTGGAGGTTGGTGCTCACGTTGACTCTCACTTTTGGTATAGAGGAGCGCAGGTTGAGCTTCCAACTTGGAACTGGAAGCACAAAGTTTCTTTCCAGAAAACTCATTTTCTTCTCTGAGCCATGCCGGCAGTAACTAAAAGCACCGTAACAACAGTGCTTTTCTGGTAGCTTCGAGACTGCATGAGTGGAGCTTTCAAAATAGGAAAGCAAGATCTGTGTCTCAGTCTCACATTTCCAGATTGACACGCAGCATAAGGACATGTTGATGTTAACAAGTCAAAAGAGATTCACGATACCCAGTGGGGCTTTCCCTGATTCAACTTTTTTCTACGACAGCTTATCTGCCTGCAGCAAAGTGCCTAAACAAAGGATGCGTGAGGGAGACAGGTGCCTGTGCTTCCTCCAAAGACCTGCAGTGTTACACCAAGAACAGTGCTTAAATTGTACTTGGATGCAAGCCGACCAGCTCCTTCCGGATGCGTGACTCTAAGTGTAAAAGGTGAAAACGGATTCGAAGCAGAGTGTTTTTCTCAATAGATTTCAGCTAGGGGAATGAGGTTACATCCATTGCATGGAGGACAGTCTAGAAGTGTGTTCCTGAATCCTGTGTAGAGCTGAGGTCATCTGGCTTCCCCAGGGAGGAGTGCAGTGTGTTGCCTTTCTCTAGCCAACACTGAGGTGTTCCAAAAGGCCTACGGGGCAGAAGTAGCTTAGCTGGCCCTGAGCTTCTTGGCTCTACTCAGTATACTGGTACTGAAACGGTTTCTAAAGCAAGGTCCCTAGGAGTCTGGGAAAGCTTACTACGGTGAAACTAAAGCAGAACAGTGAAGAAGGCCTCATGGAGCTGCTCCATGCCTCCCGTTTGGCAAGGGAAATCAGGGACTTCCTTCGAGGCTAGGGCTCACGTTGACTTTGACTTTAGGTATAGAGCAAAGCAGGTGAGCTTCCAACTAGGAACTGGAAGCACAAGGTTTCTTACTGGATAACTCAATCTCTTCTCAGAAACATGCCGGCAGTGACTACAACTCTGGCAACAGCAATGCTTTTCAGGTATATTCGAGGCCACATGAACGGAGCTTTCATAATGGGCAAACAGGCCTTGTGCCATCAGTCTCCAATTTCTAGGTTGACACGCAGCATACTCGCTGAACCAGGGCTTCCTGGCTCTAGGCAATTTTCTGATATCGCAACGGGTGCTGAAGCAGGGTCTTTAGGAGTCTTGGAAAGCTTACTACCGTTAAACTAAAGCAGAACAGCGTTGAAAGCCTCAGGGAACTGCTGCATGCCTCCCGTTTTGTAAGGATATTCAGGGCCTTACCTAGAGGCTGGCGCTCCCTTGACTTTAACTTTAGTTACAGTGCAGAGCAAGGGGACCTTCCAACTAGGAACTGGAAGCACAAGGTTTCTTATGGGAAAACGCAATATCTTATCAGAACTATGCATGCTTTGACTAAAACCCCGGCAACAACAAAGCCTTTCAGGAATCTTCGAGGCCGCATAAACGGTGCTTTCATAATGGGCAAACAAGCCTTGTGCCATCAGTCTTCAATATGTAAGTTGATACGCAGCATTCACGCAGGACGAAAGCTTCCTGGCTCTAGGCAGTTTTCTGATACCGAAACGGGTGCTGAAGACAGGTCTCTAGGAGTATTGGAAAGCTTACTACCGTTAAACTAAAGCAGAACAGCGTTGAAAGCCTCAGGGAACTGCTGCATGCCTCCCGTTTTGTAAGGATATTCAGGGCCTTACATAGAGGCTGGCGCTCCCTTGACTTTAACTTTAGTTACAGTGCAGAGCAAGGGGAGCTTCCTACTAGGAACTGGAAGCACAAAGTTTCTTATGGGAAAACTCAGTATCTTATCAGAACTATGCATGCAGTGACTAAAACCCCAGCAACAACAAAGCCTTTCAGGAATCTTCGAGGCCGCATAAACGGTGCTTTCATAATGGGCAAACAAGCCTTGTGCCATCAGTCTTCAATATGTAGGTTGATACGCAGCATTCACGCAGGACGAAAGCTTCCTGGCTCTAGGCAGTTTTCTGATACCGAAATGGGTGCTGAAGCAAGGTCTCTAGGAGTATTGGAAAGCTTACTACCTAAAAACTAAAGCAGAGCAGCGTTGAAGTCCTCATGGAGATGCTGCATGCCTCCCGTTTTGTAAGGCTATTCAGGGCCTTACTTCGAGGCAAGTGCTCCCCTTGACTTTCACTTTAGTTATAGAGCAGAGCAGGGTGAGCTTCCAACTAGGAACTGGAAGCACAAGGTTTCTTTCGGGAAAACTCATTTTCCTCGCAGAAGCAGGCAGGCAGTGACTAAATCCCTGGCAACAACAACGCTTTTCAGGTATCTTCGAGGCCGCATGAACGGAGCTTTCCTAATGAGAAAACAAGCCTTGTGCCATCAGTCTCCAATTTCTAGGTTGACACGCAGCATACACGGAGGACCAGAGCTTCCTGGCTCTCTGCAGTTTTCTGTTACCGAAACGGGTGCTGAAGGAAGGTTCCTAGGAGTCTTGGAAAGCTTACTACCGCTAAACTAAAGAAGAACAGTGATGAAGGCCTCATGGAACTGCTGCATGCTTCCTGCTTTGCAAGGATAATCAGGGCCTTACTTGGAGGTTGGTGCTCACGTTGACTCTCACTTTTGGTATAGAGGAGCGCAGGTTGAGCTTCCAACTTGGAACTGGAAGCACAAAGTTTCTTTCCAGAAAACTCATTTTCTTCTCTGAGCCATGCCGGCAGTAACTAAAAGCACCGTAACAACAGTGCTTTTCTGGTAGCTTCGAGACTGCATGAGTGGAGCTTTCAAAATAGGAAAGCAAGATCTGTGTCTCAGTCTCACATTTCCAGATTGACACGCAGCATAAGGACATGTTGATGTTAACAAGTCAAAAGAGATTCACGATACCCAGTGGGGCTTTCCCTGATTCAACTTTTTTCTACGACAGCTTATCTGCCTGCAGCAAAGTGCCTAAACAAAGGATGCGTGAGGGAGACAGGTGCCTGTGCTTCCTCCAAAGACCTGCAGTGTTACACCAAGAACAGTGCTTAAATTGTACTTGGATGCAAGCCGACCAGCTCCTTCAGGATGCGTGACTCTAAGTGTAAAAGGTGAAAAGGGATTCGAAGCAGAGTGTTTTTCTCAATAGATTTCAGCTAGGGGAATGAGGTTACATCCATTGCATGGAGGACAGTCTAGAAGTGTGTTCCTGAATCCTGTGTAGAGCTGAGGTCATCTGGCTTTCCCAGGGAGGAGTGCAGTGTGTTGCCTTTCTCTAGCCAACACTGAGGTGTTCCAAAAGGCCTACGGGGCAGAAGTTGCTTAGCTGGCCCTGAGCTTCTTGGCTGTACTCAGTATACTGGTACTGAAACGGTTTCTAAAGCAAGGTCCCTAGGAGTCTTGAAAAGCTTACTACGGTGAAACTAAAGCAGAACAGTGAAGAAGGCCTCATGGAGCTGCTCCATGCCTCCAGTTTGGCAAGGCAAATCAGGGCCTTCCTTCGAGGCTAGGGCTCACGTTGACTTTGACTTTAGGTATAGAGCAAAGCAGGTGAGCTTCCAACTAGGAACTGGAAGCACAAGGTTTCTTACTGGATAACTCAATCTCTTCTCAGAAACATGCCGGCAGTGACTACAACTCTGGCAACAGCAATGCTTTTCAGGTATATTCGAGGCCACATGAACGGAGCTTTCATAATGGGCAAACAGGCCTTGTGCCATCAGTCTCCAATTTCTAGGTTGACACGCAGCATACTCGCTGAACCAGGGCTTCCTGGCTCTAGGCAATTTTCTGATATCGAAACGGGTGCTGAAGCAGGGTCTTTAGGAGTCTTGGAAAGCTTACTACCGTTAAACTAAAGCAGAACAGCGTTGAAAGCCTCAGGGAACTGCTGCATGCCTCCCGTTTTGTAAGGATATTCAGGGCCTTACCTAGAGGCTGGCGCTCCCTTGACTTTAACTTTAGTTACAGTGCAGAGCAAGGGGACCTTCCAACTAGGAACTGGAAGCACAAGGTTTCTTATGGGAAAACTCAATATCTTATCAGAACTATGCATGCTTTGACTAAAACCCCGGCAACAACAAAGCCTTTCAGGAATCTTCGAGGCCGCATAAACGGTGCTTTCATAATGGGCAAACAAGCCTTGTGCCATCAGTCTTCAATATGTAAGTTGATACGCAGCATTCACGCAGGACGAAAGCTTCCTGGCTCTAGGCAGTTTTCTGATACCGAAACGGGTGCTGAAGACAGGTCTCTAGGAGTATTGGAAAGCTTACTACCGTTAAACTAAAGCAGAACAGCGTTGAAAGCCTCAGGGAACTGCTGCATGCCTCCCGTTTTGTAAGGATATTCAGGGCCTTACATAGAGGCTGGCGCTCCCTTGACTTTAACTTTAGTTACAGTGCAGAGCAAGGGGAGCTTCCTACTAGGAACTGGAAGCACAAAGTTTCTTATGGGAAAACTCAGTATCTTATCAGAACTATGCATGCAGTGACTAAAACCCCAGCAACAACAAAGCCTTTCAGGAATCTTCGAGGCCGCATAAACGGTGCTTTCATAATGGGCAAACAAGCCTTGTGCCATCAGTCTTCAATATGTAGGTTGATACGCAGCATTCACGCAGGACGAAAGCTTCCTGGCTCTAGGCAGTTTTCTGATACCGAAATGGGTGCTGAAGCAAGGTCTCTAGGAGTATTGGAAAGCTTACTACCTAAAAACTAAAGCAGAGCAGCGTTGAAGTCCTCATGGAGATGCTGCATGCCTCCCGTTTTGTAAGGCTATTCAGGGCCTTACTTCGAGGCAAGTGCTCCCCTTGACTTTCACTTTAGTTATAGAGCAGAGCAGGGTGAGCTTCCAACTAGGAACTGGAAGCACAAGGTTTCTTTCGGGAAAACTCATTTTCCTCGCAGAAGCAGGCAGGCAGTGACTAAATCCCTGGCAACAACAACGCTTTTCAGGTATCTTCGAGGCCGCATGAACGGAGCTTTCCTAATGAGAAAACAAGCCTTGTGCCATCAGTCTCCAATTTCTAGGTTGACACGCAGCATACACGGAGGACCAGAGCTTCCTGGCTCTCTGCAGTTTTCTGTTACCGAAACGGGTGCTGAAGGAAGGTTCCTAGGAGTCTTGGAAAGCTTACTACCGCTAAACTAAAGAAGAACAGTGATGAAGGCCTCATGGAACTGCTGCATGCTTCCTGCTTTGCAAGGATAATCAGGGCCATACTTGGAGGTTGGTGCTCACGTTGACTCTCACTTTTGGTATAGAGGAGCGCAGGTTGAGCTTCCAACTTGGAACTGGAAGCACAAAGTTTCTTTCCAGAAAACTCATTTTCTTCTCTGAGCCATGCCGGCAGTAACTAAAAGCACCGTAACAACAGTGCTTTTCTGGTAGCTTCGAGACTGCATGAGTGGAGCTTTCAAAATAGGAAAGCAAGATCTGTGTCTCAGTCTCACATTTCCAGATTGACACGCAGCATAAGGACATGTTGATGTTAACAAGTCAAAAGAGATTCACGATACCCAGTGGGGCTTTCCCTGATTCAACTTTTTTCTACGACAGCTTATCTGCCTGCAGCAAAGTGCCTAAACAAAGGATGCGTGAGGGAGACAGGTGCCTGTGCTTCCTCCAAAGACCTGCAGTGTTACACCAAGAACAGTGCTTAAATTGTACTTGGATGCAAGCCGACCAGCTCCTTCCGGATGCGTGACTCTAAGTGTAAAAGGTGAAAAGGGATTCGAAGCAGAGTGTTTTTCTCAATAGATTTCAGCTAGGGGAATGAGGTTACATCCATTGCATGGAGGACAGTCTAGAAGTGTGTTCCTGAATCCTGTGTAGAGCTGAGGTCATCTGGCTTTCCCAGGGAGGAGTGCAGTGTGTTGCCTTTCTCTAGCCAACACTGAGGTGTTCCAAAAGGCCTACGGGGCAGAAGTAGCTTAGCTGGCCCTGAGCTTCTTGGCTCTACTCAGTATACTGGTACTGAAACGGTTTCTAAAGCAAGGTCCCTAGGAGTCTGGGAAAGCTTACTACGCTGAAACTAAAGCAGAACAGTGAAGAAGGCCTCATGGAGCTGCTCCATGCCTTCCGTTTGGCAAGGGAAATCAGGGACTTCCTTCGAGGCTAGGGCTCACGTTGACTTTGACTTTAGGTATAGAGCAAAGCAGGTGAGCTTCCAACTAGGAACTGGAAGCACAAGGTTTCTTACTGGATAACTCAATCTCTTCTCAGAAACATGCCGGCAGTGACTACAACTCTGGCAACAGCAATGCTTTTCAGGTATATTCGAGGCCACATGAACGGAGCTTTCATAATGGGCAAACAGGCCTTGTGCCATCAGTCTCCAATTTCTAGGTTGACACGCAGCATATTCGCTGAACCAGGGCTTCCTGGCTCTAGGCAATTTTCTGATATCGAAACGGGTGCTGAAGCCGGGTCTTTAGGAGTCTTGTAAAGCTTACTACCATTAAACTAAAGCAGAACAGCGTTGAAAGCCTCAGGGAACTGCTGCATGCCTCCCGTTTTGTAAGGATATTCAGGGCCTTACATAGAGGTTGGCGCTCCTTTGACTTTAACTTTAGTTACAGTGCAGAGCAAGGGGAGCTTCCAACTAGGAACTGGAAGCACAAGGTTTCTTATGGGAAAACTCAATATCTTATCAGAACTATGCATGCAGTGACTAAAACCCCAGCAACAACAAAGCCTTTCAGGAATCTTCGAGGCCGCATAAATGGTGCTTTCATAATGGGCAAACAAGCCTTGTGCCATCAGTCTTCAATATGTAAGTTGATACGCAGCATTCACGTAGGACGAAAGCTTCCTGGCTCTAGGCAGTTTTCTGATACCGAAACGGGTGCTGAAGCAGGGTCTTTAGGAGACTTGGAAAGCTTACTACCGTTAAACAAAAGCAGAACAGCGTTGAAAGCCTCAGGGAACTGCTGCATGCCTCCCGTTTTGTAAGGATATTCAGGGCCTTACATAGAGGCTGGCGCTCCCTTGACTTTAACTTTAGTTACAGTGCAGAGCAAGGGGAGCTTCCTACTAGGAACTGGAAGCACAAAGTTTCTTATGGGAAAACTCAGTATCTTATCAGAACTATGCATGCAGTGACTAAAACCCCAGCAACAACAAAGCCTTTCAGGAATCTTCGAGGCCGCATAAACGGTGCTTTCAAATGGGCAAACAAGCCTTGTGCCATCAGTCTTCAATATGTAGGTTGATACGCAGCATTCACGCAGGACGAAAGCTTCCTGGCTCTAGGCAGTTTTCTGATACCGAAATGGGTGCTGAAGCAAGGTCTCTAGGAGTATTTGAAAGCTTACTACCTAAAAACTAAAGCAGAGCAGCGTTGAAGTCCTCATGGAGATGCTGCATGCCTCCCGTTTTGTAAGGCTATTCAGGGCCTTACTTCGAGGCAAGTGCTCCCCTTGACTTTCACTTTAGTTATAGAGCAGAGCAGGGTGAGCTTCCAACTAGGAACTGGAAGCACAAGGTTTCTTTCGGGAAAACTCATTTTCCTCGCAGAAGCAGGCAGGCAGTGACTAAATCCCTGGGAACAACAATGCTTTTCAGGTATCTTCGAGGCCGCATGAACGGAGCTTTCCTAATGAGAAAACAAGCCTTGTGCCATCAGTCTCCAATTTCTAGGTTGACACGCAGCATACACGGAGGACCAGAGCTTCCTGGCTCTCTGCAGTTTTCTGTTACCGAAACGGGTGCTGAAGGAAGGTTCCTAGGAGTCTTGGAAAGCTTACTACCGCTAAACTAAAGAAGAACAGTGATGAAGGCCTCATGGAACTGCTGCATGCTTCCTGCTTTGCAAGGATAATCAGGGCCATACTTGGAGGTTGGTGCTCACGTTGACTCTCACTTTTGGTATAGAGGAGCGCAGGTTGAGCTTCCAACTTGGAACCGGAAGCACAAAGTTTCTTTCCAGAAAACTCATTTTCTTCTCTGAGCCATGCCGGCAGTAACTAAAAGCACCGTAACAACAGTGCTTTTCTGGTAGCTTGGAGACTGCATGAGTGGAGCTTTCAAAATAGGAAAGCAAGATCTGTGTCTCAGTCTCACATTTCCAGATTGACACGCAGCATAAGGACATGTTGATGTTAACAAGTCAAAAGAGATTCACGATACCCAGTGGGGCTTTCCCTGATTCAACTTTTTTCTACGACAGCTTATCTGCCTGCAGCAAAGTGCCTAAACAAAGGATGCGTGAGGGAGACAGGTGCCTGTGCTTCCTCCAAAGACCTGCAGTGTTACACCAAGAACAGTGCTTAAATTGTACTTGGATGCAAGCCGACCAGCTCCTTCCGGATGCGTGACTCTAAGTGTAAAAGGTGAAAAGGGATTCGAAGCAGAGTGTTTTTCTCAATAGATTTCAGCTAGGGGAATGAGGTTACATCCATTGCATGGAGGACAGTCTAGAAGTGTGTTCCTGAATCCTGTGTAGAGCTGAGGTCATCTGGCTTTCCCAGGGAGGAGTGCAGTGTGTTGCCTTTCTCTAGCCAACACTGAGGTGTTCCAAAAGGCCTACGGGGCAGAAGTAGCTTAGCTGGCCCTGAGCTTCTTGGCTCTACTCAGTATACTGGTACTGAAACGGTTTCTAAAGCAAGGTCCCTAGGAGTCTGGGAAAGCTTACTACGGTGAAACTAAAGCAGAACAGTGAAGAAGGCCTCATGGAGCTGCTCCATGCCTCCCGTTTGGCAAGGGAAATCAGGGACTTCCTTCGAGGCTAGGGCTCACGTTGACTTTGACTTTAGGTATAGAGCAAAGCAGGTGAGCTTCCAACTAGGAACTGGAAGCACAAGGTTTCTTACTGGATAACTCAATCTCTTCTCAGAAACATGCCGGCAGTGACTACAACTCTGGCAACAGCAATGCTTTTCAGGTATATTCGAGGCCACATGAACGGAGCTTTCATAATGGGCAAACAGGCCTTGTGCCATCAGTCTCCAATTTCTAGGTTGACACGCAGCATACTCGCTGAACCAGGGCTTCCTGGCTCTAGGCAATTTTCTGATATCGAAACGGGTGCTGAAGCAGGGTCTTTAGGAGTCTTGGAAAGCTTACTACCGTTAAACTAAAGCAGAACAGCGTTGAAAGCCTCAGGGAACCGCTGCATGCCTCCCGTTTTGTAAGGATATTCAGGGCCTTACCTAGAGGCTGGCGCTCCCTTGACTTTAACTTTAGTTACAGTGCAGAGCAAGGGGACCTTCCAACTAGGAACTGGAAGCACAAGGTTTCTTATGGGAAAACTCAATATCTTATCAGAACTATGCATGCTTTGACTAAAACCCCGGCAACAACAAAGCCTTTCAGGAATCTTCGAGGCCGCATAAACGGTGCTTTCATAATGGGCAAACAAGCCTTGTGCCATCAGTCTTCAATATGTAAGTTGATACGCAGCATTCACGCAGGACGAAAGCTTCCTGGCTCTAGGCAGTTTTCTGATACCGAAACGGGTGCTGAAGACAGGTCTCTAGGAGTATTGGAAAGCTTACTACCGTTAAACTAAAGCAGAACAGCGTTGAAAGCCTCAGGGAACTGCTGCATGCCTCCCGTTTTGTAAGGATATTCAGGGCCTTACATAGAGGCTGGCGCTCCCTTGACTTTAACTTTAGTTACAGTGCAGAGCAAGGGGAGCTTCCTACTAGGAACTGGAAGCACAAAGTTTCTTATGGGAAAACTCAGTATCTTATCAGAACTATGCATGCAGTGACTAAAACCCCAGCAACAACAAAGCCTTTCAGGAATCTTCGAGGCCGCATAAACGGTGCTTTCATAATGGGCAAACAAGCCTTGTGCCATCAGTCTTCAATATGTAGGTTGATACGCAGCATTCACGCAGGACGAAAGCTTCCTGGCTCTAGGCAGTTTTCTGATACCGAAATGGGTGCTGAAGCAAGGTCTCTAGGAGTATTGGAAAGCTTACTACCTAAAAACTAAAGCAGAGCAGCGTTGAAGTCCTCATGGAGATGCTGCATGCCTCCCGTTTTGTAAGGCTATTCAGGGCCTTACTTCGAGGCAAGTGCTCCCCTTGACTTTCACTTTAGTTATAGAGCAGAGCAGGGTGAGCTTCCAACTAGGAACTGGAAGCACAAGGTTTCTTTCGGGAAAACTCATTTTCCTCGCAGAAGCAGGCAGGCAGTGACTAAATCCCTGGCAACAACAACGCTTTTCAGGTATCTTCGAGGCCGCATGAACGGAGCTTTCCTAATGAGAAAACAAGCCTTGTGCCATCAGTCTCCAATTTCTAGGTTGACACGCAGCATACACGGAGGACCAGAGCTTCCTGGCTCTCTGCAGTTTTCTGTTACCGAAACGGGTGCTGAAGGAAGGTTCCTAGGAGTCTTGGAAAGCTTACTACCGCTAAACTAAAGAAGAACAGTGATGAAGGCCTCATGGAACTGCTGCATGCTTCCTGCTTTGCAAGGATAATCAGGGCCTTACTTGGAGGTTGGTGCTCACGTTGACTCTCACTTTTGGTATGGAGGAGCGCAGGTTGAGCTTCCAACTTGGAACTGGAAGCACAAAGTTTCTTTCCAGAAAACTCATTTTCTTCTCTGAGCCATGCCGGCAGTAACTAAAAGCACCGTAACAACAGTGCTTTTCTGGTAGCTTCGAGACTGCATGAGTGGAGCTTTCAAAATAGGAAAGCAAGATCTGTGTCTCAGTCTCACATTTCCAGATTGACACGCAGCATAAGGACATGTTGATGTTAACAAGTCAAAAGAGATTCACGATACCCAGTGGGGCTTTCCCTGATTCAACTTTTTTCTACGACAGCTTATCTGCCTGCAGCAAAGTGCCTAAACAAAGGATGCGTGAGGGAGACAGGTGCCTGTGCTTCCTCCAAAGACCTGCAGTGTTACACCAAGAACAGTGCTTAAATTGTACTTGGATGCAAGCCGACCAGCTCCTTCAGGATGCGTGACTCTAAGTGTAAAAGGTGAAAAGGGATTCGAAGCAGAGTGTTTTTCTCAATAGATTTCAGCTAGGGGAATGAGGTTACATCCATTGCATGGAGGACAGTCTAGAAGTGTGTTCCTGAATCCTGTGTAGAGCTGAGGTCATCTGGCTTTCCCAGGGAGGAGTGCAGTGTGTTGCCTTTCTCTAGCCAACACTGAGGTGTTCCAAAAGGCCTACGGGGCAGAAGTTGCTTAGCTGGCCCTGAGCTTCTTGGCTGTACTCAGTATACTGGTACTGAAACGGTTTCTAAAGCAAGGTCCCTAGGAGTCTTGAAAAGCTTACTACGGTGAAACTAAAGCAGAACAGTGAAGAAGGCCTCATGGAGCTGCTCCATGCCTCCAGTTTGGCAAGGCAAATCAGGGCCTTCCTTCGAGGCTAGGGCTCACGTTGACTTTGACTTTAGGTATAGAGCAAAGCAGGTGAGCTTCCAACTAGGAACTGGAAGCACAAGGTTTCTTACTGGATAACTCAATCTCTTCTCAGAAACATGCCGGCAGTGACTACAACTCTGGCAACAGCAATGCTTTTCAGGTATATTCGAGGCCACATGAACGGAGCTTTCATAATGGGCAAACAGGCCTTGTGCCATCAGTCTCCAATTTCTAGGTTGACACGCAGCATACTCGCTGAACCAGGGCTTCCTGGCTCTAGGCAATTTTCTGATATCGAAACGGGTGCTGAAGCAGGGTCTTTAGGAGTCTTGGAAAGCTTACTACCGTTAAACTAAAGCAGAACAGCGTTGAAAGCCTCAGGGAACTGCTGCATGCCTCCCGTTTTGTAAGGATATTCAGGGCCTTACCTAGAGGCTGGCGCTCCCTTGACTTTAACTTTAGTTACAGTGCAGAGCAAGGGGACCTTCCAACTAGGAACTGGAAGCACAAGGTTTCTTATGGGAAAACTCAATATCTTATCAGAACTATGCATGCTTTGACTAAAACCCCGGCAACAACAAAGCCTTTCAGGAATCTTCGAGGCCGCATAAACGGTGCTTTCATAATGGGCAAACAAGCCTTGTGCCATCAGTCTTCAATATGTAAGTTGATACGCAGCATTCACGCAGGACGAAAGCTTCCTGGCTCTAGGCAGTTTTCTGATACCGAAACGGGTGCTGAAGACAGGTCTCTAGGAGTATTGGAAAGCTTACTACCGTTAAACTAAAGCAGAACAGCGTTGAAAGCCTCAGGGAACTGCTGCATGCCTCCCGTTTTGTAAGGATATTCAGGGCCTTACATAGAGGCTGGCGCTCCCTTGACTTTAACTTTAGTTACAGTGCAGAGCAAGGGGAGCTTCCTACTAGGAACTGGAAGCACAAAGTTTCTTATGGGAAAACTCAGTATCTTATCAGAACTATGCATGCAGTGACTAAAACCCCAGCAACAACAAAGCCTTTCAGGAATCTTCGAGGCCGCATAAACGGTGCTTTCATAATGGGCAAACAAGCCTTGTGCCATCAGTCTTCAATATGTAGGTTGATACGCAGCATTCACGCAGGACGAAAGCTTCCTGGCTCTAGGCAGTTTTCTGATACCGAAATGGGTGCTGAAGCAAGGTCTCTAGGAGTATTGGAAAGCTTACTACCTAAAAACTAAAGCAGAGCAGCGTTGAAGTCCTCATGGAGATGCTGCATGCCTCCCGTTTTGTAAGGCTATTCAGGGCCTTACTTCGAGGCAAGTGCTCCCCTTGACTTTCACTTTAGTTATAGAGCAGAGCAGGGTGAGCTTCCAACTAGGAACTGGAAGCACAAGGTTTCTTTCGGGAAAACTCATTTTCCTCGCAGAAGCAGGCAGGCAGTGACTAAATCCCTGGCAACAACAACGCTTTTCAGGTATCTTCGAGGCCGCATGAACGGAGCTTTCCTAATGAGAAAACAAGCCTTGTGCCATCAGTCTCCAATTTCTAGGTTGACACGCAGCATACACGGAGGACCAGAGCTTCCTGGCTCTCTGCAGTTTTCTGTTACCGAAACGGGTGCTGAAGGAAGGTTCCTAGGAGTCTTGGAAAGCTTACTACCGCTAAACTAAAGAAGAACAGTGATGAAGGCCTCATGGAACTGCTGCATGCTTCCTGCTTTGCAAGGATAATCAGGGCCATACTTGGAGGTTGGTGCTCACGTTGACTCTCACTTTTGGTATAGAGGAGCGCAGGTTGAGCTTCCAACTTGGAACTGGAAGCACAAAGTTTCTTTCCAGAAAACTCATTTTCTTCTCTGAGCCATGCCGGCAGTAACTAAAAGCACCGTAACAACAGTGCTTTTCTGGTAGCTTCGAGACTGCATGAGTGGAGCTTTCAAAATAGGAAAGCAAGATCTGTGTCTCAGTCTCACATTTCCAGATTGACACGCAGCATAAGGACATGTTGATGTTAACAAGTCAAAAGAGATTCACGATACCCAGTGGGGCTTTCCCTGATTCAACTTTTTTCTACGACAGCTTATCTGCCTGCAGCAAAGTGCCTAAACAAAGGATGCGTGAGGGAGACAGGTGCCTGTGCTTCCTCCAAAGACCTGCAGTGTTACACCAAGAACAGTGCTTAAATTGTACTTGGATGCAAGCCGACCAGCTCCTTCCGGATGCGTGACTCTAAGTGTAAAAGGTGAAAAGGGATTCGAAGCAGAGTGTTTTTCTCAATAGATTTCAGCTAGGGGAATGAGGTTACATCCATTGCATGGAGGACAGTCTAGAAGTGTGTTCCTGAATCCTGTGTAGAGCTGAGGTCATCTGGCTTTCCCAGGGAGGAGTGCAGTGTGTTGCCTTTCTCTAGCCAACACTGAGGTGTTCCAAAAGGCCTACGGGGCAGAAGTAGCTTAGCTGGCCCTGAGCTTCTTGGCTCTACTCAGTATACTGGTACTGAAACGGTTTCTAAAGCAAGGTCCCTAGGAGTCTGGGAAAGCTTACTACGCTGAAACTAAAGCAGAACAGTGAAGAAGGCCTCATGGAGCTGCTCCATGCCTCTCGTTTGGCAAGGGAAATCAGGGACTTCCTTCGAGGCTAGGGCTCACGTTGACTTTGACTTTAGGTATAGAGCAAAGCAGGTGAGCTTCCAACTAGGAACTGGAAGCACAAGGTTTCTTACTGGATAACTCAATCTCTTCTCAGAAACATGCCGGCAGTGACTACAACTCTGGCAACAGCAATGCTTTTCAGGTATATTCGAGGCCACATGAACGGAGCTTTCATAATGGGCAAACAGGCCTTGTGCCATCAGTCTCCAATTTCTAGGTTGACACGCAGCATATTCGCTGAACCAGGGCTTCCTGGCTCTAGGCAATTTTCTGATATCGAAACGGGTGCTGAAGCCGGGTCTTTAGGAGTCTTGTAAAGCTTACTACCATTAAACTAAAGCAGAACAGCGTTGAAAGCCTCAGGGAACTGCTGCATGCCTCCCGTTTTGTAAGGATATTCAGGGCCTTACATAGAGGTTGGCGCTCCTTTGACTTTAACTTTAGTTACAGTGCAGAGCAAGGGGAGCTTCCAACTAGGAACTGGAAGCACAAGGTTTCTTATGGGAAAACTCAATATCTTATCAGAACTATGCATGCAGTGACTAAAACCCCAGCAACAACAAAGCCTTTCAGGAATCTTCGAGGCCGCATAAATGGTGCTTTCATAATGGGCAAACAAGCCTTGTGCCATCAGTCTTCAATATGTAAGTTGATACGCAGCATTCACGTAGGACGAAAGCTTCCTGGCTCTAGGCAGTTTTCTGATACCGAAACGGGTGCTGAAGCAGGGTCTTTAGGAGACTTGGAAAGCTTACTACCGTTAAACAAAAGCAGAACAGCGTTGAAAGCCTCAGGGAACTGCTGCATGCCTCCCGTTTTGTAAGGATATTCAGGGCCTTACATAGAGGCTGGCGCTCCCTTGACTTTAACTTTAGTTACAGTGCAGAGCAAGGGGAGCTTCCTACTAGGAACTGGAAGCACAAAGTTTCTTATGGGAAAACTCAGTATCTTATCAGAACTATGCATGCAGTGACTAAAACCCCAGCAACAACAAAGCCTTTCAGGAATCTTCGAGGCCGCATAAACGGTGCTTTCAAATGGGCAAACAAGCCTTGTGCCATCAGTCTTCAATATGTAGGTTGATACGCAGCATTCACGCAGGACGAAAGCTTCCTGGCTCTAGGCAGTTTTCTGATACCGAAATGGGTGCTGAAGCAAGGTCTCTAGGAGTATTTGAAAGCTTACTACCTAAAAACTAAAGCAGAGCAGCGTTGAAGTCCTCATGGAGATGCTGCATGCCTCCCGTTTTGTAAGGCTATTCAGGGCCTTACTTCGAGGCAAGTGCTCCCCTTGACTTTCACTTTAGTTATAGAGCAGAGCAGGGTGAGCTTCCAACTAGGAACTGGAAGCACAAGGTTTCTTTCGGGAAAACTCATTTTCCTCGCAGAAGCAGGCAGGCAGTGACTAAATCCCTGGGAACAACAATGCTTTTCAGGTATCTTCGAGGCCGCATGAACGGAGCTTTCCTAATGAGAAAACAAGCCTTGTGCCATCAGTCTCCAATTTCTAGGTTGACACGCAGCATACACGGAGGACCAGAGCTTCCTGGCTCTCTGCAGTTTTCTGTTACCGAAACGGGTGCTGAAGGAAGGTTCCTAGGAGTCTTGGAAAGCTTACTACCGCTAAACTAAAGAAGAACAGTGATGAAGGCCTCATGGAACTGCTGCATGCTTCCTGCTTTGCAAGGATAATCAGGGCCATACTTGGAGGTTGGTGCTCACGTTGACTCTCACTTTTGGTATAGAGGAGCGCAGGTTGAGCTTCCAACTTGGAACCGGAAGCACAAAGTTTCTTTCCAGAAAACTCATTTTCTTCTCTGAGCCATGCCGGCAGTAACTAAAAGCACCGTAACAACAGTGCTTTTCTGGTAGCTTGGAGACTGCATGAGTGGAGCTTTCAAAATAGGAAAGCAAGATCTGTGTCTCAGTCTCACATTTCCAGATTGACACGCAGCATAAGGACATGTTGATGTTAACAAGTCAAAAGAGATTCACGATACCCAGTGGGGCTTTCCCTGATTCAACTTTTTTCTACGACAGCTTATCTGCCTGCAGCAAAGTGCCTAAACAAAGGATGCGTGAGGGAGACAGGTGCCTGTGCTTCCTCCAAAGACCTGCAGTGTTACACCAAGAACAGTGCTTAAATTGTACTTGGATGCAAGCCGACCAGCTCCTTCCGGATGCGTGACTCTAAGTGTAAAAGGTGAAAAGGGATTCGAAGCAGAGTGTTTTTCTCAATAGATTTCAGCTAGGGGAATGAGGTTACATCCATTGCATGGAGGACAGTCTAGAAGTGTGTTCCTGAATCCTGTGTAGAGCTGAGGTCATCTGGCTTTCCCAGGGAGGAGTGCAGTGTGTTGCCTTTCTCTAGCCAACACTGAGGTGTTCCAAAAGGCCTACGGGGCAGAAGTAGCTTAGCTGGCCCTGAGCTTCTTGGCTCTACTCAGTATACTGGTACTGAAACGGTTTCTAAAGCAAGGTCCCTAGGAGTCTGGGAAAGCTTACTACGGTGAAACTAAAGCAGAACAGTGAAGAAGGCCTCATGGAGCTGCTCCATGCCTCCCGTTTGGCAAGGGAAATCAGGGACTTCCTTCGAGGCTAGGGCTCACGTTGACTTTGACTTTAGGTATAGAGCAAAGCAGGTGAGCTTCCAACTAGGAACTGGAAGCACAAGGTTTCTTACTGGATAACTCAATCTCTTCTCAGAAACATGCCGGCAGTGACTACAACTCTGGCAACAGCAATGCTTTTCAGGTATATTCGAGGCCACATGAACGGAGCTTTCATAATGGGCAAACAGGCCTTGTGCCATCAGTCTCCAATTTCTATGTTGACACGCAGCATACTCGCTGAACCAGGGCTTCCTGGCTCTAGGCAATTTTCTGATATCGAAACGGGTGCTGAAGCAGGGTCTTTAGGAGTCTTGGAAAGCTTACTACCGTTAAACTAAAGCAGAACAGCGTTGAAAGCCTCAGGGAACCGCTGCATGCCTCCCGTTTTGTAAGGATATTCAGGGCCTTACCTAGAGGCTGGCGCTCCCTTGACTTTAACTTTAGTTACAGTGCAGAGCAAGGGGACCTTCCAACTAGGAACTGGAAGCACAAGGTTTCTTATGGGAAAACTCAATATCTTATCAGAACTATGCATGCTTTGACTAAAACCCCGGCAACAACAAAGCCTTTCAGGAATCTTCGAGGCCGCATAAACGGTGCTTTCATAATGGGCAAACAAGCCTTGTGCCATCAGTCTTCAATATGTAAGTTGATACGCAGCATTCACGCAGGACGAAAGCTTCCTGGCTCTAGGCAGTTTTCTGATACCGAAACGGGTGCTGAAGACAGGTCTCTAGGAGTATTGGAAAGCTTACTACCGTTAAACTAAAGCAGAACAGCGTTGAAAGCCTCAGGGAACTGCTGCATGCCTCCCGTTTTGTAAGGATATTCAGGGCCTTACATAGAGGCTGGCGCTCCCTTGACTTTAACTTTAGTTACAGTGCAGAGCAAGGGGAGCTTCCTACTAGGAACTGGAAGCACAAAGTTTCTTATGGGAAAACTCAGTATCTTATCAGAACTATGCATGCAGTGACTAAAACCCCAGCAACAACAAAGCCTTTCAGGAATCTTCGAGGCCGCATAAACGGTGCTTTCATAATGGGCAAACAAGCCTTGTGCCATCAGTCTTCAATATGTAGGTTGATACGCAGCATTCACGCAGGACGAAAGCTTCCTGGCTCTAGGCAGTTTTCTGATACCGAAATGGGTGCTGAAGCAAGGTCTCTAGGAGTATTGGAAAGCTTACTACCTAAAAACTAAAGCAGAGCAGCGTTGAAGTCCTCATGGAGATGCTGCATGCCTCCCGTTTTGTAAGGCTATTCAGGGCCTTACTTCGAGGCAAGTGCTCCCCTTGACTTTCACTTTAGTTATAGAGCAGAGCAGGGTGAGCTTCCAACTAGGAACTGGAAGCACAAGGTTTCTTTCGGGAAAACTCATTTTCCTCGCAGAAGCAGGCAGGCAGTGACTAAATCCCTGGCAACAACAACGCTTTTCAGGTATCTTCGAGGCCGCATGAACGGAGCTTTCCTAATGAGAAAACAAGCCTTGTGCCATCAGTCTCCAATTTCTAGGTTGACACGCAGCATACACGGAGGACCAGAGCTTCCTGGCTCTCTGCAGTTTTCTGTTACCGAAACGGGTGCTGAAGGAAGGTTCCTAGGAGTCTTGGAAAGCTTACTACCGCTAAACTAAAGAAGAACAGTGATGAAGGCCTCATGGAACTGCTGCATGCTTCCTGCTTTGCAAGGATAATCAGGGCCTTACTTGGAGGTTGGTGCTCACGTTGACTCTCACTTTTGGTATAGAGGAGCGCAGGTTGAGCTTCCAACTTGGAACTGGAAGCACAAAGTTTCTTTCCAGAAAACTCATTTTCTTCTCTGAGCCATGCCGGCAGTAACTAAAAGCACCGTAACAACAGTGCTTTTCTGGTAGCTTCGAGACTGCATGAGTGGAGCTTTCAAAATAGGAAAGCAAGATCTGTGTCTCAGTCTCACATTTCCAGATTGACACGCAGCATAAGGACATGTTGATGTTAACAAGTCAAAAGAGATTCACGATACCCAGTGGGGCTTTCCCTGATTCAACTTTTTTCTACGACAGCTTATCTGCCTGCAGCAAAGTGCCTAAACAAAGGATGCGTGAGGGAGACAGGTGCCTGTGCTTCCTCCAAAGACCTGCAGTGTTACACCAAGAACAGTGCTTAAATTGTACTTGGATGCAAGCCGACCAGCTCCTTCAGGATGCGTGACTCTAAGTGTAAAAGGTGAAAAGGGATTCGAAGCAGAGTGTTTTTCTCAATAGATTTCAGCTAGGGGAATGAGGTTACATCCATTGCATGGAGGACAGTCTAGAAGTGTGTTCCTGAATCCTGTGTAGAGCTGAGGTCATCTGGCTTTCCCAGGGAGGAGTGCAGTGTGTTGCCTTTCTCTAGCCAACACTGAGGTGTTCCAAAAGGCCTACGGGGCAGAAGTTGCTTAGCTGGCCCTGAGCTTCTTGGCTGTACTCAGTATACTGGTACTGAAACGGTTTCTAAAGCAAGGTCCCTAGGAGTCTTGAAAAGCTTACTACGGTGAAACTAAAGCAGAACAGTGAAGAAGGCCTCATGGAGCTGCTCCATGCCTCCAGTTTGGCAAGGCAAATCAGGGCCTTCCTTCGAGGCTAGGGCTCACGTTGACTTTGACTTTAGGTATAGAGCAAAGCAGGTGAGCTTCCAACTAGGAACTGGAAGCACAAGGTTTCTTACTGGATAACTCAATCTCTTCTCAGAAACATGCCGGCAGTGACTACAACTCTGGCAACAGCAATGCTTTTCAGGTATATTCGAGGCCACATGAACGGAGCTTTCATAATGGGCAAACAGGCCTTGTGCCATCAGTCTCCAATTTCTAGGTTGACACGCAGCATACTCGCTGAACCAGGGCTTCCTGGCTCTAGGCAATTTTCTGATATCGAAACGGGTGCTGAAGCAGGGTCTTTAGGAGTCTTGGAAAGCTTACTACCGTTAAACTAAAGCAGAACAGCGTTGAAAGCCTCAGGGAACTGCTGCATGCCTCCCGTTTTGTAAGGATATTCAGGGCCTTACCTAGAGGCTGGCGCTCCCTTGACTTTAACTTTAGTTACAGTGCAGAGCAAGGGGACCTTCCAACTAGGAACTGGAAGCACAAGGTTTCTTATGGGAAAACTCAATATCTTATCAGAACTATGCATGCTTTGACTAAAACCCCGGCAACAACAAAGCCTTTCAGGAATCTTCGAGGCCGCATAAACGGTGCTTTCATAATGGGCAAACAAGCCTTGTGCCATCAGTCTTCAATATGTAAGTTGATACGCAGCATTCACGCAGGACGAAAGCTTCCTGGCTCTAGGCAGTTTTCTGATACCGAAACGGGTGCTGAAGACAGGTCTCTAGGAGTATTGGAAAGCTTACTACCGTTAAACTAAAGCAGAACAGCGTTGAAAGCCTCAGGGAACTGCTGCATGCCTCCCGTTTTGTAAGGATATTCAGGGCCTTACATAGAGGCTGGCGCTCCCTTGACTTTAACTTTAGTTACAGTGCAGAGCAAGGGGAGCTTCCTACTAGGAACTGGAAGCACAAAGTTTCTTATGGGAAAACTCAGTATCTTATCAGAACTATGCATGCAGTGACTAAAACCCCAGCAACAACAAAGCCTTTCAGGAATCTTCGAGGCCGCATAAACGGTGCTTTCATAATGGGCAAACAAGCCTTGTGCCATCAGTCTTCAATATGTAGGTTGATACGCAGCATTCACGCAGGACGAAAGCTTCCTGGCTCTAGGCAGTTTTCTGATACCGAAATGGGTGCTGAAGCAAGGTCTCTAGGAGTATTGGAAAGCTTACTACCTAAAAACTAAAGCAGAGCAGCGTTGAAGTCCTCATGGAGATGCTGCATGCCTCCCGTTTTGTAAGGCTATTCAGGGCCTTACTTCGAGGCAAGTGCTCCCCTTGACTTTCACTTTAGTTATAGAGCAGAGCAGGGTGAGCTTCCAACTAGGAACTGGAAGCACAAGGTTTCTTTCGGGAAAACTCATTTTCCTCGCAGAAGCAGGCAGGCAGTGACTAAATCCCTGGCAACAACAACGCTTTTCAGGTATCTTCGAGGCCGCATGAACGGAGCTTTCCTAATGAGAAAACAAGCCTTGTGCCATCAGTCTCCAATTTCTAGGTTGACACGCAGCATACACGGAGGACCAGAGCTTCCTGGCTCTCTGCAGTTTTCTGTTACCGAAACGGGTGCTGAAGGAAGGTTCCTAGGAGTCTTGGAAAGCTTACTACCGCTAAACTAAAGAAGAACAGTGATGAAGGCCTCATGGAACTGCTGCATGCTTCCTGCTTTGCAAGGATAATCAGGGCCATACTTGGAGGTTGGTGCTCACGTTGACTCTCACTTTTGGTATAGAGGAGCGCAGGTTGAGCTTCCAACTTGGAACTGGAAGCACAAAGTTTCTTTCCAGAAAACTCATTTTCTTCTCTGAGCCATGCCGGCAGTAACTAAAAGCACCGTAACAACAGTGCTTTTCTGGTAGCTTCGAGACTGCATGAGTGGAGCTTTCAAAATAGGAAAGCAAGATCTGTGTCTCAGTCTCACATTTCCAGATTGACACGCAGCATAAGGACATGTTGATGTTAACAAGTCAAAAGAGATTCACGATACCCAGTGGGGCTTTCCCTGATTCAACTTTTTTCTACGACAGCTTATCTGCCTGCAGCAAAGTGCCTAAACAAAGGATGCGTGAGGGAGACAGGTGCCTGTGCTTCCTCCAAAGACCTGCAGTGTTACACCAAGAACAGTGCTTAAATTGTACTTGGATGCAAGCCGACCAGCTCCTTCCGGATGCGTGACTCTAAGTGTAAAAGGTGAAAAGGGATTCGAAGCAGAGTGTTTTTCTCAATAGATTTCAGCTAGGGGAATGAGGTTACATCCATTGCATGGAGGACAGTCTAGAAGTGTGTTCCTGAATCCTGTGTAGAGCTGAGGTCATCTGGCTTTCCCAGGGAGGAGTGCAGTGTGTTGCCTTTCTCTAGCCAACACTGAGGTGTTCCAAAAGGCCTACGGGGCAGAAGTAGCTTAGCTGGCCCTGAGCTTCTTGGCTCTACTCAGTATACTGGTACTGAAACGGTTTCTAAAGCAAGGTCCCTAGGAGTCTGGGAAAGCTTACTACGCTGAAACTAAAGCAGAACAGTGAAGAAGGCCTCATGGAGCTGCTCCATGCCTCCCGTTTGGCAAGGGAAATCAGGGACTTCCTTCGAGGCTAGGGCTCACGTTGACTTTGACTTTAGGTATAGAGCAAAGCAGGTGAGCTTCCAACTAGGAACTGGAAGCACAAGGTTTCTTACTGGATAACTCAATCTCTTCTCAGAAACATGCCGGCAGTGACTACAACTCTGGCAACAGCAATGCTTTTCAGGTATATTCGAGGCCACATGAACGGAGCTTTCATAATGGGCAAACAGGCCTTGTGCCATCAGTCTCCAATTTCTAGGTTGACACGCAGCATATTCGCTGAACCAGGGCTTCCTGGCTCTAGGCAATTTTCTGATATCGAAACGGGTGCTGAAGCCGGGTCTTTAGGAGTCTTGTAAAGCTTACTACCATTAAACTAAAGCAGAACAGCGTTGAAAGCCTCAGGGAACTGCTGCATGCCTCCCGTTTTGTAAGGATATTCAGGGCCTTACATAGAGGTTGGCGCTCCTTTGACTTTAACTTTAGTTACAGTGCAGAGCAAGGGGAGCTTCCAACTAGGAACTGGAAGCACAAGGTTTCTTATGGGAAAACTCAATATCTTATCAGAACTATGCATGCAGTGACTAAAACCCCAGCAACAACAAAGCCTTTCAGGAATCTTCGAGGCCGCATAAATGGTGCTTTCATAATGGGCAAACAAGCCTTGTGCCATCAGTCTTCAATATGTAAGTTGATACGCAGCATTCACGTAGGACGAAAGCTTCCTGGCTCTAGGCAGTTTTCTGATACCGAAACGGGTGCTGAAGCAGGGTCTTTAGGAGACTTGGAAAGCTTACTACCGTTAAACAAAAGCAGAACAGCGTTGAAAGCCTCAGGGAACTGCTGCATGCCTCCCGTTTTGTAAGGATATTCAGGGCCTTACATAGAGGCTGGCGCTCCCTTGACTTTAACTTTAGTTACAGTGCAGAGCAAGGGGAGCTTCCTACTAGGAACTGGAAGCACAAAGTTTCTTATGGGAAAACTCAGTATCTTATCAGAACTATGCATGCAGTGACTAAAACCCCAGCAACAACAAAGCCTTTCAGGAATCTTCGAGGCCGCATAAACGGTGCTTTCAAATGGGCAAACAAGCCTTGTGCCATCAGTCTTCAATATGTAGGTTGATACGCAGCATTCACGCAGGACGAAAGCTTCCTGGCTCTAGGCAGTTTTCTGATACCGAAATGGGTGCTGAAGCAAGGTCTCTAGGAGTATTTGAAAGCTTACTACCTAAAAACTAAAGCAGAGCAGCGTTGAAGTCCTCATGGAGATGCTGCATGCCTCCCGTTTTGTAAGGCTATTCAGGGCCTTACTTCGAGGCAAGTGCTCCCCTTGACTTTCACTTTAGTTATAGAGCAGAGCAGGGTGAGCTTCCAACTAGGAACTGGAAGCACAAGGTTTCTTTCGGGAAAACTCATTTTCCTCGCAGAAGCAGGCAGGCAGTGACTAAATCCCTGGGAACAACAATGCTTTTCAGGTATCTTCGAGGCCGCATGAACGGAGCTTTCCTAATGAGAAAACAAGCCTTGTGCCATCAGTCTCCAATTTCTAGGTTGACACGCAGCATACACGGAGGACCAGAGCTTCCTGGCTCTCTGCAGTTTTCTGTTACCGAAACGGGTGCTGAAGGAAGGTTCCTAGGAGTCTTGGAAAGCTTACTACCGCTAAACTAAAGAAGAACAGTGATGAAGGCCTCATGGAACTGCTGCATGCTTCCTGCTTTGCAAGGATAATCAGGGCCATACTTGGAGGTTGGTGCTCACGTTGACTCTCACTTTTGGTATAGAGGAGCGCAGGTTGAGCTTCCAACTTGGAACCGGAAGCACAAAGTTTCTTTCCAGAAAACTCATTTTCTTCTCTGAGCCATGCCGGCAGTAACTAAAAGCACCGTAACAACAGTGCTTTTCTGGTAGCTTGGAGACTGCATGAGTGGAGCTTTCAAAATAGGAAAGCAAGATCTGTGTCTCAGTCTCACATTTCCAGATTGACACGCAGCATAAGGACATGTTGATGTTAACAAGTCAAAAGAGATTCACGATACCCAGTGGGGCTTTCCCTGATTCAACTTTTTTCTACGACAGCTTATCTGCCTGCAGCAAAGTGCCTAAACAAAGGATGCGTGAGGGAGACAGGTGCCTGTGCTTCCTCCAAAGACCTGCAGTGTTACACCAAGAACAGTGCTTAAATTGTACTTGGATGCAAGCCGACCAGCTCCTTCCGGATGCGTGACTCTAAGTGTAAAAGGTGAAAAGGGATTCGAAGCAGAGTGTTTTTCTCAATAGATTTCAGCTAGGGGAATGAGGTTACATCCATTGCATGGAGGACAGTCTAGAAGTGTGTTCCTGAATCCTGTGTAGAGCTGAGGTCATCTGGCTTTCCCAGGGAGGAGTGCAGTGTGTTGCCTTTCTCTAGCCAACACTGAGGTGTTCCAAAAGGCCTACGGGGCAGAAGTAGCTTAGCTGGCCCTGAGCTTCTTGGCTCTACTCAGTATACTGGTACTGAAACGGTTTCTAAAGCAAGGTCCCTAGGAGTCTGGGAAAGCTTACTACGGTGAAACTAAAGCAGAACAGTGAAGAAGGCCTCATGGAGCTGCTCCATGCCTCCCGTTTGGCAAGGGAAATCAGGGACTTCCTTCGAGTCTAGGGCTCACGTTGACTTTGACTTTAGGTATAGAGCAAAGCAGGTGAGCTTCCAACTAGGAACTGGAAGCACAAGGTTTCTTACTGGATAACTCAATCTCTTCTCAGAAACATGCCGGCAGTGACTACAACTCTGGCAACAGCAATGCTTTTCAGGTATATTCGAGGCCACATGAACGGAGCTTTCATAATGGGCAAACAGGCCTTGTGCCATCAGTCTCCAATTTCTAGGTTGACACGCAGCATATTCGCTGAACCAGGGCTTCCTGGCTCTAGGCAATTTTCTGATATCGAAACGGGTGCTGAAGCCGGGTCTTTAGGAGTCTTGTAAAGCTTACTACCATTAAACTAAAGCAGAACAGTGTTGAAAGCCTCAGGGAACTGCTGCATGCCTCCCGTTTTGTAAGGATATTCAGGGCCTTACATAGAGGCTGGCGCTCCTTTGACTTTAACTTTAGTTACAGTGCAGAGCAAGGGGAGCTTCCAACTAGGAACTGGAAGCACAAGGTTTCTTATGGGAAAACTCAATATCTTATCAGAACTATGCATGCAGTGACTAAAACCCCAGCAACAACAAAGCCTTTCAGGAATCTTCGAGGCCGCATAAATGGTGCTTTCATAATGGGCAAACAAGCCTTGTGCCATCAGTCTTCAATATGTAAGTTGATACGCAGCATTCACGTAGGACGAAAGCTTCCTGGCTCTAGGCAGTTTTCTGATACCGAAACGGGTGCTGAAGCAGGGTCTTTAGGAGACTTGGAAAGCTTACTACCGTTAAACAAAAGCAGAACAGCGTTGAAAGCCTCAGGGAACTGCTGCATGCCTCCCGTTTTGTAAGGATATTCAGGGCCTTACATAGAGGCTGGCGCTCCCTTGACTTTAACTTTAGTTACAGTGCAGAGCAAGGGGAGCTTCCTACTAGGAACTGGAAGCACAAAGTTTCTTATGGGAAAACTCAGTATCTTATCAGAACTATGCATGCAGTGACTAAAACCCCAGCAACAACAAAGCCTTTCAGGAATCTTCGAGGCCGCATAAACGGTGCTTTCATAATGGGCAAACAAGCCTTGTGCCATCAGTCTTCAATATGTAGGTTGATACGCAGCATTCACGCAGGACGAAAGCTTCCTGGCTCTAGGCAGTTTTCTGATACCGAAATGGGTGCTGAAGCAAGGTCTCTAGGAGTATTGGAAAGCTTACTACCTAAAAACTAAAGCAGAGCAGCGTTGAAGTCCTCATGGAGATGCTGCATGCCTCCCGTTTTGTAAGGCTATTCAGGGCCTTACTTCGAGGCAAGTGCTCCCCTTGACTTTCACTTTAGTTATAGAGCAGAGCAGGGTGAGCTTCCAACTAGGAACTGGAAGCACAAGGTTTCTTTCGGGAAAACTCATTTTCCTCGCAGAAGCAGGCAGGCAGTGACTAAATCCCTGGGAACAACAATGCTTTTCAGGTATCTTCGAGGCCGCATGAACGGAGCTTTCCTAATGAGAAAACAAGCCTTGTGCCATCAGTCTCCAATTTCTAGGTTGACACGCAGCATACACGGAGGACCAGAGCTTCCTGGCTCTCTGCGGGGTTCTGTTACCGAAACGGGTGCTGAAGGAAGGTTCCTAGGAGTCTTGGAAAGCTTACTACCGCTAAACTAAAGAAGAACAGCGATGAAGGCCTCATGGAACTGCTGCATGCCTCCCGCTTTGCAACGATAATCAGGGCCTTACTTGGAGGATGGTGCTCACGTTGACTCTCACTTTAGGTATAGAGGAGCGCAGGTTGAGCTTCCAACTTGGAACTGGAAGCACAAAGTTTCTTTCCAGAAAACTCATTTTCTTCTCTGAGCCATGCCGGCAGTAACTCAAAGCACCGTAACAACAGTGCTTTTCTGGTAGCTTGGAGACTGCATGAGTGGAGCTTTCAAAATGGGAAAGCAAGATCTGTGTCTCAGTCTCACATTTCCAGATTGACACGCAGCATAAGGACATGTTGATGTTAACAAGTCAAAAGAGATTCACGATACACAGTGGGGCTTTCCCTGATTCAACTTTTTTCTACGACAGCTTATCTGCCTGCAGCAACGTGCCTAAACAAAGGATGCGTGAGGGAGACAGGTGCCTGTGCTTCTTCCAAAGACCTGCAGTGTTACACCAAGAACAGTGCTTAAATTGTACTTGGATGCAAGCCGACCACCTCCTTGAGGATGCGTGACTCTAAGTGCAAAAGGTGAAAAGGGATTCGAAGCAGAGTGTTTTTCTCAATAGAGTTCAGCTAGGGGAATGAGGTTACATCCATTGCCTGGAGGACAGTCTAGGAGTGTGTTCCTGAATCCTGTGTAGAGCTGAGGTCATCTGGCTCTCCCAGGGAGGAGTGCAGTGTGTTTCCTTTCTCTAGCCAACAATGAGGTGTTCCAAAAGGCCTACGGGGCAGAAGTTGCTTAGCTGGCCCTGAGCTTCTTGGCTGTACTCAGTATACTGGTACTGAAACGGTTTCTAAAGCAAGGTCCCTAGGAGGCTTGAAAAGCTTACTACGGTGAAACTAAAGCAGAACAGTGAAGAAGGCCTCATGGAGCTGCTCCATGCCTCCAGTTTGGCAAGGCAAATCAGGGCCTTCCTTCGAGGCTAGGGATCACGTTGACTTTGACTTTGGGTATAGAGCAGAGCAGGGTGAGCTTCCAACTAGGAACTGGAAGCACAAGGTTTCTTATGGGATAACTCAATATCTTCTCAGAAACATGCCGGCAGTGACTACAACTCTGGCAACAGCAATGCTTTCCAGGTATATACGAGGCCACATGAACGGAGCTTTCATAATGGGCAAATAGGCCTTGTGCCATCAGTCTCCAATTTCTATGTTGACACGCAGCATACTCGCTGAACCAGGGCTTCCTGGCTCTAGGCAATTTTCTGATATCGAAACGGGTGCTGAAGCAGGGTCTTTAGGAGTCTTGGAAAGCTTACTACCGTTAAACTAAAGCAGAACAGCTTTGAAAGCCTCAGGGAACTGCTGCATGCCTCCCGTTTTGTAAGGAAATTCAGGGCCTTACCTAGAGGCTGGCGCTCCCTTGACTTTAACTTTAGTTACAGTGCAGAGCAAGGGGACCTTCCAACTAGGAACTGGAAGCACAAGGTTTCTTATGGGAAAACTCAATATCTTATCAGAACTATGCATGCTTTGACTAAAACCCCGGCAACAACAAAGCCTTTCAGGAATCTTCGAGGCCGCATAAACGGTGCTTTCATAATGGGCAAACAAGCCTTGTGCCATCAGTCTTCAATATGTAAGTTGATACGCAGCATTCACGCAGGACGAAAGCTTCCTGGCTCTAGGCAGTTTTCTGATACCGAAACGGGTGCTGAAGACAGGTCTCTAGGAGTATTGGAAAGCTTACTACCGTTAAACTAAAGCAGAACAGCGTTGAAAGCCTCAGGGAACTGCTGCATGCCTCCCGTTTTGTAAGGATATTCAGGGCCTTACATAGAGGCTGGCGCTCCCTTGACTTTAACTTTAGTTACAGTGCAGAGCAAGGGGAGCTTCCTACTAGGAACTGGAAGCACAAAGTTTCTTATGGGAAAACTCAGTATCTTATCAGAACTATGCATGCAGTGACTAAAACCCCAGCAACAACAAAGCCTTTCAGGAATCTTCGAGGCCGCATAAACGGTGCTTTCATAATGGGCAAAAAAGCCTTGTGCCATCAGTCTTCAATATGTAGGTTGATACGCAGCATTCACGCAGGACGAAAGCTTCCTGGCTCTAGGCAGTTTTCTGATACCGAAACGGGTGCTGAAGACAGGTCTCTAGGAGTATTGGAAAGCTTACTACCGTTAAACTAAAGCAGAACAGCGTTGAAAGCCTCAGGGAACTGCTGCATGCCTCCCGTTTTGTAAGGATATTCAGGGCCTTACATAGAGGCTGGCGCTCCCTTGACTTTAACTTTAGTTACAGTGCAGAGCAAGGGGAGCTTCCTACTAGGAACTGGAAGCACAAAGTTTCTTATGGGAAAACTCAGTATCTTATCAGAACTATGCATGCAGTGACTAAAACCCCAGCAACAACAAAGCCTTTCAGGAATCTTCGAGGCCGCATAAACGGTGCTTTCATAATGGGCAAACAAGCCTTGTGCCATCAGTCTTCAATATGTAGGTTGATACGCAGCATTCACGCAGGACGAAAGCTTCCTGGCTCTAGGCAGTTTTCTGATACCGAAACGGGTGCTGAAGACAGGTCTCTAGGAGTATTGGAAAGCTTACTACCGTTAAACTAAAGCAGAACAGCGTTGAAAGCCTCAGGGAACTGCTGCATGCCTCCCGTTTTGTAAGGATATTCAGGGCCTTACATAGAGGCTGGCGCTCCCTTGACTTTAACTTTAGTTACAGTGCAGAGCAAGGGGAGCTTCCTACTAGGAACTGGAAGCACAAATTTCTTATGGGAAAACTCAGTATCTTATCAGAACTATGCATGCAGTGACTAAAACCCCAGCAACAACAAAGCCTTTCAGGAATCTTCGAGGCCGCATAAACGGTGCTTTCATAATGGGCAAACAAGCCTTGTGCCATCAGTCTTCAATATGTAGGTTGATACGCAGCATTCACGCAGGACGAAAGCTTCCTGGCTCTAGGCAGTTTTCTGATACCGAAATGGGTGCTGAAGCAAGGTCTCTAGGAGTATTGGAAAGCTTACTACCTAAAAACTAAAGCAGAGCAGCGTTGAAGTCCTCATGGAGATGCTGCATGCCTCCCGTTTTGTAAGGCTATTCAGGGCCTTACTTCGAGGCAAGTGCTCCCCTTGACTTTCACTTTAGTTATAGAGCAGAGCAGGGTGAGCTTCCAACTAGGAACTGGAAGCACAAGGTTTCTTTCGGGAAAACTCATTTTCCTCGCAGAAGCAGGCAGGCAGTGACTAAATCCCTGGCAACAACAACGCTTTTCAGGTATCTTCGAGGCCGCATGAACGGAGCTTTCCTAATGAGAAAACAAGCCTTGTGCCATCAGTCTCCAATTTCTAGGTTGACACGCAGCATACACGGAGGACCAGAGCTTCCTGGCTCTCTGCAGTTTTCTGTTACCGAAACGGGTGCTGAAGGAAGGTTCCTAGGAGTCTTGGAAAGCTTACTACCGCTAAACTAAAGAAGAACAGTGATGAAGGCCTCATGGAACTGCTGCATGCTTCCTGCTTTGCAAGGATAATCAGGGCCTTACTTGGAGGTTGGTGCTCACGTTGACTCTCACTTTTGGTATAGAGGAGCGCAGGTTGAGCTTCCAACTTGGAACTGGAAGCACAAAGTTTCTTTCCAGAAAACTCATTTTCTTCTCTGAGCCATGCCGGCAGTAACTCAAAGCACCGTAACAACAGTGCTTTTCTGGTAGCTTCGAGACTGCATGAGTGGAGCTTTCAAAATAGGAAAGCAAGATCTGTGTCTCAGTCTCACATTTCCAGATTGACACGCAGCATAAGGACATGTTGATGTTAACAAGTCAAAAGAGATTCACGATACCCAGTGGGGCTTTCCCTGATTCAACTTTTTTCTACGACAGCTTATCTGCCTGCAGCAAAGTGCCTAAACAAAGGATGCGTGAGGGAGACAGGTGCCTGTGCTTCCTCCAAAGACCTGCAGTGTTACACCAAGAACAGTGCTTAAATTGTACTTGGATGCAAGCCGACCAGCTCCTTCAGGATGCGTGACTCTAAGTGTAAAAGGTGAAAAGGGATTCGAAGCAGAGTGTTTTTCTCAATAGATTTCAGCTAGGGGAATGAGGTTACATCCATTGCATGGAGGACAGTCTAGAAGTGTGTTCCTGAATCCTGTGTAGAGCTGAGGTCATCTGGCTTTCCCAGGGAGGAGTGCAGTGTGTTGCCTTTCTCTAGCCAACACTGAGGTGTTCCAAAAGGCCTACGGGGCAGAAGTTGCTTAGCTGGCCCTGAGCTTCTTGGCTGTACTCAGTATACTGGTACTGAAACGGTTTCTAAAGCAAGGTCCCTAGGAGTCTTGAAAAGCTTACTACGGTGAAACTAAAGCAGAACAGTGAAGAAGGCCTCATGGAGCTGCTCCATGCCTCCAGTTTGGCAAGGCAAATCAGGGCCTTCCTTCGAGGCTAGGGCTCACGTTGACTTTGACTTTAGGTATAGAGCAAAGCAGGTGAGCTTCCAACTAGGAACTGGAAGCACAAGGTTTCTTACTGGATAACTCAATCTCTTCTCAGAAACATGCCGGCAGTGACTACAACTCTGGCAACAGCAATGCTTTTCAGGTATATTCGAGGCCACATGAACGGAGCTTTCATAATGGGCAAACAGGCCTTGTGCCATCAGTCTACAATTTCTAGGTTGACACGCAGCATACTCGCTGAACCAGGGCTTCCTGGCTCTAGGCAATTTTCTGATATCGAAACGGGTGCTGAAGCAGGGTCTTTAGGAGTCTTGGAAAGCTTACTACCGTTAAACTAAAGCAGAACAGCGTTGAAAGCCTCAGGGAACTGCTGCATGCCTCCCGTTTTGTAAGGATATTCAGGGCCTTACCTAGAGGCTGGCGCTCCCTTGACTTTAACTTTAGTTACAGTGCAGAGCAAGGGGACCTTCCAACTAGGAACTGGAAGCACAAGGTTTCTTATGGGAAAACTCAATATCTTATCAGAACTATGCATGCTTTGACTAAAACCCCGGCAACAACAAAGCCTTTCAGGAATCTTCGAGGCCGCATAAACGGTGCTTTCATAATGGGCAAACAAGCCTTGTGCCATCAGTCTTCAATATGTAAGTTGATACGCAGCATTCACGCAGGACGAAAGCTTCCTGGCTCTAGGCAGTTTTCTGATACCGAAACGGGTGCTGAAGACAGGTCTCTAGGAGTATTGGAAAGCTTACTACCGTTAAACTAAAGCAGAACAGCGTTGAAAGCCTCAGGGAACTGCTGCATGCCTCCCGTTTTGTAAGGATATTCAGGGCCTTACATAGAGGCTGGCGCTCCCTTGACTTTAACTTTAGTTACAGTGCAGAGCAAGGGGAGCTTCCTACTAGGAACTGGAAGCACAAAGTTTCTTATGGGAAAACTCAGTATCTTATCAGAACTATGCATGCAGTGACTAAAACCCCAGCAACAACAAAGCCTTTCAGGAATCTTCGAGGCCGCATAAACGGTGCTTTCATAATGGGCAAACAAGCCTTGTGCCATCAGTCTTCAATATGTAGGTTGATACGCAGCATTCACGCAGGACGAAAGCTTCCTGGCTCTAGGCAGTTTTCTGATACCGAAATGGGTGCTGAAGCAAGGTCTCTAGGAGTATTGGAAAGCTTACTACCTAAAAACTAAAGCAGAGCAGCGTTGAAGTCCTCATGGAGATGCTGCATGCCTCCCGTTTTGTAAGGCTATTCAGGGCCTTACTTCGAGGCAAGTGCTCCCCTTGACTTTCACTTTAGTTATAGAGCAGAGCAGGGTGAGCTTCCAACTAGGAACTGGAAGCACAAGGTTTCTTTCGGGAAAACTCATTTTCCTCGCAGAAGCAGGCAGGCAGTGACTAAATCCCTGGCAACAACAACGCTTTTCAGGTATCTTCGAGGCCGCATGAACGGAGCTTTCCTAATGAGAAAACAAGCCTTGTGCCATCAGTCTCCAATTTCTAGGTTGACACGCAGCATACACGGAGGACCAGAGCTTCCTGGCTCTCTGCAGTTTTCTGTTACCGAAACGGGTGCTGAAGGAAGGTTCCTAGGAGTCTTGGAAAGCTTACTACCGCTAAACTAAAGAAGAACAGTGATGAAGGCCTCATGGAACTGCTGCATGCTTCCTGCTTTGCAAGGATAATCAGGGCCTTACTTGGAGGTTGGTGCTCACGTTGACTCTCACTTTTGGTATAGAGGAGCGCAGGTTGAGCTTCCAACTTGGAACTGGAAGCACAAAGTTTCTTTCCAGAAAACTCATTTTCTTCTCTGAGCCATGCCGGCAGTAACTAAAAGCACCGTAACAACAGTGCTTTTCTGGTAGCTTCGAGACTGCATGAGTGGAGCTTTCAAAATAGGAAAGCAAGATCTGTGTCTCAGTCTCACATTTCCAGATTGACACGCAGCATAAGGACATGTTGATGTTAACAAGTCAAAAGAGATTCACGATACCCAGTGGGGCTTTCCCTGATTCAACTTTTTTCTACGACAGCTTATCTGCCTGCAGCAAAGTGCCTAAACAAAGGATGCGTGAGGGAGACAGGTGCCTGTGCTTCCTCCAAAGACCTGCAGTGTTACACCAAGAACAGTGCTTAAATTGTACTTGGATGCAAGCCGACCAGCTCCTTCAGGATGCGTGACTCTAAGTGTAAAAGGTGAAAAGGGATTCGAAGCAGAGTGTTTTTCTCAATAGATTTCAGCTAGGGGAATGAGGTTACATCCATTGCATGGAGGACAGTCTAGAAGTGTGTTCCTGAATCCTGTGTAGAGCTGAGGTCATCTGGCTTTCCCAGGGAGGAGTGCAGTGTGTTGCCTTTCTCTAGCCAACACTGAGGTGTTCCAAAAGGCCTACGGGGCAGAAGTTGCTTAGCTGGCCCTGAGCTTCTTGGCTGTACTCAGTATACTGGTACTGAAACGGTTTCTAAAGCAAGGTCCCTAGGAGTCTTGAAAAGCTTACTACGGTGAAACTAAAGCAGAACAGTGAAGAAGGCCTCATGGAGCTGCTCCATGCCTCCAGTTTGGCAAGGCAAATCAGGGCCTTCCTTCGAGGCTAGGGCTCACGTTGACTTTGACTTTAGGTATAGAGCAAAGCAGGTGAGCTTCCAACTAGGAACTGGAAGCACAAGGTTTCTTACTGGATAACTCAATCTCTTCTCAGAAACATGCCGGCAGTGACTACAACTCTGGCAACAGCAATGCTTTTCAGGTATATTCGAGGCCACATGAACGGAGCTTTCATAATGGGCAAACAGGCCTTGTGCCATCAGTCTACAATTTCTAGGTTGACACGCAGCATACTCGCTGAACCAGGGCTTCCTGGCTCTAGGCAATTTTCTGATATCGAAACGGGTGCTGAAGCAGGGTCTTTAGGAGTCTTGGAAAGCTTACTACCGTTAAACTAAAGCAGAACAGCGTTGAAAGCCTCAGGGAACTGCTGCATGCCTCCCGTTTTGTAAGGATATTCAGGGCCTTACCTAGAGGCTGGCGCTCCCTTGACTTTAACTTTAGTTACAGTGCAGAGCAAGGGGACCTTCCAACTAGGAACTGGAAGCACAAGGTTTCTTATGGGAAAACTCAATATCTTATCAGAACTATGCATGCTTTGACTAAAACCCCGGCAACAACAAAGCCTTTCAGGAATCTTCGAGGCCGCATAAACGGTGCTTTCATAATGGGCAAACAAGCCTTGTGCCATCAGTCTTCAATATGTAAGTTGATACGCAGCATTCACGCAGGACGAAAGCTTCCTGGCTCTAGGCAGTTTTCTGATACCGAAACGGGTGCTGAAGACAGGTCTCTAGGAGTATTGGAAAGCTTACTACCGTTAAACTAAAGCAGAACAGCGTTGAAAGCCTCAGGGAACTGCTGCATGCCTCCCGTTTTGTAAGGATATTCAGGGCCTTACATAGAGGCTGGCGCTCCCTTGACTTTAACTTTAGTTACAGTGCAGAGCAAGGGGAGCTTCCTACTAGGAACTGGAAGCACAAAGTTTCTTATGGGAAAACTCAGTATCTTATCAGAACTATGCATGCAGTGACTAAAACCCCAGCAACAACAAAGCCTTTCAGGAATCTTCGAGGCCGCATAAACGGTGCTTTCATAATGGGCAAACAAGCCTTGTGCCATCAGTCTTCAATATGTAGGTTGATACGCAGCATTCACGCAGGACGAAAGCTTCCTGGCTCTAGGCAGTTTTCTGATACCGAAATGGGTGCTGAAGCAAGGTCTCTAGGAGTATTGGAAAGCTTACTACCTAAAAACTAAAGCAGAGCAGCGTTGAAGTCCTCATGGAGATGCTGCATGCCTCCCGTTTTGTAAGGCTATTCAGGGCCTTACTTCGAGGCAAGTGCTCCCCTTGACTTTCACTTTAGTTATAGAGCAGAGCAGGGTGAGCTTCCAACTAGGAACTGGAAGCACAAGGTTTCTTTCGGGAAAACTCATTTTCCTCGCAGAAGCAGGCAGGCAGTGACTAAATCCCTGGGAACAACAATGCTTTTCAGGTATCTTCGAGGCCGCATGAACGGAGCTTTCCTAATGAGAAAACAAGCCTTGTGCCATCAGTCTCCAATTTCTAGGTTGACACGCAGCATACACGGAGGACCAGAGCTTCCTGGCTCTCTGCGGGGTTCTGTTACCGAAACGGGTGCTGAAGGAAGGTTCCTAGGAGTCTTGGAAAGCTTACTACCGCTAAACTAAAGAAGAACAGCGATGAAGGCCTCATGGAACTGCTGCATGCCTCCCGCTTTGCAACGATAATCAGGGCCTTACTTGGAGGATGGTGCTCACGTTGACTCTCACTTTAGGTATAGAGGAGCGCAGGTTGAGCTTCCAACTTGGAACTGGAAGCACAAAGTTTCTTTCCAGAAAACTCATTTTCTTCTCTGAGCCATGCCGGCAGTAACTCAAAGCACCGTAACAACAGTGCTTTTCTGGTAGCTTGGAGACTGCATGAGTGGAGCTTTCAAAATGGGAAAGCAAGATCTGTGTCTCAGTCTCACATTTCCAGATTGACACGCAGCATAAGGACATGTTGATGTTAACAAGTCAAAAGAGATTCACGATACACAGTGGGGCTTTCCCTGATTCAACTTTTTTCTACGACAGCTTATCTGCCTGCAGCAACGTGCCTAAACAAAGGATGCGTGAGGGAGACAGGTGCCTGTGCTTCTTCCAAAGACCTGCAGTGTTACACCAAGAACAGTGCTTAAATTGTACTTGGATGCAAGCCGACCACCTCCTTGAGGATGCGTGACTCTAAGTGCAAAAGGTGAAAAGGGATTCGAAGCAGAGTGTTTTTCTCAATAGAGTTCAGCTAGGGGAATGAGGTTACATCCATTGCCTGGAGGACAGTCTAGGAGTGTGTTCCTGAATCCTGTGTAGAGCTGAGGTCATCTGGCTCTCCCAGGGAGGAGTGCAGTGTGTTTCCTTTCTCTAGCCAACAATGAGGTGTTCCAAAAGGCCTACGGGGCAGAAGTTGCTTAGCTGGCCCTGAGCTTCTTGGCTGTACTCAGTATACTGGTACTGAAACGGTTTCTAAAGCAAGGTCCCTAGGAGTCTTGAAAAGCTTACTACGGTGAAACTAAAGCAGAACAGTGAAGAAGGCCTCATGGAGCTGCTCCATGCCTCCAGTTTGGCAAGGCAAATCAGGGCCTTCCTTCGAGGCTAGGGCTCACGTTGACTTTGACTTTAGGTATAGAGCAAAGCAGGTGAGCTTCCAACTAGGAACTGGAAGCACAAGGTTTCTTACTGGATAACTCAATCTCTTCTCAGAAACATGCCGGCAGTGACTACAACTCTGGCAACAGCAATGCTTTTCAGGTATATTCGAGGCCACATGAACGGAGCTTTCATAATGGGCAAACAGGCCTTGTGCCATCAGTCTACAATTTCTAGGTTGACACGCAGCATACTCGCTGAACCAGGGCTTCCTGGCTCTAGGCAATTTTCTGATATCGAAACGGGTGCTGAAGCAGGGTCTTTAGGAGTCTTGGAAAGCTTACTACCGTTAAACTAAAGCAGAACAGCGTTGAAAGCCTCAGGGAACTGCTGCATGCCTCCCGTTTTGTAAGGATATTCAGGGCCTTACCTAGAGGCTGGCGCTCCCTTGACTTTAACTTTAGTTACAGTGCAGAGCAAGGGGACCTTCCAACTAGGAACTGGAAGCACAAGGTTTCTTATGGGAAAACTCAATATCTTATCAGAACTATGCATGCTTTGACTAAAACCCCGGCAACAACAAAGCCTTTCAGGAATCTTCGAGGCCGCATAAACGGTGCTTTCATAATGGGCAAACAAGCCTTGTGCCATCAGTCTTCAATATGTAAGTTGATACGCAGCATTCACGCAGGACGAAAGCTTCCTGGCTCTAGGCAGTTTTCTGATACCGAAACGGGTGCTGAAGACAGGTCTCTAGGAGTATTGGAAAGCTTACTACCGTTAAACTAAAGCAGAACAGCGTTGAAAGCCTCAGGGAACTGCTGCATGCCTCCCGTTTTGTAAGGATATTCAGGGCCTTACATAGAGGCTGGCGCTCCCTTGACTTTAACTTTAGTTACAGTGCAGAGCAAGGGGAGCTTCCTACTAGGAACTGGAAGCACAAAGTTTCTTATGGGAAAACTCAGTATCTTATCAGAACTATGCATGCAGTGACTAAAACCCCAGCAACAACAAAGCCTTTCAGGAATCTTCGAGGCCGCATAAACGGTGCTTTCATAATGGGCAAACAAGCCTTGTGCCATCAGTCTTCAATATGTAGGTTGATACGCAGCATTCACGCAGGACGAAAGCTTCCTGGCTCTAGGCAGTTTTCTGATACCGAAATGGGTGCTGAAGCAAGGTCTCTAGGAGTATTGGAAAGCTTACTACCTAAAAACTAAAGCAGAGCAGCGTTGAAGTCCTCATGGAGATGCTGCATGCCTCCCGTTTTGTAAGGCTATTCAGGGCCTTACTTCGAGGCAAGTGCTCCCCTTGACTTTCACTTTAGTTATAGAGCAGAGCAGGGTGAGCTTCCAACTAGGAACTGGAAGCACAAGGTTTCTTTCGGGAAAACTCATTTTCCTCGCAGAAGCAGGCAGGCAGTGACTAAATCCCTGGCAACAACAACGCTTTTCAGGTATCTTCGAGGCCGCATGAACGGAGCTTTCCTAATGAGAAAACAAGCCTTGTGCCATCAGTCTCCAATTTCTAGGTTGACACGCAGCATACACGGAGGACCAGAGCTTCCTGGCTCTCTGCAGTTTTCTGTTACCGAAACGGGTGCTGAAGGAAGGTTCCTAGGAGTCTTGGAAAGCTTACTACCGCTAAACTAAAGAAGAACAGTGATGAAGGCCTCATGGAACTGCTGCATGCTTCCTGCTTTGCAAGGATAATCAGGGCCTTACTTGGAGGTTGGTGCTCACGTTGACTCTCACTTTTGGTATAGAGGAGCGCAGGTTGAGCTTCCAACTTGGAACTGGAAGCACAAAGTTTCTTTCCAGAAAACTCATTTTCTTCTCTGAGCCATGCCGGCAGTAACTAAAAGCACCGTAACAACAGTGCTTTTCTGGTAGCTTCGAGACTGCATGAGTGGAGCTTTCAAAATAGGAAAGCAAGATCTGTGTCTCAGTCTCACATTTCCAGATTGACACGCAGCATAAGGACATGTTGATGTTAACAAGTCAAAAGAGATTCACGATACCCAGTGGGGCTTTCCCTGATTCAACTTTTTTCTACGACAGCTTATCTGCCTGCAGCAAAGTGCCTAAACAAAGGATGCGTGAGGGAGACAGGTGCCTGTGCTTCCTCCAAAGACCTGCAGTGTTACACCAAGAACAGTGCTTAAATTGTACTTGGATGCAAGCCGACCAGCTCCTTCAGGATGCGTGACTCTAAGTGTAAAAGGTGAAAAGGGATTCGAAGCAGAGTGTTTTTCTCAATAGATTTCAGCTAGGGGAATGAGGTTACATCCATTGCATGGAGGACAGTCTAGAAGTGTGTTCCTGAATCCTGTGTAGAGCTGAGGTCATCTGGCTTTCCCAGGGAGGAGTGCAGTGTGTTGCCTTTCTCTAGCCAACACTGAGGTGTTCCAAAAGGCCTACGGGGCAGAAGTTGCTTAGCTGGCCCTGAGCTTCTTGGCTGTACTCAGTATACTGGTACTGAAACGGTTTCTAAAGCAAGGTCCCTAGGAGTCTTGAAAAGCTTACTACGGTGAAACTAAAGCAGAACAGTGAAGAAGGCCTCATGGAGCTGCTCCATGCCTCCAGTTTGGCAAGGCAAATCAGGGCCTTCCTTCGAGGCTAGGGCTCACGTTGACTTTGACTTTAGGTATAGAGCAAAGCAGGTGAGCTTCCAACTAGGAACTGGAAGCACAAGGTTTCTTACTGGATAACTCAATCTCTTCTCAGAAACATGCCGGCAGTGACTACAACTCTGGCAACAGCAATGCTTTTCAGGTATATTCGAGGCCACATGAACGGAGCTTTCATAATGGGCAAACAGGCCTTGTGCCATCAGTCTACAATTTCTAGGTTGACACGCAGCATACTCGCTGAACCAGGGCTTCCTGGCTCTAGGCAATTTTCTGATATCGAAACGGGTGCTGAAGCAGGGTCTTTAGGAGTCTTGGAAAGCTTACTACCGTTAAACTAAAGCAGAACAGCGTTGAAAGCCTCAGGGAACTGCTGCATGCCTCCCGTTTTGTAAGGATATTCAGGGCCTTACCTAGAGGCTGGCGCTCCCTTGACTTTAACTTTAGTTACAGTGCAGAGCAAGGGGACCTTCCAACTAGGAACTGGAAGCACAAGGTTTCTTATGGGAAAACTCAATATCTTATCAGAACTATGCATGCTTTGACTAAAACCCCGGCAACAACAAAGCCTTTCAGGAATCTTCGAGGCCGCATAAACGGTGCTTTCATAATGGGCAAACAAGCCTTGTGCCATCAGTCTTCAATATGTAAGTTGATACGCAGCATTCACGCAGGACGAAAGCTTCCTGGCTCTAGGCAGTTTTCTGATACCGAAACGGGTGCTGAAGACAGGTCTCTAGGAGTATTGGAAAGCTTACTACCGTTAAACTAAAGCAGAACAGCGTTGAAAGCCTCAGGGAACTGCTGCATGCCTCCCGTTTTGTAAGGATATTCAGGGCCTTACATAGAGGCTGGCGCTCCCTTGACTTTAACTTTAGTTACAGTGCAGAGCAAGGGGAGCTTCCTACTAGGAACTGGAAGCACAAAGTTTCTTATGGGAAAACTCAGTATCTTATCAGAACTATGCATGCAGTGACTAAAACCCCAGCAACAACAAAGCCTTTCAGGAATCTTCGAGGCCGCATAAACGGTGCTTTCATAATGGGCAAACAAGCCTTGTGCCATCAGTCTTCAATATGTAGGTTGATACGCAGCATTCACGCAGGACGAAAGCTTCCTGGCTCTAGGCAGTTTTCTGATACCGAAATGGGTGCTGAAGCAAGGTCTCTAGGAGTATTGGAAAGCTTACTACCTAAAAACTAAAGCAGAGCAGCGTTGAAGTCCTCATGGAGATGCTGCATGCCTCCCGTTTTGTAAGGCTATTCAGGGCCTTACTTCGAGGCAAGTGCTCCCCTTGACTTTCACTTTAGTTATAGAGCAGAGCAGGGTGAGCTTCCAACTAGGAACTGGAAGCACAAGGTTTCTTTCGGGAAAACTCATTTTCCTCGCAGAAGCAGGCAGGCAGTGACTAAATCCCTGGGAACAACAATGCTTTTCAGGTATCTTCGAGGCCGCATGAACGGAGCTTTCCTAATGAGAAAACAAGCCTTGTGCCATCAGTCTCCAATTTCTAGGTTGACACGCAGCATACACGGAGGACCAGAGCTTCCTGGCTCTCTGCGGGGTTCTGTTACCGAAACGGGTGCTGAAGGAAGGTTCCTAGGAGTCTTGGAAAGCTTACTACCGCTAAACTAAAGAAGAACAGCGATGAAGGCCTCATGGAACTGCTGCATGCCTCCCGCTTTGCAAGGATAATCAGGGCCTTACTTGGAGGATGGTGCTCACGTTGACTCTCACTTTAGGTATAGAGGAGCGCAGGTTGAGCTTCCAACTTGGAACTGGAAGCACAAAGTTTCTTTCCAGAAAACTCATTTTCTTCTCTGAGCCATGCCGGCAGTAACTCAAAGCACCGTAACAACAGTGCTTTTCTGGTAGCTTGGAGACTGCATGAGTGGAGCTTTCAAAATGGGAAAGCAAGATCTGTGTCTCAGTCTCACATTTCCAGATTGACACGCAGCATAAGGACATGTTGATGTTAACAAGTCAAAAGAGATTCACGATACACAGTGGGGCTTTCCCTGATTCAACTTTTTTCTACGACAGCTTATCTGCCTGCAGCAACGTGCCTAAACAAAGGATGCGTGAGGGAGACAGGTGCCTGTGCTTCTTCCAAAGACCTGCAGTGTTACACCAAGAACAGTGCTTAAATTGTACTTGGATGCAAGCCGACCACCTCCTTGAGGATGCGTGACTCTAAGTGCAAAAGGTGAAAAGGGATTCGAAGCAGAGTGTTTTTCTCAATAGAGTTCAGCTACGGGAATGAGGTTACATCCATTGCCTGGAGGACAGTCTAGGAGTGTGTTCCTGAATCCTGTGTAGAGCTGAGGTCATCTGGCTCTCCCAGGGAGGAGTGCAGTGTGTTTCCTTTCTCTAGCCAACAATGAGGTGTTCCAAAAGGCCTACGGGGCAGAAGTTGCTTAGCTGGCCCTGAGCTTCTTGGCTGTACTCAGTATACTGGTACTGAAACGGTTTCTAAAGCAAGGTCCCTAGGAGTCTTGAAAAGCTTACTACGGTGAAACTAAAGCAGAACAGTGAAGAAGGCCTCATGGAGCTGCTCCATGCCTCCAGTTTGGCAAGGCAAATCAGGGCCTTCCTTCGAGGCTAGGGCTCACGTTGACTTTGACTTTAGGTATAGAGCAGAGCAGGGTGAGCTTCCAACTAGGAACTGGAAGCACAAGGTTTCTTATGGGATAACTCAATATCTTCTCAGAAACATGCCGGCAGTGACTACAACTCTGGCAACAGCAATGCTTTCCAGGTATATACGAGGCCACATGAACGGAGCTTTCATAATGGGCAAATAGGCCTTGTGCCATCAGTCTCCAATTTCTATGTTGACACGCAGCATACTCGCTGAACCAGGGCTTCCTGGCTCTAGGCAATTTTCTGATATCGAAACGGGTGCTGAAGCAGGGTCTTTAGGAGTCTTGGAAAGCTTACTACCGTTAAACTAAAGCAGAACAGCGTTGAAAGCCTCAGGGAACTGCTGCATGCCTCCCGTTTTGTAAGGAAATTCAGGGCCTTACCTAGAGGCTGGCGCTCCCTTGACTTTAACTTTAGTTACAGTGCAGAGCAAGGGGACCTTCCAACTAGGAACTGGAAGCACAAGGTTTCTTATGGGAAAACTCAATATCTTATCAGAACTATGCATGCTTTGACTAAAACCCCGGCAACAACAAAGCCTTTCAGGAATCTACGAGGCCGCATAAACGGTGCTTTCATAATGGGCAAACAAGCCTTGTGCCATCAGTCTTCAATATGTAAGTTGATACGCAGCATTCACGCAGGACGAAAGCTTCCTGGCTCTAGGCAGTTTTCTGATACCGAAACGGGTGCTGAAGACAGGTCTCTAGGAGTATTGGAAAGCTTACTACCGTTAAACTAAAGCAGAACAGCGTTGAAAGCCTCAGGGAACTGCTGCATGCCTCCCGTTTTGTAAGGATATTCAGGGCCTTACATAGAGGCTGGCGCTCCCTTGACTTTAACTTTAGTTACAGTGCAGAGCAAGGGGAGCTTCCTACTAGGAACTGGAAGCACAAAGTTTCTTATGGGAAAACTCAGTATCTTATCAGAACTATGCATGCAGTGACTAAAACCCCAGCAACAACAAAGCCTTTCAGGAATCTTCGAGGCCGCATAAACGGTGCTTTCATAATGGGCAAACAAGCCTTGTGCCATCAGTCTTCAATATGTAGGTTGATACGCAGCATTCACGCAGGACGAAAGCTTCCTGGCTCTAGGCAGTTTTCTGATACCGAAATGGGTGCTGAAGCAAGGTCTCTAGGAGTATTGGAAAGCTTACTACCTAAAAACTAAAGCAGAGCAGCGTTGAAGTCCTCATGGAGATGCTGCATGCCTCCCGTTTTGTAAGGCTATTCAGGGCCTTACTTCGAGGCAAGTGCTCCCCTTGACTTTCACTTTAGTTATAGAGCAGAGTAGGGTGAGCTTCCAACTAGGAACTGGAAGCACAAGGTTTCTTTCGGGAAAACTCATTTTCCTCGCAGAAGCAGGCAGGCAGTGACTAAATCCCTGGCAACAACAATGCTTTTCAGGTATCTTCGAGGCCGCATGAACGGAGCTTTCCTAATGAGAAAACAAGCCTTGTGCCATCAGTCTCCAATTTCTAGGTTGACACGCAGCATACACGGAGGACCAGAGCTTCCTGGCTCTCTGCGGGGTTCTGTTACCGAAACGGGTGCTGAAGGAAGGTTCCTAGGAGTCTTGGAAAGCTTACTACCGCTAAACTAAAGAAGAACAGCGATGAAGGCCTCATGGAACTGCTGCATGCCTCCCGCTTTGCAAGGATAATCAGGGCCTTACTTGGAGGATGGTGCTCACGTTGACTCTCACTTTAGGTATAGAGGAGCGCAGGTTGAGCTTCCAACTTGGAACTGGAAGCACAAAGTTTCTTTCCAGAAAACTCATTTTCTTCTCTGAGCCATGCCGGCAGTAACTCAAAGCACCGTAACAACAGTGCTTTTCTGGTAGCTTGGAGACTGCATGAGTGGAGCTTTCAAAATGGGAAAGCAAGATCTGTGTCTCAGTCTCACATTTCCAGATTGACACGCAGCATAAGGACATGTTGATGTTAACAAGTCAAAAGAGATTCACGATACCCAGTGGGGCTTTCCCTGATTCAACTTTTTTCTACGACAGCTTATCTGCCTGCAGCAACGTGCCTAAACAAAGGATGCGTGAGGGAGACAGGTGCCTGTGCTTCTTCCAAAGACCTGCAGTGTTACACCAAGAACAGTGCTTAAATTGTACTTGGATGCAAGCCGACCACCTCCTTGAGGATGCGTGACTCTAAGTGCAAAAGGTGAAAAGGGATTCGAAGCAGAGTGTTTTTCTCAATAGAGTTCAGCTAGGGGAATGAGGTTACATCCATTGCCTGGAGGACAGTCTAGGAGTGTGTTCCTGAATCCTGTGTAGAGCTGAGGTCATCTGGCTCTCCCAGGGAGGAGTGCAGTGTGTTTCCTTTCTCTAGCCAACAATGAGGTGTTCCAAAAGGCCTACGGGGCAGAAGTTGCTTAGCTGGCCCTGAGCTTCTTGGCTGTACTCAGTATACTGGTACTGAAACGGTTTCTAAAGCAAGGTCCCTAGGAGTCTTGAAAAGCTTACTACGGTGAAACTAAAGCAGAACAGTGAAGAAGGCCTCATGGAGCTGCTCCATGCCTCCAGTTTGGCAAGGCAAATCAGGGCCTTCCTTCGAGGCTAGGGCTCACATTGACTTTGACTTTAGGTATAGAGCAGAGCAGGGTGAGCTTCCAACTAGGAACTGGAAGCACAAGGTTTCTTATGGGATAACTCAATATCTTCTCAGAAACATGCCGGCAGTGACTACAACTCTGGCAACAGCAATGCTTTCCAGGTATATACGAGGCCACATGAACGGAGCTTTCATAATGGGCAAATAGGCCTTGTGCCATCAGTCTCCAATTTCTATGTTGACACGCAGCATACTCGCTGAACCAGGGCTTCCTGGCTCTAGGCAATTTTCTGATATCGAAACGGGTGCTGAAGCAGGGTCTTTAGGAGTCTTGGAAAGCTTACTACCGTTAAACTAAAGCAGAACAGCGTTGAAAGCCTCAGGGAACTGCTGCATGCCTCCCGTTTTGTAAGGAAATTCAGGGCCTTACCTAGAGGCTGGCGCTCCCTTGACTTTAACTTTAGTTACAGTGCAGAGCAAGGGGACCTTCCAACTAGGAACTGGAAGCACAATGTTTCTTATGGGAAAACTCAATATCTTATCAGAACTATGCATGCTTTGACTAAAACCCTGGCAACAACAAAGCCTTTCAGGAATCTGCGAGGCCGCATAAACGGTGCTTTCATAATGGGCAAACAAGCCTTGTGCCATCAGTCTTCAATATGTAAGTTGATACGCAGCATTCACGCAGGACGAAAGCTTCCTGGCTCTAGGCAGTTTTCTGATACCGAAACGGGTGCTGAAGACAGGTCTCTAGGAGTATTGGAAAGCTTACTACCGTTAAACTAAAGCAGAACAGCGTTGAAAGCCTCAGGGAACTGCTGCATGCCTCCCGTTTTGTAAGGATATTCAGGGCCTTACATAGAGGCTGGCGCTCCCTTGACTTTAACTTTAGTTACAGTGCAGAGCAAGGGGAGCTTCCTACTAGGAACTGGAAGCACAAAGTTTCTTATGGGAAAACTCAGTATCTTATCAGAACTATGCATGCAGTGACTAAAACCCCAGCAACAACAAAGCCTTTCAGGAATCTTCGAGGCCGCATAAACGGTGCTTTCATAATGGGCAAACAAGCCTTGTGCCATCAGTCTTCAATATGTAGGTTGATACGCAGCATTCACGCAGAACGAAAGCTTCCTGGCTGTAGGCAGTTTTCTGATACCGAAATGGGTGCTGAAGCAAGGTCTCTAGGAATATTGGAAAGCTTACTACCTAAAAACTAAAGCAGAGCAGCGTTGAAGTCCTCATGGAGATGCTGCATGCCTCCCGTTTTGTAAGGCTATTCAGGGCCTTACTTCGAGGCAAGTGCTCCCCTTGACTTTCACTTTAGTTATAGAGCAGAGTAGGGTGAGCTTCCAACTAGGAACTGGAAGCACAAGGTTTCTTTCGGGAAAACTCATTTTCCTCGCAGAAGCAGGCAGGCAGTGACTAAATCCCTGGCAACAACAATGCTTTTCAGGTATCTTCGAGGCCGCATGAACGGAGCGTTCCTAATGAGAAAACAAGCCTTGTGCCATCAGTCTCCAATTTCTAGGTTGACACGCAGCATACACGGAGGACCAGAGCTTCCTGGCTCTATGCGGGGTTCTGTTACCGAAACGGGTGCTGAAGGAAGGTTCCTAGGAGTCTTGGAAAGCTTACTACCGCTAAACTAAAGAAGAACAGCGATGAAGGCCTCATGGAACTGCTGCATGCCTCCCGCTTTGCAAGGATAATCAGGGCCTTACTTGGAGGATGGTGCTCACGTTGACTCTCACTTTAGGTATAGAGGAGCGCAGGTTGAGCTTCCAACTTGGAACTGGAAGCACAAAGTTTCTTTCCAGAAAACTCATTTTCTTCTCTGAGCCATGCCGGCAGTAACTCAAAGCACCGTAACAACAGTGCTTTTCTGGTAGCTTGGAGACTGCATGAGTGGAGCTTTCAAAATGGGAAAGCAAGATCTGTGTCTCAGTCTCACATTTCCAGATTGACACGCAGCATAAGGACATGTTGATGTTAACAAGTCAAAAGAGATTCACGATACACAGTGGGGCTTTCCCTGATTCAACTTTTTTCTACGACAGCTTATCTGCCTGCAGCAACGTGCCTAAACAAAGGATGCGTGAGGGAGACAGGTGCCTGTGCTTCTTCCAAAGACCTGCAGTGTTACACCAAGAACAGTGCTTAAATTGTACTTGGATGCAAGCCGACCACCTCCTTGAGGATGCGTGACTCTAAGTGCAAAAGGTGAAAAGGGATTCGAAGCAGAGTGTTTTTCTCAATAGAGTTCAGCTAGGGGAATGAGGTTACATCCATTGCCTGGAGGACAGTCTAGGAGTGTGTTCCTGAATCCTGTGTAGAGCTGAGGTCATCTGGCTCTCCCAGGGAGGAGTGCAGTGTGTTTCCTTTCTCTAGCCAACAATGAGGTGTTCCAAAAGGCCTACGGGGCAGAAGTTGCTTAGCTGGCCCTGAGCTTCTTGGCTGTACTCAGTATACTGGTACTGAAACGGTTTCTAAAGCAAGGTCCCTAGGAGTCTTGAAAAGCTTACTACGGTGAAACTAAAGCAGAACAGTGAAGAAGGCCTCATGGAGCTGCTCCATGCCTCCAGTTTGGCAAGGCAAATCAGGGCCTTCCTTCGAGGCTAGAGCTCACGTTGACTTTGACTTTAGGTATAGAGCAAAGCAGGTGAGCTTCCAACTAGGAACTGGAAGCACAAGGTTTCTTACTGGATAACTCAATCTCTTCTCAGAAACATGCCGGCAGTGACTACAACTCTGGCAACAGCAATGCTTTTCAGGTATATTCGAGGCCACATGAACGGAGCTTTCATAATGGGCAAACAGGCCTTGTGCCATCAGTCTCCAATTTCTAGGTTGACACGCAGCATACTCGCTGAACCAGGGCTTCCTGGCTCTAGGCAATTTTCTGATATCGAAACGGGTGCTGAAGCAGGGTCTTTAGGAGTCTTGGAAAGCTTACTACCGTTAAACTAAAGCAGAACAGCGTTGAAAGCCTCAGGGAACTGCTGCATGCCTCCCGTTTTGTAAGGATATTCAGGGCCTTACCTAGAGGCTGGCGCTCCCTTGACTTTAACTTTAGTTACAGTGCAGAGCAAGGGGACCTTCCAACTAGGAACTGGAAGCACAAGGTTTCTTATGGGAAAACTCAATATCTTATCAGAACTATGCATGCTTTGACTAAAACCCCGGCAACAACAAAGCCTTTCAGGAATCTTCGAGGCCGCATAAACGGTGCTTTCATAATGGGCAAACAAGCCTTGTGCCATCAGTCTTCAATATGTAAGTTGATACGCAGCATTCACGCAGGACGAAAGCTTCCTGGCTCTAGGCAGTTTTCTGATACCGAAACGGGTGCTGAAGACAGGTCTCTAGGAGTATTGGAAAGCTTACTACCGTTAAACTAAAGCAGAACAGCGTTGAAAGCCTCAGGGAACTGCTGCATGCCTCCCGTTTTGTAAGGATATTCAGGGCCTTACATAGAGGCTGGCGCTCCCTTGAATTTAACTTTAGTTACAGTGCAGAGCAAGGGGAGCTTCCTACTAGGAACTGGAAGCACAAAGTTTCTTATGGGAAAACTCAGTATCTTATCAGAACTATGCATGCAGTGACTAAAACCCCAGCAACAACAAAGCCTTTCAGGAATCTTCGAGGCCGCATAAACGGTGCTTTCATAATGGGCAAACAAGCCTTGTGCCATCAGTCTTCAATATGTAGGTTGATACGCAGCATTCACGCAGGACGAAAGCTTCCTGGCTCTAGGCAGTTTTCTGATACCGAAATGGGTGCTGAAGCAAGGTCTCTAGGAGTATTGGAAAGCTTACTACCTAAAAACTAAAGCAGAGCAGCGTTGAAGTCCTCATGGAGATGCTGCATGCCTCCCGTTTTGTAAGGCTATTCAGGGCCTTACTTCGAGGCAAGTGCTCCCCTTGACTTTCACTTTAGTTATAGAGCAGAGTAGGGTGAGCTTCCAACTAGGAACTGGAAGCACAAGGTTTCTTTCGGGAAAACTCATTTTCCTCGCAGAAGCAGGCAGGCAGTGACTAAATCCCTGGCAACAACAATGCTTTTCAGGTATCTTCGAGGCCGCATGAACGGAGCTTTCCTAATGAGAAAACAAGCCTTGTGCCATCAGTCTCCAATTTCTAGGTTGACACGCAGCATACACGGAGGACCAGAGCTTCCTGGCTCTCTGCGGGGTTCTGTTACCGAAACGGGTGCTGAAGGAAGGTTCCTAGGAGTCTTGGAAAGCTTACTACCGCTAAACTAAAGAAGAACAGCGATGAAGGCCTCATGGAACTGCTGCATGCCTCCCGCTTTGCAAGGATAATCAGGGCCTTACTTGGAGGATGGTGCTCACGTTGACTCTCACTTTAGGTATAGAGGAGCGCAGGTTGAGCTTCCAACTTGGAACTGGAAGCACAAAGTTTCTTTCCAGAAAACTCATTTTCTTCTCTGAGCCATGCCGGCAGTAACTCAAAGCACCGTAACAACAGTGCTTTTCTGGTAGCTTGGAGACTGCATGAGTGGAGCTTTCAAAATGGGAAAGCAAGATCTGTGTCTCAGTCTCACATTTCCAGATTGACACGCAGCATAAGGACATGTTGATGTTAACAAGTCAAAAGAGATTCACGATACACAGTGGGGCTTTCCCTGATTCAACTTTTTTCTACGACAGCTTATCTGCCTGCAGCAACGTGCCTAAACAAAGGATGCGTGAGGGAGACAGGTGCCTGTGCTTCTTCCAAAGACCTGCAGTGTTACACCAAGAACAGTGCTTAAATTGTACTTGGATGCAAGCCGACCACCTCCTTGAGGATGCGTGACTCTAAGTGCAAAAGGTGAAAAGGGATTCGAAGCAGAGTGTTTTTCTCAATAGAGTTCAGCTAGGGGAATGAGGTTACATCCATTGCCTGGAGGACAGTCTAGGAGTGTGTTCCTGAATCCTGTGTAGAGCTGAGGTCATCTGGCTCTCCCAGGGAGGAGTGCAGTGTGTTTCCTTTCTCTAGCCAACAATGAGGTGTTCCAAAAGGCCTACGGGGCAGAAGTTGCTTAGCTGGCCCTGAGCTTCTTGGCTGTACTCAGTATACTGGTACTGAAACGGTTTCTAAAGCAAGGTCCCTAGGAGTCTTGAAAAGCTTACTACGGTGAAACTAAAGCAGAACAGTGAAGAAGGCCTCATGGAGCTGCTCCATGCCTCCAGTTTGGCAAGGCAAATCAGGGCCTTCCTTCGAGGCTAGGGCTCACGTTGACTTTGACTTTAGGTATAGAGCAAAGCAGGTGAGCTTCCAACTAGGAACTGGAAGCACAAGGTTTCTTACTGGATAACTCAATCTCTTCTCAGAAACATGCCGGCAGTGACTACAACTCTGGCAACAGCAATGCTTTTCAGGTATATTCGAGGCCACATGAACGGAGCTTTCATAATGGGCAAACAGGCCTTGTGCCATCAGTCTCCAATTTCTAGGTTGACACGCAGCATACTCGCTGAACCAGGGCTTCCTGGCTCTAGGCAATTTTCTGATATCGAAACGGGTGCTGAAGCAGGGTCTTTAGGAGTCTTGGAAAGCTTACTACCGTTAAACTAAAGCAGAACAGCGTTGAAAGCCTCAGGGAACTGCTGCATGCCTCCCGTTTTGTAAGGAAATTCAGGGCCTTACCTAGAGGCTGGCGCTCCCTTGACTTTAACTTTAGTTACAGTGCAGAGCAAGGGGACCTTCCAACTAGGAACTGGAAGCACAAGGTTTCTTATGGGAAAACTCAATATCTTATCAGAACTATGCATGCTTTGACTAAAACCCCGGCAACAACAAAGCCTTTCAGGAATCTTCGAGGCCGCATAAACGGTGCTTTCATAATGGGCAAACAAGCCTTGTGCCATCAGTCTTCAATATGTAAGTTGATACGCAGCATTCACGCAGGACGAAAGCTTCCTGGCTCTAGGCAGTTTTCTGATACCGAAACGGGTGCTGAAGACAGGTCTCTAGGAGTATTGGAAAGCTTACTACCGTTAAACTAAAGCAGAACAGCGTTGAAAGCCTCAGGGAACTGCTGCATGCCTCCCGTTTTGTAAGGATATTCAGGGCCTTACATAGAGGCTGGCGCTCCCTTGACTTTAACTTTAGTTACAGTGCAGAGCAAGGGGAGCTTCCTACTAGGAACTGGAAGCACAAAGTTTCTTATGGGAAAACTCAGTATCTTATCAGAACTATGCATGCAGTGACTAAAACCCCAGCAACAACAAAGCCTTTCATGAATCTTCGAGGCCGCATAAACGGTGCTTTCATAATGGGCAAACAAGCCTTGTGCCATCAGTCTTCAATATGTAGGTTGATACGCAGCATTCACGCAGGACGAAAGCTTCCTGGCTCTAGGCAGTTTTCTGATACCGAAATGGGTGCTGAAGCAAGGTCTCTAGGAGTATTGGAAAGCTTACTACCTAAAAACTAAAGCAGAGCAGCGTTGAAGTCCTCATGGAGATGCTGCATGCCTCCCGTTTTGTAAGGCTATTCAGGGCCTTACTTCGAGGCAAGTGCTCCCCTTGACTTTCACTTTAGTTATAGAGCAGAGTAGGGTGAGCTTCCAACTAGGAACTGGAAGCACAAGGTTTCTTTCGGGAAAACTCATTTTCCTCGCAGAAGCAGGCAGGCAGTGACTAAATCCCTGGCAACAACAATGCTTTTCAGGTATCTTCGAGGCCGCATGAACGGAGCTTTCCTAATGAGAAAACAAGCCTTGTGCCATCAGTCTCCAATTTCTAGGTTGACACGCAGCATACACGGAGGACCAGAGCTTCCTGGCTCTCTGCGGGGTTCTGTTACCGAAACGGGTGCTGAAGGAAGGTTCCTAGGAGTCTTGGAAAGCTTACTACCGCTAAACTAAAGAAGAACAGCGATGAAGGCCTCATGGAACTGCTGCATGCCTCCCGCTTTGCAAGGATAATCAGGGCCTTACTTGGAGGATGGTGCTCACGTTGACTCTCACTTTAGGTATAGAGGAGCGCAGGTTGAGCTTCCAACTTGGAACTGGAAGCACAAAGTTTCTTTCCAGAAAACTCATTTTCTTCTCTGAGCCATGCCGGCAGTAACTCAAAGCACCGTAACAACAGTGCTTTTCTGGTAGCTTGGAGACTGCATGAGTGGAGCTTTCAAAATGGGAAAGCAAGATCTGTGTCTCAGTCTCACATTTCCAGATTGACACGCAGCATAAGGACATGTTGATGTTAACAAGTCAAAAGAGATTCACGATACACAGTGGGGCTTTCCCTGATTCAACTTTTTTCTACGACAGCTTATCTGCCTGCAGCAACGTGCCTAAACAAAGGATGCGTGAGGGAGACAGGTGCCTGTGCTTCTTCCAAAGACCTGCAGTGTTACACCAAGAACAGTGCTTAAATTGTACTTGGATGCAAGCCGACCACCTCCTTGAGGATGCGTGACTCTAAGTGCAAAAGGTGAAAAGGGATTCGAAGCAGAGTGTTTTTCTCAATAGAGTTCAGCTAGGGGAATGAGGTTACATCCATTGCCTGGAGGACAGTCTAGGAGTGTGTTCCTGAATCCTGTGTAGAGCTGAGGTCATCTGGCTCTCCCAGGGAGGAGTGCAGTGTGTTTCCTTTCTCTAGCCAACAATGAGGTGTTCCAAAAGGCCTACGGGGCAGAAGTTGCTTAGCTGGCCCTGAGCTTCTTGGCTGTACTCAGTATACTGGTACTGAAACGGTTTCTAAAGCAAGGTCCCTAGGAGTCTTGAAAAGCTTACTACGGTGAAACTAAAGCAGAACAGTGAAGAAGGCCTCATGGAGCTGCTCCATGCCTCCAGTTTGGCAAGGCAAATCAGGGCCTTCCTTCGAGGCTAGGGATCACGTTGACTTTGACTTTAGGTATAGAGCAGAGCAGGGTGAGCTTCCAACTAGGAACTGGAAGCACAAGGTTTCTTATGGGATAACTCAATATCTTCTCAGAAACATGCCGGCAGTGACTACAACTCTGGCAACAGCAATGCTTTCCAGGTATATACGAGGCCACATGAACGGAGCTTTCATAATGGGCAAATAGGCCTTGTGCCATCAGTCTCCAATTTCTATGTTGACACGCAGCATACTCGCTGAACCAGGGCTTCCTGGCTCTAGGCAATTTTCTGATATCGAAACGGGTGCTGAAGCAGGGTCTTTAGGAGTCTTGGAAAGCTTACTACCGTTAAACTAAAGCAGAACAGCGTTGAAAGCCTCAGGGAACTGCTGCATGCCTCCCGTTTTGTAAGGAAATTCAGGGCCTTACCTAGAGGCTGGCGCTCCCTTGACTTTAACTTTAGTTACAGTGCAGAGCAAGGGGACCTTCCAACTAGGAACTGGAAGCACAAGGTTTCTAATGGGAAAACTCAATATCTTATCAGAACTATGCATGCTTTGACTAAAACCCCGGCAACAACAAAGCCTTTCAGGAATCTTCGAGGCCGCATAAACGGTGCTTTCATAATGGGCAAACAAGCCTTGTGCAATCAGTCTTCAATATGTAAGTTGATACGCAGCATTCACGCAGGACGAAAGCTTCCTGGCTCTAGGCAGTTTTCTGATACCGAAACGGGTGCTGAAGACAGGTCTCTAGGAGTATTGGAAAGCTTACTACCGTTAAACTAAAGCAGAACAGCGTTGAAAGCCTCAGGGAACTGCTGCATGCCTCCCGTTTTGTAAGGATATTCAGGGCCTTACATAGAGGCTGGCGCTCCCTTGACTTTAACTTTAGTTACAGTGCAGAGCAAGGGGAGCTTCCTACTAGGAACTGGAAGCACAAAGTTTCTTATGGGAAAACTCAGTATCTTATCAGAACTATGCATGCAGTGACTAAAACCCCAGCAACAACAAAGCCTTTCAGGAATCTTCGAGGCCGCATAAACGGTGCTTTCATAATGGGCAAACAAGCCTTGTGCCATCAGTCTTCAATATGTAGGTTGATACGCAGCATTCACGCAGAACGAAAGCTTCCTGGCTCTAGGCAGTTTTCTGATACCGAAATGGGTGCTGAAGCAAGGTCTCTAGGAATATTGGAAAGCTTACTACCTAAAAACTAAAGCAGAGCAGCGTTGAAGTCCTCATGGAGATGCTGCATGCCTCCCGTTTTGTAAGGCTATTCAGGGCCTTACTTCGAGGCAAGTGCTCCCCTTGACTTTCACTTTAGTTATAGAGCAGAGTAGGGTGAGCTTCCAACTAGGAACTGGAAGCACAAGGTTTCTTTCGGGAAAACTCATTTTCCTCGCAGAAGCAGGCAGGCAGTGACTAAATCCCTGGCAACAACAATGCTTTTCAGGTATCTTCGAGGCCGCATGAACGGAGCTTTCCTAATGAGAAAACAAGCCTTGTGCCATCAGTCTCCAATTTCTAGGTTGACACGCAGCATACACGGAGGACCAGAGCTTCCTGGCTCTCTGCGGGGTTCTGTTACCGATACGGGTGCTGAAGGAAGGTTCCTAGGAGTCTTGGAAAGCTTACTACCGCTAAACTAAAGAAGAACAGCGATGAAGGCCTCATGGAACTGCTGCATGCCTCCCGCTTTGCAAGGATAATCAGGGCCTTACTTGGAGGATGGTGCTCACGTTGACTCTCACTTTAGGTATAGAGGAGCGCAGGTTGAGCTTCCAACTTGGAACTGGAAGCACAAAGTTTCTTTCCAGAAAACTCATTTTCTTCTCTGAGCCATGCCGGCAGTAACTCAAAGCACCGTAACAACAGTGCTTTTCTGGTAGCTTGGAGACTGCATGAGTGGAGCTTTCAAAATGGGAAAGCAAGATCTGTGTCTCAGTCTCACATTTCCAGATTGACACGCAGCATAAGGACATGTTGATGTTAACAAGTCAAAAGAGATTCACGATACACAGTGGGGCTTTCCCTGATTCAACTTTTTTCTACGACAGCTTATCTGCCTGCAGCAACGTGCCTAAACAAAGGATGCGTGAGGGAGACAGGTGCCTGTGCTTCTTCCAAAGACCTGCAGTGTTACACCAAGAACAGTGCTTAAATTGTACTTGGATGCAAGCCGACCACCTCCTTGAGGATGCGTGACTCTAAGTGCAAAAGGTGAAAAGGGATTCGAAGCAGAGTGTTTTTCTCAATAGAGTTCAGCTAGGGGAATGAGGTTACATCCATTGCCTGGAGGACAGTCTAGGAGTGTGTTCCTGAATCCTGTGTAGAGCTGAGGTCATCTGGCTCTCCCAGGGAGGAGTGCAGTGTGTTTCCTTTCTCTAGCCAACAATGAGGTGTTCCAAAAGGCCTACGGGGCAGAAGTTGCTTAGCTGGCCCTGAGCTTCTTGGCTGTACTCAGTATACTGGTACTGAAACGGTTTCTAAAGCAAGGTCCCTAGGAGTCTTGAAAAGCTTACTACGGTGAAACTAAAGCAGAACAGTGAAGAAGGCCTCATGGAGCTGCTCCATGCCTCCAGTTTGGCAAGGCAAATCAGGGCCTTCCTTCGAGGCTAGGGATCACGTTGACTTTGACTTTAGGTATAGAGCAGAGCAGGGTGAGCTTCCAACTAGGAACTGGAAGCACAAGGTTTCTTATGGGATAACTCAATATCTTCTCAGAAACATGCCGGCAGTGACTACAACTCTGGCAACAGCAATGCTTTCCAGGTATATACGAGGCCACATGAACGGAGCTTTCATAATGGGCAAATAGGCCTTGTGCCATCAGTCTCCAATTTCTATGTTGACACGCAGCATACTCGCTGAACCAGGGCTTCCTGGCTCTAGGCAATTTTCTGATATCGAAACGGGTGCTGAAGCAGGGTCTTTAGGAGTCTTGGAAAGCTTACTACCGTTAAACTAAAGCAGAACAGCGTTGAAAGCCTCAGGGAACTGCTGCATGCCTCCCGTTTTGTAAGGAAATTCAGGGCCTTACCTAGAGGCTGGCGCTCCCTTGACTTTAACTTTAGTTACAGTGCAGAGCAAGGGGACCTTCCAACTAGGAACTGGAAGCACAAGGTTTCTAATGGGAAAACTCAATATCTTATCAGAACTATGCATGCTTTGACTAAAACCCCGGCAACAACAAAGCCTTTCAGGAATCTTCGAGGCCGCATAAACGGTGCTTTCATAATGGGCAAACAAGCCTTGTGCCATCAGTCTTCAATATGTAAGTTGATACGCAGCATTCACGCAGGACGAAAGCTTCCTGGCTCTAGGCAGTTTTCTGATACCGAAACGGGTGCTGAAGACAGGTCTCTAGGAGTATTGGAAAGCTTACTACCGTTAAACTAAAGCAGAACAGCGTTGAAAGCCTCAGGGAACTGCTGCATGCCTCCCGTTTTGTAAGGATATTCAGGGCCTTACATAGAGGCTGGCGCTCCCTTGACTTTAACTTTAGTTACAGTGCAGAGCAAGGGGAGCTTCCTACTAGGAACTGGAAGCACAAAGTTTCTTATGGGAAAACTCAGTATCTTATCAGAACTATGCATGCAGTGACTAAAACCCCAGCAACAACAAAGCCTTTCAGGAATCTTCGAGGCCGCATAAACGGTGCTTTCATAATGGGCAAACAAGCCTTGTGCCATCAGTCTTCAATATGTAGGTTGATACGCAGCATTCACGCAGAACGAAAGCTTCCTGGCTGTAGGCAGTTTTCTGATACCGAAATGGGTGCTGAAGCAAGGTCTCTAGGAATATTGGAAAGCTTACTACCTAAAAACTAAAGCAGAGCAGCGTTGAAGTCCTCATGGAGATGCTGCATGCCTCCCGTTTTGTAAGGCTATTCAGGGCCTTACTTCGAGGCAAGTGCTCCCCTTGACTTTCACTTTAGTTATAGAGCAGAGTAGGGTGAGCTTCCAACTAGGAACTGGAAGCACAAGGTTTCTTTCGGGAAAACTCATTTTCCTCGCAGAAGCAGGCAGGCAGTGACTAAATCCCTGGCAACAACAATGCTTTTCAGGTATCTTCGAGGCCGCATGAACGGAGCTTTCCTAATGAGAAAACAAGCCTTGTGCCATCAGTCTCCAATTTCTAGGTTGACACGCAGCATACACGGAGGACCAGAGCTTCCTGGCTCTCTGCGGGGTTCTGTTACCGAAACGGGTGCTGAAGGAAGGTTCCTAGGAGTCTTGGAAAGCTTACTACCGCTAAACTAAAGAAGAACAGCGATGAAGGCCTCATGGAACTGCTGCATGCCTCCCGCTTTGCAAGGATAATCAGGGCCTTACTTGGAGGATGGTGCTCACGTTGACTCTCACTTTAGGTATAGAGGAGCGCAGGTTGAGCTTCCAACTTGGAACTGGAAGCACAAAGTTTCTTTCCAGAAAACTCATTTTCTTCTCTGAGCCATGCCGGCAGTAACTCAAAGCACCGTAACAACAGTGCTTTTCTGGTAGCTTGGAGACTGCATGAGTGGAGCTTTCAAAATGGGAAAGCAAGATCTGTGTCTCAGTCTCACATTTCCAGATTGACACGCAGCATAAGGACATGTTGATGTTAACAAGTCAAAAGAGATTCACGATACACAGTGGGGCTTTCCCTGATTCAACTTTTTTCTACGACAGCTTATCTGCCTGCAGCAACGTGCCTAAACAAAGGATGCGTGAGGGAGACAGGTGCCTGTGCTTCTTCCAAAGACCTGCAGTGTTACACCAAGAACAGTGCTTAAATTGTACTTGGATGCAAGCCGACCACCTCCTTGAGGATGCGTGACTCTAAGTGCAAAAGGTGAAAAGGGATTCGAAGCAGAGTGTTTTTCTCAATAGAGTTCAGCTATTGGAATGAGGTTACATCCATTGCCTGGAGGACAGTCTAGGAGTGTGTTCCTGAATCCTGTGTAGAGCTGAGGTCATCTGGCTCTCCCAGGGAGGAGTGCAGTGTGTTTCCTTTCTCTAGCCAACAATGAGGTGTTCCAAAAGGCCTACGGGGCAGAAGTTGCTTAGCTGGCCCTGAGCTTCTTGGCTGTACTCAGTATACTGGTACTGAAACGGTTTCTAAAGCAAGGTCCCTAGGAGTCTTGAAAAGCTTACTACGGTGAAACTAAAGCAGAACAGTGAAGAAGGCCTCATGGAGCTGCTCCATGCCTCCAGTTTGGCAAGGCAAATCAGGGCCTTCCTTCGAGGCTAGGGCTCACGTTGACTTTGACTTTAGGTATAGAGCAAAGCAGGTGAGCTTCCAACTAGGAACTGGAAGCACAAGGTTTCTTACTGGATAACTCAATCTCTTCTCAGAAACATGCCGGCAGTGACTACAACTCTGGCAACAGCAATGCTTTTCAGGTATATTCGAGGCCACATGAACGGAGCTTTCATAATGGGCAAACAGGCCTTGTGCCATCAGTCTCCAATTTCTAGGTTGACACGCAGCATACTCGCTGAACCAGGGCTTCCTGGCTCTAGGCAATTTTCTGATATCGAAACGGGTGCTGAAGCAGGGTCTTTAGGAGTCTTGGAAAGCTTACTACCGTTAAACTAAAGCAGAACAGCGTTGAAAGCCTCAGGGAACTGCTGCATGCCTCCCGTTTTGTAAGGATATTCAGGGCCTTACCTAGAGGCTGGCGCTCCCTTGACTTTAACTTTAGTTACAGTGCAGAGCAAGGGGACCTTCCAACTAGGAACTGGAAGCACAAGGTTTCTTATGGGAAAACTCAATATCTTATCAGAACTATGCATGCTTTGACTAAAACCCCGGCAACAACAAAGCCTTTCAGGAATCTTCGAGGCCGCATAAACGGTGCTTTCATAATGGGCAAACAAGCCTTGTGCCATCAGTCTTCAATATGTAAGTTGATACGCAGCATTCACGCAGGACGAAAGCTTCCTGGCTCTAGGCAGTTTTCTGATACCGAAACGGGTGCTGAAGACAGGTCTCTAGGAGTATTGGAAAGCTTAGTACCGTTAAACTAAAGCAGAACAGCGTTGAAAGCCTCAGGGAACTGCTGCATGCCTCCCGTTTTGTAAGGATATTCAGGGCCTTACATAGAGGCTGGCGCTCCCTTGACTTTAACTTTAGTTACAGTGCAGAGCAAGGGGAGCTTCCTACTAGGAACTGGAAGCACAAAGTTTCTTATGGGAAAACTCAGTATCTTATCAGAACTATGCATGCAGTGACTAAAACCCCAGCAACAACAAAGCCTTTCAGGAATCTTCGAGGCCGCATAAACGGTGCTTTCATAATGGGCAAACAAGCCTTGTGCCATCAGTCTTCAATATGTAGGTTGATACGCAGCATTCACGCAGGACGAAAGCTTCCTGGCTCTAGGCAGTTTTCTGATACCGAAATGGGTGCTGAAGCAAGGTCTCTAGGAGTATTGGAAAGCTTACTACCTAAAAACTAAAGCAGAGCAGCGTTGAAGTCCTCATGGAGATGCTGCATGCCTCCCGTTTTGTAAGGCTATTCAGGGCCTTACTTCGAGGCAAGTGCTCCCCTTGACTTTCACTTTAGTTATAGAGCAGAGCAGGGTGAGCTTCCAACTAGGAACTGGAAGCACAAGGTTTCTTTCGGGAAAACTCATTTTCCTCGCAGAAGCAGGCAGGCAGTGACTAAATCCCTGGCAACAACAACGCTTTTCAGGTATCTTCGAGGCCGCATGAACGGAGCTTTCCTAATGAGAAAACAAGCCTTGTGCCATCAGTCTCCAATTTCTAGGTTGACACGCAGCATACACGGAGGACCAGAGCTTCCTGGCTCTCTGCAGTTTTCTGTTACCGAAACGGGTGCTGAAGGAAGGTTCCTAGGAGTCTTGGAAAGCTTACTACCGCTAAACTAAAGAAGAACAGTGATGAAGGCCTCATGGAACTGCTGCATGCTTCCTGCTTTGCAAGGATAATCAGGGCCTTACTTGGAGGTTGGTGCTCACGTTGACTCTCACTTTTGGTATAGAGGAGCGCAGGTTGAGCTTCCAACTTGGAACTGGAAGCACAAAGTTTCTTTCCAGAAAACTCATTTTCTTCTCTGAGCCATGCCGGCAGTAACTCAAAGCACCGTAACAACAGTGCTTTTCTGGTAGCTTCGAGACTGCATGAGTGGAGCTTTCAAAATAGGAAAGCAAGATCTGTGTCTCAGTCTCACATTTCCAGATTGACACGCAGCATAAGGACATGTTGATGTTAACAAGTCAAAAGAGATTCACGATACCCAGTGGGGCTTTCCCTGATTCAACTTTTTTCTACGACAGCTTATCTGCCTGCAGCAAAGTGCCTAAACAAAGGATGCGTGAGGGAGACAGGTGCCTGTGCTTCCTCCAAAGACCTGCAGTGTTACACCAAGAACAGTGCTTAAATTGTTCTTGGATGCAAGCCGACCAGCTCCTTCCGGATGCGTGACTCTAAGTGTAAAAGGTGAAAAGGGATTCGAAGCAGAGTGTTTTTCTCAATAGATTTCAGCTAGGGGAATGAGGTTACATCCATTGCATGGAGGACAGTCTAGAAGTGTGTTGCTGAATCCTGTGTAGAGCTGAGGTCATCTGGCTTTCCCAGGGAGGAGTGCAGTGTGTTGCCTTTCTCTAGCCAACACTGAGGTGTTCCAAAAGGCCTACGGGGCAGAAGTAGCTTAGCTGGCCCTGAGCTTCTTGGCTCTACTCAGTATACTGGTACTGAAACTGTTTCTAAAGCAAGGTCCCTAGGAGTCTGGGAAAGCTTACTACGGTGAAACTAAAGCAGAACAGTGAAGAAGGCCTCATGGAGCTGCTCCATGGCTCCCGTTTGGCAAGGGAAATCAGGGACTTCCTTCGAGGCTAGGGCTCACGTTGACTTTGACTTTAGGTATAGAGCAAAGCAGGTGAGCTTCCAACTAGGAACTGGAAGCACAAGGTTTCTTACTGGATAACTCAATCTCTTCTCAGAAACATGCCGGCAGTGACTACAACTCTGGCAACAGCAATGCTTTTCAGGTATATTCGAGGCCACATGAACGGAGCTTTCATAATGGGCAAACAGGCCTTGTGCCATCAGTCTCCAATTTCTAGGTTGACACGCAGCATATTCGCTGAACCAGGGCTTCCTGGCTCTAGGCAATTTTCTGATACCGAAACGGGTGCTGAAGCAGGGTCTTTAGGAGACTTGGAAAGCTTACTACCGTTAAACTAAAGCAGAACAGCGTTGAAAGCCTCAGGGAACTGCTGCATGCCTCCCGTTTTGTAAGGATATTCAGGGCCTTACATAGAGGCTGGCGCTCCCTTGACTTTAACTTTAGTTACAGTGCAGAGCAAGGGGAGCTTCCTACTAGGAACTGGAAGCACAAAGTTTCTTATGGGAAAACTCAGTATCTTATCAGAACTATGCATGCAGTGACTAAAACCCCAGCAACAACAAAGCCTTTCAGGAATCTTCGAGGCCGCATAAACGGTGCTTTCATAATGGGCAAACAAGCCTTGTGCCATCAGTCTTCAATATGTAGGTTGATACGCAGCATTCACGCAGGACGAAAGCTTCCTGGCTCTAGGCAGTTTTCTGATACCGAAATGGGTGCTGAAGCAAGGTCTCTAGGAGTATTGGAAAGCTTACTACCTAAAAACTAAAGCAGAGCAGCGTTGAAGTCCTCATGGAGATGCTGCATGCCTCCCGTTTTGTAAGGCTATTCAGGGCCTTACTTCGAGGCAAGTGCTCCCCTTGACTTTCACTTTAGTTATAGAGCAGAGCAGGGTGAGCTTCCAACTAGGAACTGGAAGCACAAGGTTTCTTTCGGGAAAACTCATTTTCCTCGCAGAAGCAGGCAGGCAGTGACTAAATCCCTGGGAACAACAATGCTTTTCAGGTATCTTCGAGGCCGCATGAACGGAGCTTTCCTAATGAGAAAACAAGCCTTGTGCCATCAGTCTCCAATTTCTAGGTTGACACGCAGCATACACGGAGGACCAGAGCTTCCTGGCTCTCTGCGGGGTTCTGTTACCGAAACGGGTGCTGAAGGAAGGTTCCTAGGAGTCTTGGAAAGCTTACTACCGCTAAACTAAAGAAGAACAGCGATGAAGGCCTCATGGAACTGCTGCATGCCTCCCGCTTTGCAAGGATAATCAGGGCCTTACTTGGAGGATGGTGCTCACGTTGACTCTCACTTTAGGTATAGAGGAGCGCAGGTTGAGCTTCCAACTTGGAACTGGAAGCACAAAGTTTCTTTCCAGAAAACTCATTTTCTTCTCTGAGCCATGCCGGCAGTAACTCAAAGCACCGTAACAACAGTGCTTTTCTGGTAGCTTGGAGACTGCATGAGTGGAGCTTTCAAAATGGGAAAGCAAGATCTGTGTCTCAGTCTCACATTTCCAGATTGACACGCAGCATAAGGACATGTTGATGTTAACAAGTCAAAAGAGATTCACGATACACAGTGGGGCTTTCCCTGATTCAACTTTTTTCTACGACAGCTTATCTGCCTGCAGCAACGGGCCTAAACAAAGGATGCGTGAGGGAGACAGGTGCCTGTGCTTCTTCCAAAGACCTGCAGTGTTACACCAAGAACAGTGCTTAAATTGTACTTGGATGCAAGCCGACCACCTCCTTGAGGATGCGTGACTCTAAGTGCAAAAGGTGAAAAGGGATTCGAAGCAGAGTGTTTTTCTCAATAGAGTTCAGCTAGGGGAATGAGGTTACATCCATTGCCTGGAGGACAGTCTAGGAGTGTGTTCCTGAATCCTGTGTAGAGCTGAGGTCATCTGGCTCTCCCAGGGAGGAGTGCAGTGTGTTTCCTTTCTCTAGCCAACAATGAGGTGTTCCAAAAGGCCTACGGGGCAGATGTTGCTTAGCTGGCCCTGAGCTTCTTGGCTGTACTCAGTATACTGGTACTGAAACGGTTTCTAAAGCAAGGTCCCTAGGAGTCTTGAAAAGCTTACTACGGTGAAACTAAAGCAGAACAGTGAAGAAGGCCTCATGGAGCTGCTCCATGCCTCCAGTTTGGCAAGGCAAATCAGGGCCTTCCTTCGAGGCTAGGGCTCACGTTGACTTTGACTTTAGGTATAGAGCAGAGCAGGGTGAGCTTCCAACTAGGAACTGGAAGCACAAGGTTTCTTATGGGATAACTCAATATCTTCTCAGAAACATGCCGGCAGTGACTACAACTCTGGCAACAGCAATGCTTTCCAGGTATATACGAGGCCACATGAACGGAGCTTTCATAATGGGCAAATAGGCCTTGTGCCATCAGTCTCCAATTTCTATGTTGACACGCAGCATACTCGCTGAACCAGGGCTTCCTGGCTCTAGGCAATTTTCTGATATCGAAACGGGTGCTGAAGCAGGGTCTTTAGGAGTCTTGGAAAGCTTACTACCGTTAAACTAAAGCAGAACAGCGTTGAAAGCCTCAGGGAACTGCTGCATGCCTCCCGTTTTGTAAGGAAATTCAGGGCCTTACCTAGAGGCTGGCGCTCCCTTGACTTTAACTTTAGTTACAGTGCAGAGCGAGGGGACCTTCCAACTAGGAACTGGAAGCACAAGGTTTCTTATGGGAAAACTCAATATCTTATCAGAACTATGCATGCTTTGACTAAAACCCCGGCAACAACAAAGCCTTTCAGGAATCTACGAGGCCGCATAAACGGTGCTTTCATAATGGGCAAACAAGCCTTGTGCCATCAGTCTTCAATATGTAAGTTGATACGCAGCATTCACGCAGGACGAAAGCTTCCTGGCTCTAGGCAGTTTTCTGATACCGAAACGGGTGCTGAAGACAGGTCTCTAGGAGTATTGGAAAGCTTACTACCGTTAAACTAAAGCAGAACAGCGTTGAAAGCCTCAGGGAACTGCTGCATGCCTCCCGTTTTGTAAGGATATTCAGGGCCTTACATAGAGGCTGGCGCTCCCTTGACTTTAACTTTAGTTACAGTGCAGAGCAAGGGGAGCTTCCTACTAGGAACTGGAAGCACAAAGTTTCTTATGGGAAAACTCAGTATCTTATCAGAACTATGCATGCAGTGACTAAAACCCCAGCAACAACAAAGCCTTTCAGGAATCTTCGAGGCCGCATAAACGGTGCTTTCATAATGGGCAAACAAGCCTTGTGCCATCAGTCTTCAATATGTAGGTTGATACGCAGCATTCACGCAGGACGAAAGCTTCCTGGCTCTAGGCAGTTTTCTGATACCGAAATGGGTGCTGAAGCAAGGTCTCTAGGAGTATTGGAAAGCTTACTACCTAAAAACTAAAGCAGAGCAGCGTTGAAGTCCTCATGGAGATGCTGCATGCCTCCCGTTTTGTAAGGCTATTCAGGGCCTTACTTCGAGGCAAGTGCTCCCCTTGACTTTCACTTTAGTTATAGAGCAGAGTAGGGTGAGCTTCCAACTAGGAACTGGAAGCACAAGGTTTCTTTCGGGAAAACTCATTTTCCTCGCAGAAGCAGGCAGGCAGTGACTAAATCCCTGGCAACAACAACGCTTTTCAGGTATCTTCGAGGCCGCATGAACGGAGCTTTCCTAATGAGAAAACAAGCCTTGTGCCATCAGTCTCCAATTTCTACGTTGACACGCAGCATACACGGAGGACCAGAGCTTCCTGGCTCTCTGCAGTTTTCTGTTACCGAAACGGGTGCTGAAGGAAGGTTCCTAGGAGTCTTGGAAAGCTTACTACCGCTAAACTAAAGAAGAACAGTGATGAAGGCCTCATGGAACTGCTGCATGCTTCCTGCTTTGCAAGGATAATCAGGGCCTTACTTGGAGGTTGGTGCTCACGTTGACTCTCACTTTTGGTATAGAGGAGCGCAGGTTGAGCTTCCAACTTGGAACTGGAAGCACAAAGTTTCTTTCCAGAAAACTCATTTTCTTCTCTGAGCCATGCCGGCAGTAACTCAAAGCACCGTAACAACAGTGCTTTTCTGGTAGCTTCGAGACTGCATGAGTGGAGCTTTCAAAATAGGAAAGCAAGATCTGTGTCTCAGTCTCACATTTCCAGATTGACACGCAGCATAAGGACATGTTGATGTTAACAAGTCAAAAGAGATTCACGATACCCAGTGGGGCTTTCCCTGATTCAACTTTTTTCTACGACAGCTTATCTGCCTGCAGCAACGTGCCTAAACAAAGGATGCGTGAGGGAGACAGGTGCCTGTGCTTCTTCCAAAGACCTGCAGTGTTACACCAAGAACAGTGCTTAAATTGTACTTGGATGCAAGCCGACCACCTCCTTGAGGATGCGTGACTCTAAGTGCAAAAGGTGAAAAGGGATTCGAAGCAGAGTGTTTTTCTCAATAGAGTTCAGCTAGGGGAATGAGGTTACATCCATTGCCTGGAGGACAGTCTAGGAGTGTGTTCCTGAATCCTGTGTAGAGCTGAGGTCATCTGGCTCTCCCAGGGAGGAGTGCAGTGTGTTTCCTTTCTCTAGCCAACAATGAGGTGTTCCAAAAGGCCTACTGGGCAGAAGTTGCTTAGCTGGCCCTGAGCTTCTTGGCTGTACTCAGTATACTGGTACTGAAACGGTTTCTAAAGCAAGGTCCCTAGGAGTCTTGAAAAGCTTACTACGGTGAAACTAAAGCAGAACAGTGAAGAAGGCCTCATGGAGCTGCTCCATGCCTCCAGTTTGGCAAGGCAAATCAGGGCCTTCCTTCGAGGCTAGGGATCACGTTGACTTTGACTTTAGGTATAGAGCAGAGCAGGGTGAGCTTCCAACTAGGAACTGGAAGCACAAGGTTTCTTATGGGATAACTCAATATCTTCTCAGAAACATGCCGGCAGTGACTACAACTCTGGCAACAGCAATGCTTTCCAGGTATATACGAGGCCACATGAACGGAGCTTTCATAATGGGCAAATAGGCCTTGTGCCATCAGTCTCCAATTTCTAGGTTGACACGCAGCATACTCGCTGAACCAGGGCTTCCTGGCTCTAGGCAATTTTCTGATATCGAAACGGGTGCTGAAGCAGGGTCTTTAGGAGTCTTGGAAAGCTTACTACCGTTAAACTAAAGCAGAACAGCGTTGAAAGCCTCAGGGAACTGCTGCATGCCTCCCGTTTTGTAAGGAAATTCAGGGCCTTACCTAGAGGCTGGCGCTCCCTTGACTTTAACTTTAGTTACAGTGCAGAGCAAGGGGACCTTCCAACTAGGAACTGGAAGCACAAGGTTTCTTATGGGAAAACGCAATATCTTATCAGAACTATGCATGCTTTGACTAAAACCCCGGCAACAACAAAGCCTTTCAGGAATCTACGAGGCCGCATAAACGGTGCTTTCATAATGGGCAAACAAGCCTTGTGCCATCAGTCTTCAATATGTAAGTTGATACGCAGCATTCACGCAGGACGAAAGCTTCCTGGCTCTAGGCAGTTTTCTGATACCGAAACGGGTGCTGAAGACAGGTCTCTAGGAGTATTGGAAAGCTTACTACCGTTAAACTAAAGCAGAACAGCGTTGAAAGCCTCAGGGAACTGCTGCATGCCTCCCGTTTTGTAAGGATATTCAGGGCCTTACATAGAGGCTGGCGCTCCCTTGACTTTAACTTTAGTTACAGTGCAGAGCAAGGGGAGCTTCCTACTAGGAACTGGAAGCACAAAGTTTCTTATGGGAAAACTCAGTATCTTATCAGAACTATGCATGCAGTGACTAAAACCCCAGCAACAACAAAGCCTTTCAGGAATCTTCGAGGCCGCATAAACGGTGCTTTCATAATGGGCAAACAAGCCTTGTGCCATCAGTCTTCAATATGTAGGTTGATACGCAGCATTCACGCAGAACGAAAGCTTCCTGGCTCTAGGCAGTTTTCTGATACCGAAATGGGTGCTGAAGCAAGGTCTCTAGGAATATTGGAAAGCTTACTACCTAAAAACTAAAGCAGAGCAGCGTTGAAGTCCTCATGGAGATGCTGCATGCCTCCCGTTTTGTAAGGCTATTCAGGGCCTTACTTCGAGGCAAGTGCTCCCCTTGACTTTCACTTTAGTTATAGAGCAGAGTAGGGTGAGCTTCCAACTAGGAACTGGAAGCACAAGGTTTCTTTCGGGAAAACTCATTTTCCTCGCAGAAGCAGGCAGGCAGTGACTAAATCCCTGGCAACAACAATGCTTTTCAGGTATCTTCGAGGCCGCATGAACGGAGCTTTCCTAATGAGAAAACAAGCCTTGTGCCATCAGTCTCCAATTTCTAGGTTGACACGCAGCATACACGGAGGACCAGAGCTTCCTGGCTCTCTGCGGGGTTCTGTTACCGAAACGGGTGCTGAAGGAAGGTTCCTAGGAGTCTTGGAAAGCTTACTACCGCTAAACTAAAGAAGAACAGCGATGAAGGCCTCATGGAACTGCTGCATGCCTCCCGCTTTGCAAGGATAATCAGGGCCTTACTTGGAGGATGGTGCTCACGTTGACTCTCACATTAGGTATAGAGGAGCGCAGGTTGAGCTTCCAACTTGGAACTGGAAGCACAAAGTTTCTTTCCAGAAAACTCATTTTCTTCTCTGAGCCATGCTGGCAGTAACTCAAAGCACCGTAACAACAGTGCTTTTCTGGTAGCTTGGAGACTGCATGAGTGGAGCTTTCAAAATGGGAAAGCAAGATCTGTGTCTCAGTCTCACATTTCCAGATTGACACGCAGCATAAGGACATGTTGATGTTAACAAGTCAAAAGAGATTCACGATACACAGTGGGGCTTTCCCTGATTCAACTTTTTTCTACGACAGCTTATCTGCCTGCAGCAACGTGCCTAAACAAAGGATGCGTGAGGGAGACAGGTGCCTGTGCTTCTTCCAAAGACCTGCAGTGTTACACCAAGAACAGTGCTTAAATTGTACTTGGATGCAAGCCGACCACCTCCTTGAGGATGCGTGACTCTAAGTGCAAAAGGTGAAAAGGGATTCGAAGCAGAGTGTTTTTCTCAATAGAGTTCAGCTAGGGGAATGAGGTTACATCCATTGCCTGGAGGACAGTCTAGGAGTGTGTTCCTGAATCCTGTGTAGAGCTGAGGTCATCTGGCTCTCCCAGGGAGGAGTGCAGTGTGTTTCCTTTCTCTAGCCAACAATGAGGTGTTCCAAAAGGCCTACGGGGCAGAAGTTGCTTAGCTGGCCCTGAGCTTCTTGGCTGTACTCAGTATACTGGTACTGAAACGGTTTCTAAAGCAAGGTCCCTAGGAGTCTTGAAAAGCTTACTACGGTGAAACTAAAGCAGAACAGTGAAGAAGGCCTCATGGAGCTGCTCCATGCCTCCAGTTTGGCAAGGCAAATCAGGGCCTTCCTTCGAGGCTAGGGCTCACGTTGACTTTGACTTTAGGTATAGAGCAAAGCAGGTGAGCTTCCAACTAGGAACTGGAAGCACAAGGTTTCTTACTGGATAACTCAATCTCTTCTCAGAAACATGCCGGCAGTGACTACAACTCTGGCAACAGCAATGCTTTTCAGGTATATTCGAGGCCACATGAACGGAGCTTTCATAATGGGCAAACAGGCCTTGTGCCATCAGTCTCCAATTTCTAGGTTGACACGCAGCATACTCGCTGAACCAGGGCTTCCTGGCTCTAGGCAATTTTCTGATATCGAAACGGGTGCTGAAGCAGGGTCTTTAGGAGTCTTGGAAAGCTTACTACCGTTAAACTAAAGCAGAACAGCGTTGAAAGCCTCAGGGAACTGCTGCATGCCTCCCGTTTTGTAAGGATATTCAGGGCCTTACCTAGAGGCTGGCGCTCCCTTGACTTTAACTTTAGTTACAGTGCAGAGCAAGGGGACCTTCCAACTAGGAACTGGAAGCACAAGGTTTCTTATGGGAAAACTCAATATCTTATCAGAACTATGCATGCTTTGACTAAAACCCCGGCAACAACAAAGCCTTTCAGGAATCTTCGAGGCCGCATAAACGGTGCTTTCATAATGGGCAAACAAGCCTTGTGCCATCAGTCTTCAATATGTAAGTTGATACGCAGCATTCACGCAGGACGAAAGCTTCCTGGCTCTAGGCAGTTTTCTGATACCGAAACGGGTGCTGAAGACAGGTCTCTAGGAGTATTGGAAAGCTTACTACCGTTAAACTAAAGCAGAACAGCGTTGAAAGCCTCAGGGAACTGCTGCATGCCTCCCGTTTTGTAAGGATATTCAGGGCCTTACATAGAGGCTGGCGCTCCCTTGACTTTAACTTTAGTTACAGTGCAGAGCAAGGGGAGCTTCCTACTAGGAACTGGAAGCACAAAGTTTCTTATGGGAAAACTCAGTATCTTATCAGAACTATGCATGCAGTGACTAAAACCCCAGCAACAACAAAGCCTTTCAGGAATCTTCGAGGCCGCATAAACGGTGCTTTCATAATGGGCAAACAAGCCTTGTGCCATCAGTCTTCAATATGTAGGTTGATACGCAGCATTCACGCAGGACGAAAGCTTCCTGGCTCTAGGCAGTTTTCTGATACCGAAATGGGTGCTGAAGCAATGTCTCTAGGAGTATTGGAAAGCTTACTACCTAAAAACTAAAGCAGAGCAGCGTTGAAGTCCTCATGGAGATGCTGCATGCCTCCCGTTTTGTAAGGCTATTCAGGGCCTTACTTCGAGGCAAGTGCTCCCCTTGACTTTCACTTTAGTTATAGAGCAGAGCAGGGTGAGCTTCCAACTAGGAACTGGAAGCACAAGGTTTCTTTCGGGAAAACTCATTTTCCTCGCAGAAGCAGGCAGGCAGTGACTAAATCCCTGGCAACAACAACGCTTTTCAGGTATCTTCGAGGCCGCATGAACGGAGCTTTCCTAATGAGAAAACAAGCCTTGTGCCATCAGTCTCCAATTTCTAGGTTGACACGCAGCATACACGGAGGACCAGAGCTTCCTGGCTCTCTGCAGTTTTCTGTTACCGAAACGGGTGCTGAAGGAAGGTTCCTAGGAGTCTTGGAAAGCTTACTACCGCTAAACTAAAGAAGAACAGTGATGAAGGCCTCATGGAACTGCTGCATGCTTCCTGCTTTGCAAGGATAATCAGGGCCTTACTTGGAGGTTGGTGCTCACGTTGACTCTCACTTTTGGTATAGAGGAGCGCAGGTTGAGCTTCCAACTTGGAACTGGAAGCACAAAGTTTCTTTCCAGAAAACTCATTTTCTTCTCTGAGCCATGCCGGCAGTAACTCAAAGCACCGTAACAACAGTGCTTTTCTGGTAGCTTCGAGACTGCATGAGTGGAGCTTTCAAAATAGGAAAGCAAGATCTGTGTCTCAGTCTCACATTTCCAGATTGACACGCAGCATAAGGACATGTTGATGTTAACAAGTCAAAAGAGATTCACGATACCCAGTGGGGCTTTCCCTGATTCAACTTTTTTCTACGACAGCTTATCTGCCTGCAGCAAAGTGCCTAAACAAAGGATGCGTGAGGGAGACAGGTGCCTGTGCTTCCTCCAAAGACCTGCAGTGTTACACCAAGAACAGTGCTTAAATTGTACTTGGATGCAAGCCGACCAGCTCCTTCAGGATGCGTGACTCTAAGTGTAAAAGGTGAAAAGGGATTCGAAGCAGAGTGTTTTTCTCAATAGATTTCAGCGAGGGGAATGAGGTTACATCCATTGCATGGAGGACAGTCTAGAAGTGTGTTCCTGAATCCTGTGTAGAGCTGAGGTCATCTGGCTTTCCCAGGGAGGAGTGCAGTGTGTTGCCTTTCTCTAGCCAACACTGAGGTGTTCCAAAAGGCCTACGGGGCAGAAGTTGCTTAGCTGGCCCTGAGCTTCTTGGCTGTACTCAGTATACTGGTACTGAAACGGTTTCTAAAGCAAGGTCCCTAGGAGTCTTGAAAAGTTACTACGGTGAAACTAAAGCAGAACAGTGAAGAAGGCCTCATGGAGCTGCTCCATGCCTCCAGTTTGGCAAGGCAAATCAGGGCCTTCCTTCGAGGCTAGGGCTCACGTTGACTTTGACTTTAGGTATAGAGCAAAGCAGGTGAGCTTCCAACTAGGAACTGGAAGCACAAGGTTTCTTACTGGATAACTCAATCTCTTCTCAGAAACATGCCGGCAGTGACTACAACTCTGGCAACAGCAATGCTTTTCAGGTATATTCGAGGCCACATGAACGGAGCTTTCATAATGGGCAAACAGGCCTTGTGCCATCAGTCTCCAATTTCTAGGTTGACACGCAGCATACTCGCTGAACCAGGGCTTCCTGGCTCTAGGCAATTTTCTGATATCGAAACGGGTGCTGAAGCAGGGTCTTTAGGAGTCTTGGAAAGCTTACTACCGTTAAACTAAAGCAGAACAGCGTTGAAAGCCTCAGGGAACTGCTGCATGCCTCCCGTTTTGTAAGGATATTCAGGGCCTTACCTAGAGGCTGGCGCTCCCTTGACTTTAACTTTAGTTACAGTGCAGAGCAAGGGGACCTTCCAACTAGGAACTGGAAGCACAAGGTTTCTTATGGGAAAACTCAATATCTTATCAGAACTATGCATGCTTTGACTAAAACCCCGGCAACAACAAAGCCTTTCAGGAATCTTCGAGGCCGCATAAACGGTGCTTTCATAATGGGCAAACAAGCCTTGTGCCATCAGTCTTCAATATGTAAGTTGATATGCAGCATTCACGCAGGACGAAAGCTTCCTGGCTCTAGGCAGTTTTCTGATACCGAAACGGGTGCTGAAGACAGGTCTCTAGGAGTATTGGAAAGCTTACTACCGTTAAACTAAAGCAGAACAGCGTTGAAAGCCTCAGGGAACTGCTGCATGCCTCCCGTTTTGTAAGGATATTCAGGGCCTTACATAGAGGCTGGCGCTCCCTTGACTTTAACTTTAGTTACAGTGCAGAGCAAGGGGAGCTTCCTACTAGGAACTGGAAGCACAAAGTTTCTTATGGGAAAACTCAGTATCTTATCAGAACTATGCATGCAGTGACTAAAACCCCAGCAACAACAAAGCCTTTCAGGAATCTTCGAGGCCGCATAAACGGTGCTTTCATAATGGGCAAACAAGCCTTGTGCCATCAGTCTTCAATATGTAGGTTGATACGCAGCATTCACGCAGGACGAAAGCTTCCTGGCTCTAGGCAGTTTTCTGATACCGAAATGGGTGCTGAAGCAAGGTCTCTAGGAGTATTGGAAAGCTTACTACCTAAAAACTAAAGCAGAGCAGCGTTGAAGTCCTCATGGAGATGCTGCATGCCTCCCGTTTTGTAAGGCTATTCAGGGCCTTACTTCGAGGCAAGTGCTCCCCTTGACTTTCACTTTAGTTATAGAGCAGAGCAGGGTGAGCTTCCAACTAGGAACTGGAAGCACAAGGTTTCTTTCGGGAAAACTCATTTTCCTCGCAGAAGCAGGCAGGCAGTGACTAAATCCCTGGCAACAACAACGCTTTTCAGGTATCTTCGAGGCCGCATGAACGGAGCTTTCCTAATGAGAAAACAAGCCTTGTGCCATCAGTCTCCAATTTCTAGGTTGACACGCAGCATACACGGAGGACCAGAGCTTCCTGGCTCTCTGCAGTTTTCTGTTACCGAAACGGGTGCTGAAGGAAGGTTCCTAGGAGTCTTGGAAAGCTTACTACCGCTAAACTAAAGAAGAACAGTGATGAAGGCCTCATGGAACTGCTGCATGCTTCCTGCTTTGCAAGGATAATCAGGGCCTTACTTGGAGGTTGGTGCTCACGTTGACTCTCACTTTTGGTATAGAGGAGCGCAGGTTGAGCTTCCAACTTGGAACTGGAAGCACAAAGTTTCTTTCCAGAAAACTCATTTTCTTCTCTGAGCCATGCCGGCAGTAACTCAAAGCACCGTAACAACAGTGCTTTTCTGGTAGCTTCGAGACTGCATGAGTGGAGCTTTCAAAATAGGAAAGCAAGATCTGTGTCTCAGTCTCACATTTCCAGATTGACACGCAGCATAAGGACATGTTGATGTTAACAAGTCAAAAGAGATTCACGATACCCAGTGGGGCTTTCCCTGATTCAACTTTTTTCTACGACAGCTTATCTGCCTGCAGCAAAGTGCCTAAACAAAGGATGCGTGAGGGAGACAGGTGCCTGTGCTTCCTCCAAAGACCTGCAGTGTTACACCAAGAACAGTGCTTAAATTGTACTTGGATGCAAGCCGACCAGCTCCTTCAGGATGCGTGACTCTAAGTGTAAAAGGTGAAAAGGGATTCGAAGCAGAGTGTTTTTCTCAATAGATTTCAGCTAGGGGAATGAGGTTACATCCATTGCATGGAGGACAGTCTAGAAGTGTGTTCCTGAATCCTGTGTAGAGCTGAGGTCATCTGGCTTTCCCAGGGAGGAGTGCAGTGTGTTGCCTTTCTCTAGCCAACACTGAGGTGTTCCAAAAGGCCTACGGGGCAGAAGTTGCTTAGCTGGCCCTGAGCTTCTTGGCTGTACTCAGTATACTGGTACTGAAACGGTTTCTAAAGCAAGGTCCCTAGGAGTCTTGAAAAGTTACTACGGTGAAACTAAAGCAGAACAGTGAAGAAGGCCTCATGGAGCTGCTCCATGCCTCCAGTTTGGCAAGGCAAATCAGGGCCTTCCTTCGAGGCTAGGGCTCACGTTGACTTTGACTTTAGGTATAGAGCAAAGCAGGTGAGCTTCCAACTAGGAACTGGAAGCACAAGGTTTCTTACTGGATAACTCAATCTCTTCTCAGAAACATGCCGGCAGTGACTACAACTCTGGCAACAGCAATGCTTTTCAGGTATATTCGAGGCCACATGAACGGAGCTTTCATAATGGGCAAACAGGCCTTGTGCCATCAGTCTCCAATTTCTAGGTTGACACGCAGCATACTCGCTGAACCAGGGCTTCCTGGCTCTAGGCAATTTTCTGATATCGAAACGGGTGCTGAAGCAGGGTCTTTAGGAGTCTTGGAAAGCTTACTACCGTTAAACTAAAGCAGAACAGCGTTGAAAGCCTCAGGGAACTGCTGCATGCCTCCCGTTTTGTAAGGATATTCAGGGCCTTACCTAGAGGCTGGCGCTCCCTTGACTTTAACTTTAGTTACAGTGCAGAGCAAGGGGACCTTCCAACTAGGAACTGGAAGCACAAGGTTTCTTATGGGAAAACGCAATATCTTATCAGAACTATGCATGCTTTGACTAAAACCCCGGCAACAACAAAGCCTTTCAGGAATCTTCGAGGCCGCATAAACGGTGCTTTCATAATGGGCAAACAAGCCTTGTGCCATCAGTCTTCAATATGTAAGTTGATACGCAGCATTCACGCAGGACGAAAGCTTCCTGGCTCTAGGCAGTTTTCTGATACCGAAACGGGTGCTGAAGACAGGTCTCTAGGAGTATTGGAAAGCTTACTACCGTTAAACTAAAGCAGAACAGCGTTGAAAGCCTCAGGGAACTGCTGCATGCCTCCCGTTTTGTAAGGATATTCAGGGCCTTACATAGAGGCTGGCGCTCCCTTGACTTTAACTTTAGTTACAGTGCAGAGCAAGGGGAGCTTCCTACTAGGAACTGGAAGCACAAAGTTTCTTATGGGAAAACTCAGTATCTTATCAGAACTATGCATGCAGTGACTAAAACCCCAGCAACAACAAAGCCTTTCAGGAATCTTCGAGGCCGCATAAACGGTGCTTTCATAATGGGCAAACAAGCCTTGTGCCATCAGTCTTCAATATGTAGGTTGATACGCAGCATTCACGCAGGACGAAAGCTTCCTGGCTCTAGGCAGTTTTCTGATACCGAAATGGGTGCTGAAGCAAGGTCTCTAGGAGTATTGGAAAGCTTACTACCTAAAAACTAAAGCAGAGCAGCGTTGAAGTCCTCATGGAGATGCTGCATGCCTCCCGTTTTGTAAGGCTATTCAGGGCCTTACTTCGAGGCAAGTGCTCCCCTTGACTTTCACTTTAGTTATAGAGCAGAGCAGGGTGAGCTTCCAACTAGGAACTGGAAGCACAAGGTTTCTTTCGGGAAAACTCATTTTCCTCGCAGAAGCAGGCAGGCAGTGACTAAATCCCTGGCAACAACAACGCTTTTCAGGTATCTTCGAGGCCGCATGAACGGAGCTTTCCTAATGAGAAAACAAGCCTTGTGCCATCAGTCTCCAATTTCTAGGTTGACACGCAGCATACACGGAGGACCAGAGCTTCCTGGCTCTCTGCAGTTTTCTGTTACCGAAACGGGTGCTGAAGGAAGGTTCCTAGGAGTCTTGGAAAGCTTACTACCGCTAAACTAAAGAAGAACAGTGATGAAGGCCTCATGGAACTGCTGCATGCTTCCTGCTTTGCAAGGATAATCAGGGCCTTACTTGGAGGTTGGTGCTCACGTTGACTCTCACTTTTGGTATAGAGGAGCGCAGGTTGAGCTTCCAACTTGGAACTGGAAGCACAAAGTTTCTTTCCAGAAAACTCATTTTCTTCTCTGAGCCATGCCGGCAGTAACTAAAAGCACCGTAACAACAGTGCTTTTCTGGTAGCTTCGAGACTGCATGAGTGGAGCTTTCAAAATAGGAAAGCAAGATCTGTGTCTCAGTCTCACATTTCCAGATTGACACGCAGCATAAGGACATGTTGATGTTAACAAGTCAAAAGAGATTCACGATACCCAGTGGGGCTTTCCCTGATTCAACTTTTTTCTACGACAGCTTATCTGCCTGCAGCAAAGTGCCTAAACAAAGGATGCGTGAGGGAGACAGGTGCCTGTGCTTCCTCCAAAGACCTGCAGTGTTACACCAAGAACAGTGCTTAAATTGTACTTGGATGCAAGCCGACCAGCTCCTTCAGGATGCGTGACTCTAAGTGTAAAAGGTGAAAAGGGATTCGAAGCAGAGTGTTTTTCTCAATAGATTTCAGCGAGGGGAATGAGGTTACATCCATTGCATGGAGGACAGTCTAGAAGTGTGTTCCTGAATCCTGTGTAGAGCTGAGGTCATCTGGCTTTCCCAGGGAGGAGTGCAGTGTGTTGCCTTTCTCTAGCCAACACTGAGGTGTTCCAAAAGGCCTACGGGGCAGAAGTTGCTTAGCTGGCCCTGAGCTTCTTGGCTGTACTCAGTATACTGGTACTGAAACGGTTTCTAAAGCAAGGTCCCTAGGAGTCTTGAAAAGCTTACTACGGTGAAACTAAAGCAGAACAGTGAAGAAGGCCTCATGGAGCTGCTCCATGCCTCCAGTTTGGCAAGGCAAATCAGGGCCTTCCTTCGAGGCTAGGGCTCACGTTGACTTTGACTTTAGGTATAGAGCAAAGCAGGTGAGCTTCCAACTAGGAACTGGAAGCACAAGGTTTCTTACTGGATAACTCAATCTCTTCTCAGAAACATGCCGGCAGTGACTACAACTCTGGCAACAGCAATGCTTTTCAGGTATATTCGAGGCCACATGAACGGAGCTTTCATAATGGGCAAACAGGCCTTGTGCCATCAGTCTCCAATTTCTAGGTTGACACGCAGCATACTCGCTGAACCAGGGCTTCCTGGCTCTAGGCAATTTTCTGATATCGAAACGGGTGCTGAAGCAGGGTCTTTAGGAGTCTTGGAAAGCTTACTACCGTTAAACTAAAGCAGAACAGCGTTGAAAGCCTCAGGGAACTGCTGCATGCCTCCCGTTTTGTAAGGATATTCAGGGCCTTACCTAGAGGCTGGCGCTCCCTTGACTTTAACTTTAGTTACAGTGCAGAGCAAGGGGACCTTCCAACTAGGAACTGGAAGCACAAGGTTTCTTATGGGAAAACGCAATATCTTATCAGAACTATGCATGCTTTGACTAAAACCCCGGCAACAACAAAGCCTTTCAGGAATCTTCGAGGCCGCATAAACGGTGCTTTCATAATGGGCAAACAAGCCTTGTGCCATCAGTCTTCAATATGTAAGTTGATACGCAGCATTCACGCAGGACGAAAGTTTCCTGGCTCTAGGCAGTTTTCTGATACCGAAACGGGTGCTGAAGACAGGTCTCTAGGAGTATTGGAAAGCTTACTACCGTTAAACTAAAGCAGAACAGCGTTGAAAGCCTCAGGGAACTGCTGCATGCCTCCCGTTTTGTAAGGATATTCAGGGCCTTACATAGAGGCTGGCGCTCCCTTGACTTTAACTTTAGTTACAGTGCAGAGCAAGGGGAGCTTCCTACTAGGAACTGGAAGCACAAAGTTTCTTATGGGAAAACTCAGTATCTTATCAGAACTATGCATGCAGTGACTAAAACCCCAGCAACAACAAAGCCTTTCAGGAATCTTCGAGGCCGCATAAACGGTGCTTTCATAATGGGCAAACAAGCCTTGTGCCATCAGTCTTCAATATGTAGGTTGATACGCAGCATTCACGCAGGACGAAAGCTTCCTGGCTCTAGGCAGTTTTCTGATACCGAAATGGGTGCTGAAGCAAGGTCTCTAGGAGTATTGGAAAGCTTACTACCTAAAAACTAAAGCAGAGCAGCGTTGAAGTCCTCATGGAGATGCTGCATGCCTCCCGTTTTGTAAGGCTATTCAGGGCCTTACTTCGAGGCAAGTGCTCCCCTTGACTTTCACTTTAGTTATAGAGCAGAGCAGGGTGAGCTTCCAACTAGGAACTGGAAGCACAAGGTTTCTTTCGGGAAAACTCATTTTCCTCGCAGAAGCAGGCAGGCAGTGACTAAATCCCTGGCAACAACAACGCTTTTCAGGTATCTTCGAGGCCGCATGAACGGAGCTTTCCTAATGAGAAAACAAGCCTTGTGCCATCAGTCTCCAATTTCTAGGTTGACACGCAGCATACACGGAGGACCAGAGCTTCCTGGCTCTCTGCAGTTTTCTGTTACCGAAACGGGTGCTGAAGGAAGGTTCCTAGGAGTCTTGGAAAGCTTACTACCGCTAAACTAAAGAAGAACAGTGATGAAGGCCTCATGGAACTGCTGCATGCTTCCTGCTTTGCAAGGATAATCAGGGCCTTACTTGGAGGTTGGTGCTCACGTTGACTCTCACTTTTGGTATAGAGGAGCGCAGGTTGAGCTTCCAACTTGGAACTGGAAGCACAAAGTTTCTTTCCAGAAAACTCATTTTCTTCTCTGAGCCATGCCGGCAGTAACTAAAAGCACCGTAACAACAGTGCTTTTCTGGTAGCTTCGAGACTGCATGAGTGGAGCTTTCAAAATAGGAAAGCAAGATCTGTGTCTCAGTCTCACATTTCCAGATTGACACGCAGCATAAGGACATGTTGATGTTAACAAGTCAAAAGAGATTCACGATACCCAGTGGGGCTTTCCCTGATTCAACTTTTTTCTACGACAGCTTATCTGCCTGCAGCAAAGTGCCTAAACAAAGGATGCGTGAGGGAGACAGGTGCCTGTGCTTCCTCCAAAGACCTGCAGTGTTACACCAAGAACAGTGCTTAAATTGTACTTGGATGCAAGCCGACCAGCTCCTTCAGGATGCGTGACTCTAAGTGTAAAAGGTGAAAAGGGATTCGAAGCAGAGTGTTTTTCTCAATAGATTTCAGCTAGGGGAATGAGGTTACATCCATTGCATGGAGGACAGTCTAGAAGTGTGTTCCTGAATCCTGTGTAGAGCTGAGGTCATCTGGCTTTCCCAGGGAGGAGTGCAGTGTGTTGCCTTTCTCTAGCCAACACTGAGGTGTTCCAAAAGGCCTACGGGGCAGAAGTTGCTTAGCTGGCCCTGAGCTTCTTGGCTGTACTCAGTATACTGGTACTGAAACGGTTTCTAAAGCAAGGTCCCTAGGAGTCTTGAAAAGCTTACTACGGTGAAACTAAAGCAGAACAGTGAAGAAGGCCTCATGGAGCTGCTCCATGCCTCCAGTTTGGCAAGGCAAATCAGGGCCTTCCTTCGAGACTAGGGCTCACGTTGACTTTGACTTTAGGTATAGAGCAAAGCAGGTGAGCTTCCAACTAGGAACTGGAAGCACAAGGTTTCTTACTGGATAACTCAATCTCTTCTCAGAAACATGCCGGCAGTGACTACAACTCTGGCAACAGCAATGCTTTTCAGGTATATTCGAGGCCACATGAACGGAGCTTTCATAATGGGCAAACAGGCCTTGTGCCATCAGTCTCCAATTTCTAGGTTGACACGCAGCATACTCGCTGAACCAGGGCTTCCTGGCTCTAGGCAATTTTCTGATATCGAAACGGGTGCTGAAGCAGGGTCTTTAGGAGTCTTGGAAAGCTTACTACCGTTAAACTAAAGCAGAACAGCGTTGAAAGCCTCAGGGAACTGCTGCATGCCTCCCGTTTTGTAAGGATATTCAGGGCCTTACCTAGAGGCTGGCGCTCCCTTGACTTTAACTTTAGTTACAGTGCAGAGCAAGGGGACCTTCCAACTAGGAACTGGAAGCACAAGGTTTCTTATGGGAAAACGCAATATCTTATCAGAACTATGCATGCTTTGACTAAAACCCCGGCAACAACAAAGCCTTTCAGGAATCTTCGAGGCCGCATAAACGGTGCTTTCATAATGGGCAAACAAGCCTTGTGCCATCAGTCTTCAATATGTAAGTTGATACGCAGCATTCACGCAGGACGAAAGCTTCCTGGCTCTAGGCAGTTTTCTGATACCGAAACGGGTGCTGAAGACAGGTCTCTAGGAGTATTGGAAAGCTTACTACCGTTAAACTAAAGCAGAACAGCGTTGAAAGCCTCAGGGAACTGCTGCATGCCTCCCGTTTTGTAAGGATATTCAGGGCCTTACATAGAGGCTGGCGCTCCCTTGACTTTAACTTTAGTTACAGTGCAGAGCAAGGGGAGCTTCCTACTAGGAACTGGAAGCACAAAGTTTCTTATGGGAAAACTCAGTATCTTATCAGAACTATGCATGCAGTGACTAAAACCCCAGCAACAACAAAGCCTTTCAGGAATCTTCGAGGCCGCATAAACGGTGCTTTCATAATGGGCAAACAAGCCTTGTGCCATCAGTCTTCAATATGTAGGTTGATACGCAGCATTCACGCAGGACGAAAGCTTCCTGGCTCTAGGCAGTTTTCTGATACCGAAATGGGTGCTGAAGCAAGGTCTCTAGGAGTATTGGAAAGCTTACTACCTAAAAACTAAAGCAGAGCAGCGTTGAAGTCCTCATGGAGATGCTGCATGCCTCCCGTTTTGTAAGGCTATTCAGGGCCTTACTTCGAGGCAAGTGCTCCCCTTGACTTTCACTTTAGTTATAGAGCAGAGCAGGGTGAGCTTCCAACTAGGAACTGGAAGCACAAGGTTTCTTTCGGGAAAACTCATTTTCCTCGCAGAAGCAGGCAGGCAGTGACTAAATCCCTGGCAACAACAACGCTTTTCAGGTATCTTCGAGGCCGCATGAACGGAGCTTTCCTAATGAGAAAACAAGCCTTGTGCCATCAGTCTCCAATTTCTAGGTTGACACGCAGCATACACGGAGGACCAGAGCTTCCTGGCTCTCTGCAGTTTTCTGTTACCGAAACGGGTGCTGAAGGAAGGTTCCTAGGAGTCTTGGAAAGCTTACTACCGCTAAACTAAAGAAGAACAGTGATGAAGGCCTCATGGAACTGCTGCATGCTTCCTGCTTTGCAAGGATAATCAGGGCCTTACTTGGAGGTTGGTGCTCACGTTGACTCTCACTTTTGGTATAGAGGAGCGCAGGTTGAGCTTCCAACTTGGAACTGGAAGCACAAAGTTTCTTTCCAGAAAACTCATTTTCTTCTCTGAGCCATGCCGGCAGTAACTCAAAGCACCGTAACAACAGTGCTTTTCTGGTAACTTCGAGACTGCATGAGTGGAGCTTTCAAAATAGGAAAGCAAGATCTGTGTCTCAGTCTCACATTTCCAGATTGACACGCAGCATAAGGACATGTTGATGTTAACAAGTCAAAAGAGATTCACGATACCCAGTGGGGCTTTCCCTGATTCAACTTTTTTCTACGACAGCTTATCTGCCTGCAGCAAAGTGCCTAAACAAAGGATGCGTGAGGGAGACAGGTGCCTGTGCTTCCTCCAAAGACCTGCAGTGTTACACCAAGAACAGTGCTTAAATTGTACTTGGATGCAAGCCGACCAGCTCCTTCAGGATGCGTGACTCTAAGTGTAAAAGGTGAAAAGGGATTCGAAGCAGAGTGTTTTTCTCAATAGATTTCAGCTAGGGGAATGAGGTTACATCCATTGCATGGAGGACAGTCTAGAAGTGTGTTCCTGAATCCTGTGTAGAGCTGAGGTCATCTGGCTTTCCCAGGGAGGAGTGCAGTGTGTTGCCTTTCTCTAGCCAACACTGAGGTGTTCCAAAAGGCCTACGGGGCAGAAGTTGCTTAGCTGGCCCTGAGCTTCTTGGCTGTACTCAGTATACTGGTACTGAAACGGTTTCTAAAGCAAGGTCCCTAGGAGTCTTGAAAAGCTTACTACGGTGAAACTAAAGCAGAACAGTGAAGAAGGCCTCATGGAGCTGCTCCATGCCTCCAGTTTGGCAAGGCAAATCAGGGCCTTCCTTCGAGACTAGGGCTCACGTTGACTTTGACTTTAGGTATAGAGCAAAGCAGGTGAGCTTCCAACTAGGAACTGGAAGCACAAGGTTTCTTACTGGATAACTCAATCTCTTCTCAGAAACATGCCGGCAGTGACTACAACTCTGGCAACAGCAATGCTTTTCAGGTATATTCGAGGCCACATGAACGGAGCTTTCATAATGGGCAAACAGGCCTTGTGCCATCAGTCTCCAATTTCTAGGTTGACACGCAGCATACTCGCTGAACCAGGGCTTCCTGGCTCTAGGCAATTTTCTGATATCGAAACGGGTGCTGAAGCAGGGTCTTTAGGAGTCTTGGAAAGCTTACTACCGTTAAACTAAAGCAGAACAGCGTTGAAAGCCTCAGGGAACTGCTGCATGCCTCCCGTTTTGTAAGGATATTCAGGGCCTTACCTAGAGGCTGGCGCTCCCTTGACTTTAACTTTAGTTACAGTGCAGAGCAAGGGGACCTTCCAACTAGGAACTGGAAGCACAAGGTTTCTTATGGGAAAACGCAATATCTTATCAGAACTATGCATGCTTTGACTAAAACCCCGGCAACAACAAAGCCTTTCAGGAATCTTCGAGGCCGCATAAACGGTGCTTTCATAATGGGCAAACAAGCCTTGTGCCATCAGTCTTCAATATGTAAGTTGATACGCAGCATTCACGCAGGACGAAAGCTTCCTGGCTCTAGGCAGTTTTCTGATACCGAAACGGGTGCTGAAGACAGGTCTCTAGGAGTATTGGAAAGCTTACTACCGTTAAACTAAAGCAGAACAGCGTTGAAAGCCTCAGGGAACTGCTGCATGCCTCCCGTTTTGTAAGGATATTCAGGGCCTTACATAGAGGCTGGCGCTCCCTTGACTTTAACTTTAGTTACAGTGCAGAGCAAGGGGAGCTTCCTACTAGGAACTGGAAGCACAAAGTTTCTTATGGGAAAACTCAGTATCTTATCAGAACTATGCATGCAGTGACTAAAACCCCAGCAACAACAAAGCCTTTCAGGAATCTTCGAGGCCGCATAAACGGTGCTTTCATAATGGGCAAACAAGCCTTGTGCCATCAGTCTTCAATATGTAGGTTGATACGCAGCATTCACGCAGGACGAAAGCTTCCTGGCTCTAGGCAGTTTTCTGATACCGAAATGGGTGCTGAAGCAAGGTCTCTAGGAGTATTGGAAAGCTTACTACCTAAAAACTAAAGCAGAGCAGCGTTGAAGTCCTCATGGAGATGCTGCATGCCTCCCGTTTTGTAAGGCTATTCAGGGCCTTACTTCGAGGCAAGTGCTCCCCTTGACTTTCACTTTAGTTATAGAGCAGAGCAGGGTGAGCTTCCAACTAGGAACTGGAAGCACAAGGTTTCTTTCGGGAAAACTCATTTTCCTCGCAGAAGCAGGCAGGCAGTGACTAAATCCCTGGCAACAACAACGCTTTTCAGGTATCTTCGAGGCCGCATGAACGGAGCTTTCCTAATGAGAAAACAAGCCTTGTGCCATCAGTCTCCAATTTCTAGGTTGACACGCAGCATACACGGAGGACCAGAGCTTCCTGGCTCTCTGCAGTTTTCTGTTACCGAAACGGGTGCTGAAGGAAGGTTCCTAGGAGTCTTGGAAAGCTTACTACCGCTAAACTAAAGAAGAACAGTGATGAAGGCCTCATGGAACTGCTGCATGCTTCCTGCTTTGCAAGGATAATCAGGGCCTTACTTGGAGGTTGGTGCTCACGTTGACTCTCACTTTTGGTATAGAGGAGCGCAGGTTGAGCTTCCAACTTGGAACTGGAAGCACAAAGTTTCTTTCCAGAAAACTCATTTTCTTCTCTGAGCCATGCCGGCAGTAACTCAAAGCACCGTAACAACAGTGCTTTTCTGGTAGCTTCGAGACTGCATGAGTGGAGCTTTCAAAATAGGAAAGCAAGATCTGTGTCTCAGTCTCACATTTCCAGATTGACACGCAGCATAAGGACATGTTGATGTTAACAAGTCAAAAGAGATTCACGATACCCAGTGGGGCTTTCCCTGATTCAACTTTTTTCTACGACAGCTTATCTGCCTGCAGCAAAGTGCCTAAACAAAGGATGCGTGAGGGAGACAGGTGCCTGTGCTTCCTCCAAAGACCTGCAGTGTTACACCAAGAACAGTGCTTAAATTGTACTTGGATGCAAGCCGACCAGCTCCTTCAGGATGCGTGACTCTAAGTGTAAAAGGTGAAAAGGGATTCGAAGCAGAGTGTTTTTCTCAATAGATTTCAGCTAGGGGAATGAGGTTACATCCATTGCATGGAGGACAGTCTAGAAGTGTGTTCCTGAATCCTGTGTAGAGCTGAGGTCATCTGGCTTTCCCAGGGAGGAGTGCAGTGTGTTGCCTTTCTCTAGCCAACACTGAGGTGTTCCAAAAGGCCTACGGGGCAGAAGTTGCTTAGCTGGCCCTGAGCTTCTTGGCTGTACTCAGTATACTGGTACTGAAACGGTTTCTAAAGCAAGGTCCCTAGGAGTCTTGAAAAGCTTACTACGGTGAAACTAAAGCAGAACAGTGAAGAAGGCCTCATGGAGCTGCTCCATGCCTCCAGTTTGGCAAGGCAAATCAGGGCCTTCCTTCGAGGCTAGGGCTCACGTTGACTTTGACTTTAGGTATAGAGCAAAGCAGGTGAGCTTCCAACTAGGAACTGGAAGCACAAGGTTTCTTACTGGATAACTCAATCTCTTCTCAGAAACATGCCGGCAGTGACTACAACTCTGGCAACAGCAATGCTTTTCAGGTATATTCGAGGCCACATGAACGGAGCTTTCATAATGGGCAAACAGGCCTTGTGCCATCAGTCTCCAATTTCTAGGTTGACACGCAGCATACTCGCTGAACCAGGGCTTCCTGGCTCTAGGCAATTTTCTGATATCGAAACGGGTGCTGAAGCAGGGTCTTTAGGAGTCTTGGAAAGCTTACTACCGTTAAACTAAAGCAGAACAGCGTTGAAAGCCTCAGGGAACTGCTGCATGCCTCCCGTTTTGTAAGGATATTCAGGGCCTTACCTAGAGGCTGGCGCTCCCTTGACTTTAACTTTAGTTACAGTGCAGAGCAAGGGGACCTTCCAACTAGGAACTGGAAGCACAAGGTTTCTTATGGGAAAACGCAATATCTTATCAGAACTATGCATGCTTTGACTAAAACCCCGGCAACAACAAAGCCTTTCAGGAATCTTCGAGGCCGCATAAACGGTGCTTTCATAATGGGCAAACAAGCCTTGTGCCATCAGTCTTCAATATGTAAGTTGATACGCAGCATTCACGCAGGACGAAAGCTTCCTGGCTCTAGGCAGTTTTCTGATACCGAAACGGGTGCTGAAGACAGGTCTCTAGGAGTATTGGAAAGCTTACTACCGTTAAACTAAAGCAGAACAGCGTTGAAAGCCTCAGGGAACTGCTGCATGCCTCCCGTTTTGTAAGGATATTCAGGGCCTTACATAGAGGCTGGCGCTCCCTTGACTTTAACTTTAGTTACAGTGCAGAGCAAGGGGAGCTTCCTACTAGGAACTGGAAGCACAAAGTTTCTTATGGGAAAACTCAGTATCTTATCAGAACTATGCATGCAGTGACTAAAACCCCAGCAACAACAAAGCCTTTCAGGAATCTTCGAGGCCGCATAAACGGTGCTTTCATAATGGGCAAACAAGCCTTGTGCCATCAGTCTTCAATATGTAGGTTGATACGCAGCATTCACGCAGGACGAAAGCTTCCTGGCTCTAGGCAGTTTTCTGATACCGAAATGGGTGCTGAAGCAAGGTCTCTAGGAGTATTGGAAAGCTTACTACCTAAAAACTAAAGCAGAGCAGCGTTGAAGTCCTCATGGAGATGCTGCATGCCTCCCGTTTTGTAAGGCTATTCAGGGCCTTACTTCGAGGCAAGTGCTCCCCTTGACTTTCACTTTAGTTATAGAGCAGAGCAGGGTGAGCTTCCAACTAGGAACTGGAAGCACAAGGTTTCTTTCGGGAAAACTCATTTTCCTCGCAGAAGCAGGCAGGCAGTGACTAAATCCCTGGCAACAACAACGCTTTTCAGGTATCTTCGAGGCCGCATGAACGGAGCTTTCCTAATGAGAAAACAAGCCTTGTGCCATCAGTCTCCAATTTCTAGGTTGACACGCAGCATACACGGAGGACCAGAGCTTCCTGGCTCTCTGCAGTTTTCTGTTACCGAAACGGGTGCTGAAGGAAGGTTTCTAGGAGTCTTGGAAAGCTTACTACCGCTAAACTAAAGAAGAACAGTGATGAAGGCCTCATGGAACTGCTGCATGCTTCCTGCTTTGCAAGGATAATCAGGGCCTTACTTGGAGGTTGGTGCTCACGTTGACTCTCACTTTTGGTATAGAGGAGCGCAGGTTGAGCTTCCAACTTGGAACTGGAAGCACAAAGTTTCTTTCCAGAAAACTCATTTTCTTCTCTGAGCCATGCCGGCAGTAACTCAAAGCACCGTAACAACAGTGCTTTTCTGGTAGCTTCGAGACTGCATGAGTGGAGCTTTCAAAATAGGAAAGCAAGATCTGTGTCTCAGTCTCACATTTCCAGATTGACACGCAGCATAAGGACATGTTGATGTTAACAAGTCAAAAGAGATTCACGATACCCAGTGGGGCTTTCCCTGATTCAACTTTTTTCTACGACAGCTTATCTGCCTGCAGCAAAGTGCCTAAACAAAGGATGCGTGAGGGAGACAGGTGCCTGTGCTTCCTCCAAAGACCTGCAGTGTTACACCAAGAACAGTGCTTAAATTGTACTTGGATGCAAGCCGACCAGCTCCTTCAGGATGCGTGACTCTAAGTGTAAAAGGTGAAAAGGGATTCGAAGCAGAGTGTTTTTCTCAATAGATTTCAGCTAGGGGAATGAGGTTACATCCATTGCATGGAGGACAGTCTAGAAGTGTGTTCCTGAATCCTGTGTAGAGCTGAGGTCATCTGGCTTTCCCAGGGAGGAGTGCAGTGTGTTTCCTTTCTCTAGCCAAAAATGAGGTGTTCCAAAAGGCCTACGGGGCAGAAGTTGCTTAGCTGGCCCTGAGCTTCTTGGCTGTACTCAGTATACTGGTACTGAAACGGTTTCTAAAGCAAGGTCCCTAGGAGTCTTGAAAAGCTTACTACGGTGAAACTAAAGCAGAACAGTGAAGAAGGCCTCATGGAGCTGCTCCATGCCTCCAGTTTGGCAAGGCAAATCAGGGCCTTCCTTCGAGGCTAGGGCTCACGTTGACTTTGACTTTAGGTATAGAGCAAAGCAGGTGAGCTTCCAACTAGGAACTGGAAGCACAAGGTTTCTTACTGGATAACTCAATCTCTTCTCAGAAACATGCCGGCAGTGACTACAACTCTGGCAACAGCAATGCTTTTCAGGTATATTCGAGGCCACATGAACGGAGCTTTCATAATGGGCAAACAGGCCTTGTGCCATCAGTCTCCAATTTCTAGGTTGACACGCAGCATACTCGCTGAACCAGGGCTTCCTGGCTCTAGGCAATTTTCTGATATCGAAACGGGTGCTGAAGCAGGGTCTTTAGGAGTCTTGGAAAGCTTACTACCGTTAAACTAAAGCAGAACAGCGTTGAAAGCCTCAGGGAACTGCTGCATGCCTCCCGTTTTGTAAGGATATTCAGGGCCTTACATAGAGGCTGGCGCTCCCTTGACTTTAACTTTAGTTACAGTGCAGAGCAAGGGGAGCTTCCTACTAGGAACTGGAAGCACAAAGTTTCTTATGGGAAAACTCAGTATCTTATCAGAACTATGCATGCAGTGACTAAAACCCCAGCAACAACAAAGCCTTTCAGGAATCTTCGAGGCCGCATAAACGGTGCTTTCATAATGGGCAAACAAGCCTTGTGCCATCAGTCTTCAATATGTAGGTTGATACGCAGCATTCACGCAGGACGAAAGCTTCCTGGCTCTAGGCAGTTTTCTGATACCGAAATGGGTGCTGAAGCAAGGTCTCTAGGAGTATTGGAAAGCTTACTACCTAAAAACTAAAGCAGAGCAGCGTTGAAGTCCTCATGGAGATGCTGCATGCCTCCCGTTTTGTAAGGCTATTCAGGGCCTTACTTCGAGGCAAGTGCTCCCCTTGACTTTCACTTTAGTTATAGAGCAGAGCAGGGTGAGCTTCCAACTAGGAACTGGAAGCACAAGGTTTCTTTCGGGAAAACTCATTTTCCTCGCAGAAGCAGGCAGGCAGTGACTAAATCCCTGGCAACAACAACGCTTTTCAGGTATCTTCGAGGCCGCATGAACGGAGCTTTCCTAATGAGAAAACAAGCCTTGTGCCATCAGTCTCCAATTTCTAGGTTGACACGCAGCATACACGGAGGACCAGAGCTTCCTGGCTCTCTGCAGTTTTCTGTTACCGAAACGGGTGCTGAAGGAAGGTTCCTAGGAGTCTTGGAAAGCTTACTACCGCTAAACTAAAGAAGAACAGTGATGAAGGCCTCATGGAACTGCTGCATGCTTCCTGCTTTGCAAGGATAATCAGGGCCTTACTTGGAGGTTGGTGCTCACGTTGACTCTCACTTTTGGTATAGAGGAGCGCAGGTTGAGCTTCCAACTTGGAACTGGAAGCACAAAGTTTCTTTCCAGAAAACTCATTTTCTTCTCTGAGCCATGCCGGCAGTAACTCAAAGCACCGTAACAACAGTGCTTTTCTGGTAGCTTCGAGACTGCATGAGTGGAGCTTTCAAAATAGGAAAGCAAGATCTGTGTCTCAGTCTCACATTTCCAGATTGACACGCAGCATAAGGACATGTTGATGTTAACAAGTCAAAAGAGATTCACGATACCCAGTGGGGCTTTCCCTGATTCAACTTTTTTCTACGACAGCTTATCTGCCTGCAGCAAAGTGCCTAAACAAAGGATGCGTGAGGGAGACAGGTGCCTGTGCTTCCTCCAAAGACCTGCAGTGTTACACCAAGAACAGTGCTTAAATTGTACTTGGATGCAAGCCGACCAGCTCCTTCAGGATGCGTGACTCTAAGTGTAAAAGGTGAAAAGGGATTCGAAGCAGAGTGTTTTTCTCAATAGATTTCAGCTAGGGGAATGAGGTTACATCCATTGCATGGAGGACAGTCTAGAAGTGTGTTCCTGAATCCTGTGTAGAGCTGAGGTCATCTGGCTTTCCCAGGGAGGAGTGCAGTGTGTTGCCTTTCTCTAGCCAACACTGAGGTGTTCCAAAAGGCCTACGGGGCAGAAGTTGCTTAGCTGGCCCTGAGCTTCTTGGCTGTACTCAGTATACTGGTACTGAAACGGTTTCTAAAGCAAGGTCCCTAGGAGTCTTGAAAAGCTTACTACGGTGAAACTAAAGCAGAACAGTGAAGAAGGCCTCATGGAGCTGCTCCATGCCTCCAGTTTGGCAAGGCAAATCAGGGCCTTCCTTCGAGGCTAGGGCTCACGTTGACTTTGACTTTAGGTATAGAGCAAAGCAGGTGAGCTTCCAACTAGGAACTGGAAGCACAAGGTTTCTTACTGGATAACTCAATCTCTTCTCAGAAACATGCCGGCAGTGACTACAACTCTGGCAACAGCAATGCTTTTCAGGTATATTCGAGGCCACATGAACGGAGCTTTCATAATGGGCAAACAGGCCTTGTGCCATCAGTCTCCAATTTCTAGGTTGACACGCAGCATACTCGCTGAACCAGGGCTTCCTGGCTCTAGGCAATTTTCTGATATCGAAACGGGTGCTGAAGCAGGGTCTTTAGGAGTCTTGGAAAGCTTACTACCGTTAAACTAAAGCAGAACAGCGTTGAAAGCCTCAGGGAACTGCTGCATGCCTCCCGTTTTGTAAGGATATTCAGGGCCTTACCTAGAGGCTGGCGCTCCCTTGACTTTAACTTTAGTTACAGTGCAGAGCAAGGGGACCTTCCAACTAGGAACTGGAAGCACAAGGTTTCTTATGGGAAAACGCAATATCTTATCAGAACTATGCATGCTTTGACTAAAACCCCGGCAACAACAAAGCCTTTCAGGAATCTTCGAGGCCGCATAAACGGTGCTTTCATAATGGGCAAACAAGCCTTGTGCCATCAGTCTTCAATATGTAAGTTGATACGCAGCATTCACGCAGGACGAAAGCTTCCTGGCTCTAGGCAGTTTTCTGATACCGAAACGGGTGCTGAAGACAGGTCTCTAGGAGTATTGGAAAGCTTACTACCGTTAAACTAAAGCAGAACAGCGTTGAAAGCCTCAGGGAACTGCTGCATGCCTCCCGTTTTGTAAGGATATTCAGGGCCTTACATAGAGGCTGGCGCTCCCTTGACTTTAACTTTAGTTACAGTGCAGAGCAAGGGGAGCTTCCTACTAGGAACTGGAAGCACAAAGTTTCTTATGGGAAAACTCAGTATCTTATCAGAACTATGCATGCAGTGACTAAAACCCCAGCAACAACAAAGCCTTTCAGGAATCTTCGAGGCCGCATAAACGGTGCTTTCATAATGGGCAAACAAGCCTTGTGCCATCAGTCTTCAATATGTAGGTTGATACGCAGCATTCACGCAGGACGAAAGCTTCCTGGCTCTAGGCAGTTTTCTGATACCGAAATGGGTGCTGAAGCAAGGTCTCTAGGAGTATTGGAAAGCTTACTACCTAAAAACTAAAGCAGAGCAGCGTTGAAGTCCTCATGGAGATGCTGCATGCCTCCCGTTTTGTAAGGCTATTCAGGGCCTTACTTCGAGGCAAGTGCTCCCCTTGACTTTCACTTTAGTTATAGAGCAGAGCAGGGTGAGCTTCCAACTAGGAACTGGAAGCACAAGGTTTCTTTCGGGAAAACTCATTTTCCTCGCAGAAGCAGGCAGGCAGTGACTAAATCCCTGGCAACAACAACGCTTTTCAGGTATCTTCGAGGCCGCATGAACGGAGCTTTCCTAATGAGAAAACAAGCCTTGTGCCATCAGTCTCCAATTTCTAGGTTGACACGCAGCATACACGGAGGACCAGAGCTTCCTGGCTCTCTGCAGTTTTCTGTTACCGAAACGGGTGCTGAAGGAAGGTTCCTAGGAGTCTTGGAAAGCTTACTACCGCTAAACTAAAGAAGAACAGTGATGAAGGCCTCATGGAACTGCTGCATGCTTCCTGCTTTGCAAGGATAATCAGGGCCTTACTTGGAGGTTGGTGCTCACGTTGACTCTCACTTTTGGTATAGAGGAGCGCAGGTTGAGCTTCCAACTTGGAACTGGAAGCACAAAGTTTCTTTCCAGAAAACTCATTTTCTTCTCTGAGCCATGCCGGCAGTAACTCAAAGCACCGTAACAACAGTGCTTTTCTGGTAGCTTCGAGACTGCATGAGTGGAGCTTTCAAAATGGGAAAGCAAGATCTGTGTCTCAGTCTCACATTTCCAGATTGACACGCAGCATAAGGACATGTTGATGTTAACAAGTCAAAAGAGATTCACGATACCCAGTGGGGCTTTCCCTGATTCAACTTTTTTCTACGACAGCTTATCTGCCTGCAGCAAAGTGCCTAAACAAAGGATGCGTGAGGGAGACAGGTGCCTGTGCTTCCTCCAAAGACCTGCAGTGTTACACCAAGAACAGTGCTTAAATTGTACTTGGATGCAAGCCGACCAGCTCCTTCAGGATGCGTGACTCTAAGTGTAAAAGGTGAAAAGGGATTCGAAGCAGAGTGTTTTTCTCAATAGATTTCAGCGAGGGGAATGAGGTTACATCCATTGCCTGGAGGACAGTCTAGAAGTGTGTTCCTGAATCCTGTGTAGAGCTGAGGTCATCTGGCTTTCCCAGGGAGGAGTGCAGTGTGTTTCCTTTCTCTAGCCAACACTGAGGTGTTCCAAAAGGCCTACGGGGCAGAAGTTGCTTAGCTGGCCCTGAGCTTCTTGGCTGTACTCAGTATACTGGTACTGAAACGGTTTCTAAAGCAAGGTCCCTAGGACTCTTGAAAAGTTACTACGGTGAAACTAAAGCAGAACAGTGAAGAAGGCCTCATGGAGCTGCTCCATGCCTCCAGTTTGGCAAGGCAAATCAGGGCCTTCCTTCGAGGCTAGGGCTCACGTTGACTTTGACTTTAGGTGTAGAGCAAAGCAGGTGAGCTTCCAACTAGGAACTGGAAGCACAAGGTTTCTTACTGGATAACTCAATCTCTTCTCAGAAACATGCCGGCAGTGACTACAACTCTGGCAACAGCAATGCTTTTCAGGTATATTCGAGGCCACATGAACGGAGCTTTCATAATGGGCAAACAGGCCTTGTGCCATCAGTCTCCAATTTCTAGGTTGACACGCAGCATACTCGCTGAACCAGGGCTTCCTGGCTCTAGGCAATTTTCTGATATCGAAACGGGTGCTGAAGCAGGGTCTTTAGGAGTCTTGGAAAGCTTACTACCGTTAAACTAAAGCAGAACAGCGTTGAAAGCCTCAGGGAACCGCTGCATGCCTCCCGTTTTGTAAGGATATTCAGGGCCTTACCTAGAGGCTGGCGCTCCCTTGACTTTAACTTTAGTTACAGTGCAGAGCAAGGGGACCTTCCAACTAGGAACTGGAAGCACAAGGTTTCTTATGGGAAAACTCAATATCTTATCAGAACTATGCATGCTTTGACTAAAACCCCGGCAACAACAAAGCCTTTCAGGAATCTTCGAGGCCGCATAAACGGTGCTTTCATAATGGGCAAACAAGCCTTGTGCCATCAGTCTTCAATATGTAAGTTGATACGCAGCATTCACGCAGGACGAAAGCTTCCTGGCTCTAGGCAGTTTTCTGATACCGAAACGGGTGCTGAAGACAGGTCTCTAGGAGTATTGGAAAGCTTACTACCGTTAAACTAAAGCAGAACAGCGTTGAAAGCCTCAGGGAACTGCTGCATGCCTCCCGTTTTGTAAGGATATTCAGGGCCTTACATAGAGGCTGGCGCTCCCTTGACTTTAACTTTAGTTACAGTGCAGAGCAAGGGGAGCTTCCTACTAGGAACTGGAAGCACAAAGTTTCTTATGGGAAAACTCAGTATCTTATCAGAACTATGCATGCAGTGACTAAAACCCCAGCAACAACAAAGCCTTTCAGGAATCTTCGAGGCCGCATAAACGGTGCTTTCATAATGGGCAAACAAGCCTTGTGCCATCAGTCTTCAATATGTAGGTTGATACGCAGCATTCACGCAGGACGAAAGCTTCCTGGCTCTAGGCAGTTTTCTGATACCGAAATGGGTGCTGAAGCAAGGTCTCTAGGAGTATTGGAAAGCTTACTACCTAAAAACTAAAGCAGAGCAGCGTTGAAGTCCTCATGGAGATGCTGCATGCCTCCCGTTTTGTAAGGCTATTCAGGGCCTTACTTCGAGGCAAGTGCTCCCCTTGACTTTCACTTTAGTTATAGAGCAGAGCAGGGTGAGCTTCCAACTAGGAACTGGAAGCACAAGGTTTCTTTCGGGAAAACTCATTTTCCTCGCAGAAGCAGGCAGGCAGTGACTAAATCCCTGGCAACAACAACGCTTTTCAGGTATCTTCGAGGCCGCATGAACGGAGCTTTCCTAATGAGAAAACAAGCCTTGTGCCATCAGTCTCCAAGTTCTAGGTTGACACGCAGCATACACGGAGGACCAGAGCTTCCTGGCTCTCTGCAGTTTTCTGTTACCGAAACGGGTGCTGAAGGAAGGTTCCTAGGAGTCTTGGAAAGCTTACTACCGCTAAACTAAAGAAGAACAGTGATGAAGGCCTCATGGAACTGCTGCATGCTTCCTGCTTTGCAAGGATAATCAGGGCCTTACTTGGAGGTTGGTGCTCACGTTGACTCTCACTTTTGGTATAGAGGAGCGCAGGTTGAGCTTCCAACTTGGAACTGGAAGCACAAAGTTTCTTTCCAGAAAACTCATTTTCTTCTCTGAGCCATGCCGGCAGTAACTCAAAGCACCGTAACAACAGTGCTTTTCTGGTAGCTTCGAGACTGCATGAGTGGAGCTTTCAAAATAGGAAAGCAAGATCTGTGTCTCAGTCTCACATTTCCAGATTGACACGCAGCATAAGGACATGTTGATGTTAACAAGTCAAAAGAGATTCACGATACCCAGTGGGGCTTTCCCTGATTCAACTTTTTTCTACGACAGCTTATCTGCCTGCAGCAAAGTGCCTAAACAAAGGATGCGTGAGGGAGACAGGTGCCTGTGCTTCCTCCAAAGACCTGCAGTGTTACACCAAGAACAGTGCTTAAATTGTACTTGGATGCAAGCCGACCAGCTCCTTCAGGATGCGTGACTCTAAGTGTAAAAGGTGAAAAGGGATTCGAAGCAGAGTGTTTTTCTCAATAGATTTCAGCTAGGGGAATGAGGTTACATCCATTGCATGGAGGACAGTCTAGAAGTGTGTTCCTGAATCCTGTGTAGAGCTGAGGTCATCTGGCTTTCCCAGGGAGGAGTGCAGTGTGTTGCCTTTCTCTAGCAAACACTGAGGTGTTCCAAAAGGCCTACGGGGCAGAAGTTGCTTAGCTGGCCCTGAGCTTCTTGGCTGTACTCAGTATACTGGTACTGAAACGGTTTCTAAAGCAAGGTCCCTAGGAGTCTTGAAAAGCTTACTACGGTGAAACTAAAGCAGAACAGTGAAGAAGGCCTCATGGAGCTGCTCCATGCCTCCAGTTTGGCAAGGCAAATCAGGGCCTTCCTTCGAGGCTAGGGCTCACGTTGACTTTGACTTTAGGTATAGAGCAAAGCAGGTGAGCTTCCAACTAGGAACTGGAAGCACAAGGTTTCTTACTGGATAACTCAATCTCTTCTCAGAAACATGCCGGCAGTGACTACAACTCTGGCAACAGCAATGCTTTTCAGGTATATTCGAGGCCACATGAACGGAGCTTTCATAATGGGCAAACAGGCCTTGTGCCATCAGTCTCCAATTTCTAGGTTGACACGCAGCATACTCGCTGAACCAGGGCTTCCTGGCTCTAGGCAATTTTCTGATATCGAAACGGGTGCTGAAGCAGGGTCTTTAGGAGTCTTGGAAAGCTTACTACCGTTAAACTAAAGCAGAACAGCGTTGAAAGCCTCAGGGAACTGCTGCATGCCTCCCGTTTTGTAAGGATATTCAGGGCCTTACCTAGAGGCTGGCGCTCCCTTGACTTTAACTTTAGTTACAGTGCAGAGCAAGGGGACCTTCCAACTAGGAACTGGAAGCACAAGGTTTCTTATGGGAAAACGCAATATCTTATCAGAACTATGCATGCTTTGACTAAAACCCCGGCAACAACAAAGCCTTTCAGGAATCTTCGAGGCCGCATAAACGGTGCTTTCATAATGGGCAAACAAGCCTTGTGCCATCAGTCTTCAATATGTAAGTTGATACGCAGCATTCACGCAGGACGAAAGCTTCCTGGCTCTAGGCAGTTTTCTGATACCGAAACGGGTGCTGAAGACAGGTCTCTAGGAGTATTGGAAAGCTTACTACCGTTAAACTAAAGCAGAACAGCGTTGAAAGCCTCAGGGAACTGCTGCATGCCTCCCGTTTTGTAAGGATATTCAGGGCCTTACATAGAGGCTGGCGCTCCCTTGACTTTAACTTTAGTTACAGTGCAGAGCAAGGGGAGCTTCCTACTAGGAACTGGAAGCACAAAGTTTCTTATGGGAAAACTCAGTATCTTATCAGAACTATGCATGCAGTGACTAAAACCCCAGCAACAACAAAGCCTTTCAGGAATCTTCGAGGCCGCATAAACGGTGCTTTCATAATGGGCAAACAAGCCTTGTGCCATCAGTCTTCAATATGTAGGTTGATACGCAGCATTCACGCAGGACGAAAGCTTCCTGGCTCTAGGCAGTTTTCTGATACCGAAATGGGTGCTGAAGCAAGGTCTCTAGGAGTATTGGAAAGCTTACTACCTAAAAACTAAAGCAGAGCAGCGTTGAAGTCCTCATGGAGATGCTGCATGCCTCCCGTTTTGTAAGGCTATTCAGGGCCTTACTTCGAGGCAAGTGCTCCCCTTGACTTTCACTTTAGTTATAGAGCAGAGCAGGGTGAGCTTCCAACTAGGAACTGGAAGCACAAGGTTTCTTTCGGGAAAACTCATTTTCCTCGCAGAAGCAGGCAGGCAGTGACTAAATCCCTGGCAACAACAACGCTTTTCAGGTATCTTCGAGGCCGCATGAACGGAGCTTTCCTAATGAGAAAACAAGCCTTGTGCCATCAGTCTCCAAGTTCTAGGTTGACACGCAGCATACACGGAGGACCAGAGCTTCCTGGCTCTCTGCAGTTTTCTGTTACCGAAACGGGTGCTGAAGGAAGGTTCCTAGGAGTCTTGGAAAGCTTACTACCGCTAAACTAAAGAAGAACAGTGATGAAGGCCTCATGGAACTGCTGCATGCTTCCTGCTTTGCAAGGATAATCAGGGCCTTACTTGGAGGTTGGTGCTCACGTTGACTCTCACTTTTGGTATAGAGGAGCGCAGGTTGAGCTTCCAACTTGGAACTGGAAGCACAAAGTTTCTTTCCAGAAAACTCATTTTCTTCTCTGAGCCATGCCGGCAGTAACTCAAAGCACCGTAACAACAGTGCTTTTCTGGTAGCTTCGAGACTGCATGAGTGGAGCTTTCAAAATAGGAAAGCAAGATCTGTGTCTCAGTCTCACATTTCCAGATTGACACGCAGCATAAGGACATGTTGATGTTAACAAGTCAAAAGAGATTCACGATACCCAGTGGGGCTTTCCCTGATTCAACTTTTTTCTACGACAGCTTATCTGCCTGCAGCAAAGTGCCTAAACAAAGGATGCGTGAGGGAGACAGGTGCCTGTGCTTCCTCCAAAGACCTGCAGTGTTACACCAAGAACAGTGCTTAAATTGTACTTGGATGCAAGCCGACCAGCTCCTTCAGGATGCGTGACTCTAAGTGTAAAAGGTGAAAAGGGATTCGAAGCAGAGTGTTTTTCTCAATAGATTTCAGCGAGGGGAATGAGGTTACATCCATTGCATGGAGGACAGTCTAGAAGTGTGTTCCTGAATCCTGTGTAGAGCTGAGGTCATCTGGCTTTCCCAGGGAGGAGTGCAGTGTGTTTCCTTTCTCTAGCCAACACTGAGGTGTTCCAAAAGGCCTACGGGGCAGAAGTTGCTTAGCTGGCCCTGAGCTTCTTGGCTGTACTCAGTATACTGGTACTGAAACGGTTTCTAAAGCAAGGTCCCTAGGAGTCTTGAAAAGCTTACTACGGTGAAACTAAAGCAGAACAGTGAAGAAGGTCTCATGGAGCTGCTCCATGCCTCCAGTTTGGCAAGGCAAATCAGGGCCTTCCTTCGAGGCTAGGGCTCACGTTGACTTTGACTTTAGGTATAGAGCAAAGCAGGTGAGCTTCCAACTAGGAACTGGAAGCACAAGGTTTCTTACTGGATAACTCAATCTCTTCTCAGAAACATGCCGGCAGTGACTACAACTCTGGCAACAGCAATGCTTTTCAGGTATATTCGAGGCCACATGAACGGAGCTTTCATAATGGGCAAACAGGCCTTGTGCCATCAGTCTCCAATTTCTAGGTTGACACGCAGCATACTCGCTGAACCAGGGCTTCCTGGCTCTAGGCAATTTTCTGATATCGAAACGGGTGCTGAAGCAGGGTCTTTAGGAGTCTTGGAAAGCTTACTACCGTTAAACTAAAGCAGAACAGCGTTGAAAGCCTCAGGGAACTGCTGCATGCCTCCCGTTTTGTAAGGATATTCAGGGCCTTACCTAGAGGCTGGCGCTCCCTTGACTTTAACTTTAGTTACAGTGCAGAGCAAGGGGACCTTCCAACTAGGAACTGGAAGCACAAGGTTTCTTATGGGAAAACGCAATATCTTATCAGAACTATGCATGCTTTGACTAAAACCCCGGCAACAACAAAGCCTTTCAGGAATCTTCGAGGCCGCATAAACGGTGCTTTCATAATGGGCAAACAAGCCTTGTGCCATCAGTCTTCAATATGTAGGTTGATACGCAGCATTCACGCAGGACGAAAGCTTCCTGGCTCTAGGCAGTTTTCTGATACCGAAATGGGTGCTGAAGCAAGGTCTCTAGGAGTATTGGAAAGCTTACTACCTAAAAACTAAAGCAGAGCAGCGTTGAAGTCCTCATGGAGATGCTGCATGCCTCCCGTTTTGTAAGGCTATTCAGGGCCTTACTTCGAGGCAAGTGCTCCCCTTGACTTTCACTTTAGTTATAGAGCAGAGCAGGGTGAGCTTCCAACTAGGAACTGGAAGCACAAGGTTTCTTTCGGGAAAACTCATTTTCCTCGCAGAAGCAGGCAGGCAGTGACTAAATCCCTGGCAACAACAACGCTTTTCAGGTATCTTCGAGGCCGCATGAACGGAGCTTTCCTAATGAGAAAACAAGCCTTGTGCCATCAGTCTCCAATTTCTAGGTTGACACGCAGCATACACGGAGGACCAGAGCTTCCTGGCTCTCTGCAGTTTTCTGTTACCGAAACGGGTGCTGAAGGAAGGTTCCTAGGAGTCTTGGAAAGCTTACTACCGCTAAACTAAAGAAGAACAGTGATGAAGGCCTCATGGAACTGCTGCATGCTTCCTGCTTTGCAAGGATAATCAGGGCCTTACTTGGAGGTTGGTGCTCACGTTGACTCTCACTTTTGGTATAGAGGAGCGCAGGTTGAGCTTCCAACTTGGAACTGGAAGCACAAAGTTTCTTTCCAGAAAACTCATTTTCTTCTCTGAGCCATGCCGGCAGTAACTCAAAGCACCGTAACAACAGTGCTTTTCTGGTAGCTTCGAGACTGCATGAGTGGAGCTTTCAAAATAGGAAAGCAAGATCTGTGTCTCAGTCTCACATTTCCAGATTGACACGCAGCATAAGGACATGTTGATGTTAACAAGTCAAAAGAGATTCACGATACCCAGTGGGGCTTTCCCTGATTCAACTTTTTTCTACGACAGCTTATCTGCCTGCAGCAAAGTGCCTAAACAAAGGATGCGTGAGGGAGACAGGTGCCTGTGCTTCCTCCAAAGACCTGCAGTGTTACACCAAGAACAGTGCTTAAATTGTACTTGGATGCAAGCCGACCAGCTCCTTCAGGATGCGTGACTCTAAGTGTAAAAGGTGAAAAGGGATTCGAAGCAGAGTGTTTTTCTCAATAGATTTCAGCTAGGGGAATGAGGTTACATCCATTGCATGGAGGACAGTCTAGAAGTGTGTTCCTGAATCCTGTGTAGAGCTGAGGTCATCTGGCTTTCCCAGGGAGGAGTGCAGTGTGTTGCCTTTCTCTAGCCAACACTGAGGTGTTCCAAAAGGCCTACGGGGCAGAAGTTGCTTAGCTGGCCCTGAGCTTCTTGGCTGTACTCAGTATACTGGTACTGAAACGGTTTCTAAAGCAAGGTCCCTAGGAGTCTTGAAAAGCTTACTACGGTGAAACTAAAGCAGAACAGTGAAGAAGGCCTCATGGAGCTGCTCCATGCCTCCAGTTTGGCAAGGCAAATCAGGGCCTTCCTTCGAGGCTAGGGCTCACGTTGACTTTGACTTTAGGTGTAGAGCAAAGCAGGTGAGCTTCCAACTAGGAACTGGAAGCACAAGGTTTCTTACTGGATAACTCAATCTCTTCTCAGAAACATGCCGGCAGTGACTACAACTCTGGCAACAGCAATGCTTTTCAGGTATATTCGAGGCCACATGAACGGAGCTTTCATAATGGGCAAACAGGCCTTGTGCCATCAGTCTCCAATTTCTAGGTTGACACGCAGCATACTCGCTGAACCAGGGCTTCCTGGCTCTAGGCAATTTTCTGATATCGAAACGGGTGCTGAAGCAGGGTCTTTAGGAGTCTTGGAAAGCTTACTACCGTTAAACTAAAGCAGAACAGCGTTGAAAGCCTCAGGGAACTGCTGCATGCCTCCCGTTTTGTAAGGATATTCAGGGCCTTACCTAGAGGCTGGCGCTCCCTTGACTTTAACTTTAGTTACAGTGCAGAGCAAGGGGACCTTCCAACTAGGAACTGGAAGCACAAGGTTTCTTATGGGAAAACGCAATATCTTATCAGAACTATGCATGCTTTGACTAAAACCCCGGCAACAACAAAGCCTTTCAGGAATCTTCGAGGCCGCATAAACGGTGCTTTCATAATGGGCAAACAAGCCTTGTGCCATCAGTCTTCAATATGTAAGTTGATACGCAGCATTCACGCAGGACGAAAGCTTCCTGGCTCTAGGCAGTTTTCTGATACCGAAACGGGTGCTGAAGACAGGTCTCTAGGAGTATTGGAAAGCTTACTACCGTTAAACTAAAGCAGAACAGCGTTGAAAGCCTCAGGGAACTGCTGCATGCCTCCCGTTTTGTAAGGATATTCAGGGCCTTACATAGAGGCTGGCGCTCCCTTGACTTTAACTTTAGTTACAGTGCAGAGCAAGGGGAGCTTCCTACTAGGAACTGGAAGCACAAAGTTTCTTATGGGAAAACTCAGTATCTTATCAGAACTATGCATGCAGTGACTAAAACCCCAGCAACAACAAAGCCTTTCAGGAATCTTCGAGGCCGCATAAACGGTGCTTTCATAATGGGCAAACAAGCCTTGTGCCATCAGTCTTCAATATGTAGGTTGATACGCAGCATTCACGCAGGACGAAAGCTTCCTGGCTCTAGGCAGTTTTCTGATACCGAAATGGGTGCTGAAGCAAGGTCTCTAGGAGTATTGGAAAGCTTACTACCTAAAAACTAAAGCAGAGCAGCGTTGAAGTCCTCATGGAGATGCTGCATGCCTCCCGTTTTGTAAGGCTATTCAGGGCCTTACTTCGAGGCAAGTGCTCCCCTTGACTTTCACTTTAGTTATAGAGCAGAGCAGGGTGAGCTTCCAACTAGGAACTGGAAGCACAAGGTTTCTTTCGGGAAAACTCATTTTCCTCGCAGAAGCAGGCAGGCAGTGACTAAATCCCTGGCAACAACAACGCTTTTCAGGTATCTTCGAGGCCGCATGAACGGAGCTTTCCTAATGAGAAAACAAGCCTTGTGCCATCAGTCTCCAATTTCTAGGTTGACACGCAGCATACACGGAGGACCAGAGCTTCCTGGCTCTCTGCAGTTTTCTGTTACCGAAACGGGTGCTGAAGGAAGGTTCCTAGGAGTCTTGGAAAGCTTACTACCGCTAAACTAAAGAAGAACAGTGATGAAGGCCTCATGGAACTGCTGCATGCTTCCTGCTTTGCAAGGATAATCAGGGCCTTACTTGGAGGTTGGTGCTCACGTTGACTCTCACTTTTGGTATAGAGGAGCGCAGGTTGAGCTTCCAACTTGGAACTGGAAGCACAAAGTTTCTTTCCAGAAAACTCATTTTCTTCTCTGAGCCATGCCGGCAGTAACTCAAAGCACCGTAACAACAGTGCTTTTCTGGTAGCTTCGAGACTGCATGAGTGGAGCTTTCAAAATAGGAAAGCAAGATCTGTGTCTCAGTCTCACATTTCCAGATTGACACGCAGCATAAGGACATGTTGATGTTAACAAGTCAAAAGAGATTCACGATACCCAGTGGGGCTTTCCCTGATTCAACTTTTTTCTACGACAGCTTATCTGCCTGCAGCAAAGTGCCTAAACAAAGGATGCGTGAGGGAGACAGGTGCCTGTGCTTCCTCCAAAGACCTGCAGTGTTACACCAAGAACAGTGCTTAAATTGTACTTGGATGCAAGCCGACCAGCTCCTTCAGGATGCGTGACTCTAAGTGTAAAAGGTGAAAAGGGATTCGAAGCAGAGTGTTTTTCTCAATAGATTTCAGCTAGGGGAATGAGGTTACATCCATTGCATGGAGGACAGTCTAGAAGTGTGTTCCTGAATCCTGTGTAGAGCTGAGGTCATCTGGCTTTCCCAGGGAGGAGTGCAGTGTGTTGCCTTTCTCTAGCCAACACTGAGGTGTTCCAAAAGGCCTACGGGGCAGAAGTTGCTTAGCTGGCCCTGAGCTTCTTGGCTGTACTCAGTATACTGGTACTGAAACGGTTTCTAAAGCAAGGTCCCTAGGAGTCTTGAAAAGCTTACTACGGTGAAACTAAAGCAGAACAGTGAAGAAGGCCTCATGGAGCTGCTCCATGCCTCCAGTTTGGCAAGGCAAATCAGGGCCTTCCTTCGAGGCTAGGGCTCACGTTGACTTTGACTTTAGGTATAGAGCAAAGCAGGTGAGCTTCCAACTAGGAACTGGAAGCACAAGGTTTCTTACTGGATAACTCAATCTCTTCTCAGAAACATGCCGGCAGTGACTACAACTCTGGCAACAGCAATGCTTTTCAGGTATATTCGAGGCCACATGAACGGAGCTTTCATAATGGGCAAACAGGCCTTGTGCCATCAGTCTCCAATTTCTAGGTTGACACGCAGCATACTCGCTGAACCAGGGCTTCCTGGCTCTAGGCAATTTTCTGATATCGAAACGGGTGCTGAAGCAGGGTCTTTAGGAGTCTTGGAAAGCTTACTACCGTTAAACTAAAGCAGAACAGCGTTGAAAGCCTCAGGGAACTGCTGCATGCCTCCCGTTTTGTAAGGATATTCAGGGCCTTACCTAGAGGCTGGCGCTCCCTTGACTTTAACTTTAGTTACAGTGCAGAGCAAGGGGACCTTCCAACTAGGAACTGGAAGCACAAGGTTTCTTATGGGAAAACGCAATATCTTATCAGAACTATGCATGCTTTGACTAAAACCCCGGCAACAACAAAGCCTTTCAGGAATCTTCGAGGCCGCATAAACGGTGCTTTCATAATGGGCAAACAAGCCTTGTGCCATCAGTCTTCAATATGTAGGTTGATACGCAGCATTCACGCAGGACGAAAGCTTCCTGGCTCTAGGCAGTTTTCTGATACCGAAATGGGTGCTGAAGCAAGGTCTCTAGGAGTATTGGAAAGCTTACTACCTAAAAACTAAAGCAGAGCAGCGTTGAAGTCCTCATGGAGATGCTGCATGCCTCCCGTTTTGTAAGGCTATTCAGGGCCTTACTTCGAGGCAAGTGCTCCCCTTGACTTTCACTTTAGTTATAGAGCAGAGCAGGGTGAGCTTCCAACTAGGAACTGGAAGCACAAGGTTTCTTTCGGGAAAACTCATTTTCCTCGCACAAGCAGGCAGGCAGTGACTAAATCCCTGGCAACAACAACGCTTTTCAGGTATCTTCGAGGCCGCATGAACGGAGCTTTCCTAATGAGAAAACAAGCCTTGTGCCATCAGTCTCCAATTTCTAGGTTGACACGCAGCATACACGGAGGACCAGAGCTTCCTGGCTCTCTGCAGTTTTCTGTTACCGAAACGGGTGCTGAAGGAAGGTTCCTAGGAGTCTTGGAAAGCTTACTACCGCTAAACTAAAGAAGAACAGTGATGAAGGCCTCATGGAACTGCTGCATGCTTCCTGCTTTGCAAGGATAATCAGGGCCTTACTTGGAGGTTGGTGCTCACGTTGACTCTCACTTTTGGTATAGAGGAGCGCAGGTTGAGCTTCCAACTTGGAACTGGAAGCACAAAGTTTCTTTCCAGAAAACTCATTTTCTTCTCTGAGCCATGCCGGCAGTAACTCAAAGCACCGTAACAACAGTGCTTTTCTGGTAGCTTCGAGACTGCATGAGTGGAGCTTTCAAAATAGGAAAGCAAGATCTGTGTCTCAGTCTCACATTTCCAGATTGACACGCAGCATAAGGACATGTTGATGTTAACAAGTCAAAAGAGATTCACGATACCCAGTGGGGCTTTCCCTGATTCAACTTTTTTCTACGACAGCTTATCTGCCTGCAGCAAAGTGCCTAAACAAAGGATGCGTGAGGGAGACAGGTGCCTGTGCTTCCTCCAAAGACCTGCAGTGTTACACCAAGAACAGTGCTTAAATTGTACTTGGATGCAAGCCGACCAGCTCCTTCAGGATGCGTGACTCTAAGTGTAAAAGGTGAAAAGGGATTCGAAGCAGAGTGTTTTTCTCAATAGATTTCAGCTAGGGGAATGAGGTTACATCCATTGCATGGAGGACAGTCTAGAAGTGTGTTCCTGAATCCTGTGTAGAGCTGAGGTCATCTGGCTTTCCCAGGGAGGAGTGCAGTGTGTTGCCTTTCTCTAGCCAACACTGAGGTGTTCCAAAAGGCCTACGGGGCAGAAGTTGCTTAGCTGGCCCTGAGCTTCTTGGCTGTACTCAGTATACTGGTACTGAAACGGTTTCTAAAGCAAGGTCCCTAGGAGTCTTGAAAAGTTACTACGGTGAAACTAAAGCAGAACAGTGAAGAAGGCCTCATGGAGCTGCTCCATGCCTCCAGTTTGGCAAGGCAAATCAGGGCCTTCCTTCGAGGCTAGGGCTCACGTTGACTTTGACTTTAGGTGTAGAGCAAAGCAGGTGAGCTTCCAACTAGGAACTGGAAGCACAAGGTTTCTTACTGGATAACTCAATCTCTTCTCAGAAACATGCCGGCAGTGACTACAACTCTGGCAACAGCAATGCTTTTCAGGTATATTCGAGGCCACATGAACGGAGCTTTCATAATGGGCAAACAGGCCTTGTGCCATCAGTCTCCAATTTCTAGGTTGACACGCAGCATACTCGCTGAACCAGGGCTTCCTGGCTCTAGGCAATTTTCTGATATCGAAACGGGTGCTGAAGCAGGGTCTTTAGGAGTCTTGGAAAGCTTACTACCGTTAAACTAAAGCAGAACAGCGTTGAAAGCCTCAGGGAACTGCTGCATGCCTCCCGTTTTGTAAGGATATTCAGGGCCTTACCTAGAGGCTGGCGCTCCCTTGACTTTAACTTTAGTTACAGTGCAGAGCAAGGGGACCTTCCAACTAGGAACTGGAAGCACAAGGTTTCTTATGGGAAAACGCAATATCTTATCAGAACTATGCATGCTTTGACTAAAACCCCGGCAACAACAAAGCCTTTCAGGAATCTTCGAGGCCGCATAAACGGTGCTTTCATAATGGGCAAACAAGCCTTGTGCCATCAGTCTTCAATATGTAAGTTGATACGCAGCATTCACGCAGGACGAAAGCTTCCTGGCTCTAGGCAGTTTTCTGATACCGAAACGGGTGCTGAAGACAGGTCTCTAGGAGTATTGGAAAGCTTACTACCGTTAAACTAAAGCAGAACAGCGTTGAAAGCCTCAGGGAACTGCTGCATGCCTCCCGTTTTGTAAGGATATTCAGGGCCTTACATAGAGGCTGGCGCTCCCTTGACTTTAACTTTAGTTACAGTGCAGAGCAAGGGGAGCTTCCTACTAGGAACTGGAAGCACAAAGTTTCTTATGGGAAAACTCAGTATCTTATCAGAACTATGCATGCAGTGACTAAAACCCCAGCAACAACAAAGCCTTTCAGGAATCTTCGAGGCCGCATAAACGGTGCTTTCATAATGGGCAAACAAGCCTTGTGCCATCAGTCTTCAATATGTAGGTTGATACGCAGCATTCACGCAGGACGAAAGCTTCCTGGCTCTAGGCAGTTTTCTGATACCGAAATGGGTGCTGAAGCAAGGTCTCTAGGAGTATTGGAAAGCTTACTACCTAAAAACTAAAGCAGAGCAGCGTTGAAGTCCTCATGGAGATGCTGCATGCCTCCCGTTTTGTAAGGCTATTCAGGGCCTTACTTCGAGGCAAGTGCTCCCCTTGACTTTCACTTTAGTTATAGAGCAGAGCAGGGTGAGCTTCCAACTAGGAACTGGAAGCACAAGGTTTCTTTCGGGAAAACTCATTTTCCTCGCAGAAGCAGGCAGGCAGTGACTAAATCCCTGGCAACAACAACGCTTTTCAGGTATCTTCGAGGCCGCATGAACGGAGCTTTCCTAATGAGAAAACAAGCCTTGTGCCATCAGTCTCCAATTTCTAGGTTGACACGCAGCATACACGGAGGACCAGAGCTTCCTGGCTCTCTGCAGTTTTCTGTTACCGAAACGGGTGCTGAAGGAAGGTTCCTAGGAGTCTTGGAAAGCTTACTACCGCTAAACTAAAGAAGAACAGTGATGAAGGCCTCATGGAACTGCTGCATGCTTCCTGCTTTGCAAGGATAATCAGGGCCTTACTTGGAGGTTGGTGCTCACGTTGACTCTCACTTTTGGTATAGAGGAGCGCAGGTTGAGCTTCCAACTTGGAACTGGAAGCACAAAGTTTCTTTCCAGAAAACTCATTTTCTTCTCTGAGCCATGCCGGCAGTAACTCAAAGCACCGTAACAACAGTGCTTTTCTGGTAGCTTCGAGACTGCATGAGTGGAGCTTTCAAAATGGGAAAGCAAGATCTGTGTCTCAGTCTCACATTTCCAGATTGACACGCAGCATAAGGACATGTTGATGTTAACAAGTCAAAAGAGATTCACGATACACAGTGGGGCTTTCCCTGATTCAACTTTTTTCTACGACAGCTTATCTGCCTGCAGCAACGTGCCTAAACAAAGGATGCGTGAGGGAGACAGGTGCCTGTGCTTCTTCCAAAGACCTGCAGTGTTACACCAAGAACAGTGCTTAAATTGTACTTGGATGCAAGCCGACCACCTCCTTGAGGATGCGTGACTCTAAGTGCAAAAGGTGAAAAGGGATTCGAAGCAGAGTGTTTTTCTCAATAGAGTTCAGCTAGGGGAATGAGGTTACATCCATTGCCTGGAGGACAGTCTAGGAGTGTGTTCCTGAATCCTGTGTAGAGCTGAGGTCATCTGGCTCTCCCAGGGAGGAGTGCAGTGTGTTTCCTTTCTCTAGCCAACAATGAGGTGTTCCAAAAGGCCTACGGGGCAGAAGTTGCTTAGCTGGCCCTGAGCTTCTTGGCTGTACTCAGTATACTGGTACTGAAACGGTTTCTAAAGCAAGGTCCCTAGGAGTCTTGAAAAGCTTACTACGGTGAAACTAAAGCAGAACAGTGAAGAAGGCCTCATGGAGCTGCTCCATGCCTCCAGTTTGGCAAGGCAAATCAGGGCCTTCCTTCGAGGCTAGGGCTCACGTTGACTTTGACTTTAGGTATAGAGCAGAGCAGGGTGAGCTTCCAACTAGGAACTGGAAGCACAAGGTTTCTTATGGGATAATTCAATATCTTCTCAGAAACATGCCGGCAGTGACTACAACTCTGGCAACAGCAATGCTTTCCAGGTATATACGAGGCCACATGAACGGAGCTTTCATAATGGGCAAATAGGCCTTGTGCCATCAGTCTCCAATTTCTATGTTGACACGCAGCATACTCGCTGAACCAGGGCTTCCTGGCTCTAGGCAATTTTCTGATATCGAAACGGGTGCTGAAGCAGGGTCTTTAGGAGTCTTGGAAAGCTTACTACCGTTAAACTAAAGCAGAACAGCGTTGAAAGCCTCAGGGAACCGCTGCATGCCTCCCGTTTTGTAAGGATATTCAGGGCCTTACATAGAGGCTGGCGCTCCCTTGACTTTAACTTTAGTTACAGTGCAGAGCAAGGGGACCTTCCAACTAGGAACTGGAAGCACAAGGTTTCTTATGGGAAAACTCAATATCTTATCAGAACTATGCATGCTTTGACTAAAACCCCGGCAACAACAAAGCCTTTCAGGAATCTTCGAGGCCGCATAAACGGTGCTTTCATAATGGGCAAACAAGCCTTGTGCCATCAGTCTTCAATATGTAAGTTGATACGCAGCATTCACGCAGGACGAAAGCTTCCTGGCTCTAGGCAGTTTTCTGATACCAAAACGGGTGCTGAAGACAGGTCTCTAGGAGTATTGGAAAGCTTACTACCGTTAAACTAAAGCAGAACAGCGTTGAAAGCCTCAGGGAACTGCTGCATGCCTCCCGTTTTGTAAGGATATTCAGGGCCTTACATAGAGGCTGGCGCTCCCTTGACTTTAACTTTAGTTACAGTGCAGAGCAAGGGGAGCTTCCTACTAGGAACTGGAAGCACAAATTTCTTATGGGAAAACTCAGTATCTTATCAGAACTATGCATGCAGTGACTAAAACCCCAGCAACAACAAAGCCTTTCAGGAATCTTCGAGGCCGCATAAACGGTGCTTTCATAATGGGCAAACAAGCCTTGTGCCATCAGTCTTCAATATGTAGGTTGATACGCAGCATTCACGCAGGACGAAAGCTTCCTGGCTCTAGGCAGTTTTCTGATACCGAAATGGGTGCTGAAGCAAGGTCTCTAGGAGTATTGGAAAGCTTACTACCTAAAAACTAAAGCAGAGCAGCGTTGAAGTCCTCATGGAGATGCTGCATGCCTCCCGTTTTGTAAGGCTATTCAGGGCCTTACTTCGAGGCAAGTGCTCCCCTTGACTTTCACTTTAGTTATAGAGCAGAGCAGGGTGAGCTTCCAACTAGGAACTGGAAGCACAAGGTTTCTTTCGGGAAAACTCATTTTCCTCGCACAAGCAGGCAGGCAGTGACTAAATCCCTGGCAACAACAACGCTTTTCAGGTATCTTCGAGGCCGCATGAACGGAGCTTTCCTAATGAGAAAACAAGCCTTGTGCCATCAGTCTCCAATTTCTAGGTTGACACGCAGCATACACGGAGGACCAGAGCTTCCTGGCTCTCTGCAGTTTTCTGTTACCGAAACGGGTGCTGAAGGAAGGTTCCTAGGAGTCTTGGAAAGCTTACTACCGCTAAACTAAAGAAGAACAGTGATGAAGGCCTCATGGAACTGCTGCATGCTTCCTGCTTTGCAAGGATAATCAGGGCCTTACTTGGAGGTTGGTGCTCACGTTGACTCTCACTTTTGGTATAGAGGAGCGCAGGTTGAGCTTCCAACTTGGAACTGGAAGCACAAAGTTTCTTTCCAGAAAACTCATTTTCTTCTCTGAGCCATGCCGGCAGTAACTCAAAGCACCATAACAACAGTGCTTTTCTGGTAGCTTCGAGACTGCATGAGTGGAGCTTTCAAAATGGGAAAGCAAGATCTGTGTCTCAGTCTCACATTTCCAGATTGACACGCAGCATAAGGACATGTTGATGTTAACAAGTCAAAAGAGATTCACGATACACAGTGGGGCTTTCCCTGATTCAACTTTTTTCTACGACAGCTTATCTGCCTGCAGCAACGTGCCTAAACAAAGGATGCGTGAGGGAGACAGGTGCCTGTGCTTCTTCCAAAGACCTGCAGTGTTACACCAAGAACAGTGCTTAAATTGTACTTGGATGCAAGCCGACCACCTCCTTGAGGATGCGTGACTCTAAGTGCAAAAGGTGAAAAGGGATTCGAAGCAGAGTGTTTTTCTCAATAGAGTTCAGCTAGGGGAATGAGGTTACATCCATTGCCTGGAGGACAGTCTAGGAGTGTGTTCCTGAATCCTGTGTAGAGCTGAGGTCATCTGGCTCTCCCAGGGAGGAGTGCAGTGTGTTTCCTTTCTCTAGCCAACAATGAGGTGTTCCAAAAGGCCTACGGGGCAGAAGTTGCTTAGCTGGCCCTGAGCTTCTTGGCTGTACTCAGTATACTGGTACTGAAACGGTTTCTAAAGCAAGGTCCCTAGGAGTCTTGAAAAGCTTACTACGGTGAAACTAAAGCAGAACAGTGAAGAAGGCCTCATGGAGCTGCTCCATGCCTCCAGTTTGGCAAGGCAAATCAGGGCCTTCCTTCGAGGCTAGGGCTCACGTTGACTTTGACTTTAGGTATAGAGCAGAGCAGGGTGAGCTTCCAACTAGGAACTGGAAGCACAAGGTTTCTTATGGGATAACTCAATACCTTCTCAGAAACATGCCGGCAGTGACTACAACTCTGGCAACAGCAATGCTTTCCAGGTATATACGAGGCCACATGAACGGAGCTTTCATAATGGGCAAATAGGCCTTGTGCCATCAGTCTCCAATTTCTATGTTGACACGCAGCATACTCGCTGAACCAGGGCTTCCTGGCTCTAGGCAATTTTCTGATATCGAAACGGGTGCTGAAGCAGGGTCTTTAGGAGTCTTGGAAAGCTTACTACCGTTAAACTAAAGCAGAACAGCGTTGAAAGCCTCAGGGAACCGCTGCATGCCTCCCGTTTTGTAAGGATATTCAGGGCCTTACCTAGAGGCTGGCGCTCCCTTGACTTTAACTTTAGTTACAGTGCAGAGCAAGGGGACCTTCCAACTAGGAACTGGAAGCACAAGGTTTCTTACTGGATAACTCAATCTCTTCTCAGAAACATGCCGGCAGTGACTACAACTCTGGCAACAGCAATGCTTTTCAGGTATATTCGAGGCCACATGAACGGAGCTTTCATAATGGGCAAACAGGCCTTGTGCCATCAGTCTCCAATTTCTAGGTTGACACGCAGCATACTCGCTGAACCAGGGCTTCCTGGCTCTAGGCAATTTTCTGATATCGAAACGGGTGCTGAAGCAGGGTCTTTAGGAGTCTTGGAAAGCTTACTACCGTTAAACTAAAGCAGAACAGCGTTGAAAGCCTCAGGGAACTGCTGCATGCCTCCCGTTTTGTAAGGATATTCAGGGCCTTACCTAGAGGCTGGCGCTCCCTTGACTTTAACTTTAGTTACAGTGCAGAGCAAGGGGACCTTCCAACTAGGAACTGGAAGCACAAGGTTTCTTATGGGAAAACGCAATATCTTATCAGAACTATGCATGCAGTGACTAAAACCCCAGCAACAACAAAGCCTTTCAGGAATCTTCGAGGCCGCATAAACGGTGCTTTCATAATGGGCAAACAAGCCTTGTGCCATCAGTCTTCAATATGTAGGTTGATACGCAGCATTCACGCAGGACGAAAGCTTCCTGGCTCTAGGCAGTTTTCTGATACCGAAATGGGTGCTGAAGCAAGGTCTCTAGGAGTATTGGAAAGCTTACTACCTAAAAACTAAAGCAGAGCAGCGTTGAAGTCCTCATGGAGATGCTGCATGCCTCCCGTTTTGTAAGGCTATTCAGGGCCTTACTTCGAGGCAAGTGCTCCCCTTGACTTTCACTTTAGTTATAGAGCAGAGCAGGGTGAGCTTCCAACTAGGAACTGGAAGCACAAGGTTTCTTTCGGGAAAACTCATTTTCCTCGCAGAAGCAGGCAGGCAGTGACTAAATCCCTGGCAACAACAACGCTTTTCAGGTATCTTCGAGGCCGCATGAACGGAGCTTTCCTAATGAGAAAACAAGCCTTGTGCCATCAGTCTCCAATTTCTAGGTTGACACGCAGCATACACGGAGGACCAGAGCTTCCTGGCTCTCTGCAGTTTTCTGTTACCGAAACGGGTGCTGAAGGAAGGTTCCTAGGAGTCTTGGAAAGCTTACTACCGCTAAACTAAAGAAGAACAGTGATGAAGGCCTCATGGAACTGCTGCATGCTTCCTGCTTTGCAAGGATAATCAGGGCCTTACTTGGAGGTTGGTGCTCACGTTGACTCTCACTTTTGGTATAGAGGAGCGCAGGTTGAGCTTCCAACTTGGAACTGGAAGCACAAAGTTTCTTTCCAGAAAACTCATTTTCTTCTCTGAGCCATGCCGGCAGTAACTCAAAGCACCGTAACAACAGTGCTTTTCTGGTAGCTTCGAGACTGCATGAGTGGAGCTTTCAAAATAGGAAAGCAAGATCTGTGTCTCAGTCTCACATTTCCAGATTGACACGCAGCATAAGGACATGTTGATGTTAACAAGTCAAAAGAGATTCACGATACCCAGTGGGGCTTTCCCTGATTCAACTTTTTTCTACGACAGCTTATCTGCCTGCAGCAAAGTGCCTAAACAAAGGATGCGTGAGGGAGACAGGTGCCTGTGCTTCCTCCAAAGACCTGCAGTGTTACACCAAGAACAGTGCTTAAATTGTACTTGGATGCAAGCCGACCAGCTCCTTCAGGATGCGTGACTCTAAGTGTAAAAGGTGAAAAGGGATTCGAAGCAGAGTGTTTTTCTCAATAGATTTCAGCTAGGGGAATGAGGTTACATCCATTGCATGGAGGACAGTCTAGAAGTGTGTTCCTGAATCCTGTGTAGAGCTGAGGTCATCTGGCTTTCCCAGGGAGGAGTGCAGTGTGTTGCCTTTCTCTAGCCAACACTGAGGTGTTCCAAAAGGCCTACGGGGCAGAAGTTGCTTAGCTGGCCCTGAGCTTCTTGGCTGTACTCAGTATACTGGTACTGAAACGGTTTCTAAAGCAAGGTCCCTAGGAGTCTTGAAAAGCTTACTACGGTGAAACTAAAGCAGAACAGTGAAGAAGGCCTCATGGAGCTGCTCCATGCCTCCAGTTTGGCAAGGCAAATCAGGGCCTTCCTTCGAGGCTAGGGCTCACGTTGACTTTGACTTTAGGTATAGAGCAAAGCAGGTGAGCTTCCAACTAGGAACTGGAAACACAAGGTTTCTTACTGGATAACTCAATCTCTTCTCAGAAACATGCCGGCAGTGACTACAACTCTGGCAACAGCAATGCTTTTCAGGTATATTCGAGGCCACATGAACGGAGCTTTCATAATGGGCAAACAGGCCTTGTGCCATCAGTCTCCAATTTCTAGGTTGACACGCAGCATACTCGCTGAACCAGGGCTTCCTGGCTCTAGGCAATTTTCTGATATCGAAACGGGTGCTGAAGCAGGGTCTTTAGGAGTCTTGGAAAGCTTACTACCGTTAAACTAAAGCAGAACAGCGTTGAAAGCCTCAGGGAACTGCTGCATGCCTCCCGTTTTGTAAGGATATTCAGGGCCTTACCTAGAGGCTGGCGCTCCCTTGACTTTAACTTTAGTTACAGTGCAGAGCAAGGGGACCTTCCAACTAGGAACTGGAAGCACAAGGTTTCTTATGGGAAAACGCAATATCTTATCAGAACTATGCATGCTTTGACTAAAACCCCGGCAACAACAAAGCCTTTCAGGAATCTTCGAGGCCGCATAAACGGTGCTTTCATAATGGGCAAACAAGCCTTGTGCCATCAGTCTTCAATATGTAAGTTGATACGCAGCATTCACGCAGGACGAAAGCTTCCTGGCTCTAGGCAGTTTTCTGATACCGAAACGGGTGCTGAAGACAGGTCTCTAGGAGTATTGGAAAGCTTACTACCGTTAAACTAAAGCAGAACAGCGTTGAAAGCCTCAGGGAACTGCTGCATGCCTCCCGTTTTGTAAGGATATTCAGGGCCTTACATAGAGGCTGGCGCTCCCTTGACTTTAACTTTAGTTACAGTGCAGAGCAAGGGGAGCTTCCTACTAGGAACTGGAAGCACAAAGTTTCTTATGGGAAAACTCAGTATCTTATCAGAACTATGCATGCAGTGACTAAAACCCCAGCAACAACAAAGCCTTTCAGGAATCTTCGAGGCCGCATAAACGGTGCTTTCATAATGGGCAAACAAGCCTTGTGCCATCAGTCTTCAATATGTAGGTTGATACGCAGCATTCACGCAGGACGAAAGCTTCCTGGCTCTAGGCAGTTTTCTGATACCGAAATGGGTGCTGAAGCAAGGTCTCTAGGAGTATTGGAAAGCTTACTACCTAAAAACTAAAGCAGAGCAGCGTTGAAGTCCTCATGGAGATGCTGCATGCCTCCCGTTTTGTAAGGCTATTCAGGGCCTTACTTCGAGGCAAGTGCTCCCCTTGACTTTCACTTTAGTTATAGAGCAGAGCAGGGTGAGCTTCCAACTAGGAACTGGAAGCACAAGGTTTCTTTCGGGAAAACTCATTTTCCTCGCAGAAGCAGGCAGGCAGTGACTAAATCCCTGGCAACAACAACGCTTTTCAGGTATCTTCGAGGCCGCATGAACGGAGCTTTCCTAATGAGAAAACAAGCCTTGTGCCATCAGTCTCCAATTTCTAGGTTGACACGCAGCATACACGGAGGACCAGAGCTTCCTGGCTCTCTGCAGTTTTCTGTTACCGAAACGGGTGCTGAAGGAAGGTTCCTAGGAGTCTTGGAAAGCTTACTACCGCTAAACTAAAGAAGAACAGTGATGAAGGCCTCATGGAACTGCTGCATGCTTCCTGCTTTGCAAGGATAATCAGGGCCTTACTTGGAGGTTGGTGCTCACGTTGACTCTCACTTTTGGTATAGAGGAGCGCAGGTTGAGCTTCCAACTTGGAACTGGAAGCACAAAGTTTCTTTCCAGAAAACTCATTTTCTTCTCTGAGCCATGCCGGCAGTAACTAAAAGCACCGTAACAACAGTGCTTTTCTGGTAGCTTCGAGACTGCATGAGTGGAGCTTTCAAAATAGGAAAGCAAGATCTGTGTCTCAGTCTCACATTTCCAGATTGACACGCAGCATAAGGACATGTTGATGTTAACAAGTCAAAAGAGATTCACGATACCCAGTGGGGCTTTCCCTGATTCAACTTTTTTCTACGACAGCTTATCTGCCTGCAGCAAAGTGCCTAAACAAAGGATGCGTGAGGGAGACAGGTGCCTGTGCTTCCTCCAAAGACCTGCAGTGTTACACCAAGAACAGTGCTTAAATTGTACTTGGATGCAAGCCGACCAGCTCCTTCAGGATGCGTGACTCTAAGTGTAAAAGGTGAAAAGGGATTCGAAGCAGAGTGTTTTTCTCAATAGATTTCAGCTAGGGGAATGAGGTTACATCCATTGCATGGAGGACAGTCTAGAAGTGTGTTCCTGAATCCTGTGTAGAGCTGAGGTCATCTGGCTTTCCCAGGGAGGAGTGCAGTGTGTTGCCTTTCTCTAGCCAACACTGAGGTGTTCCAAAAGGCCTACGGGGCAGAAGTTGCTTAGCTGGCCCTGAGCTTCTTGGCTGTACTCAGTATACTGGTACTGAAACGGTTTCTAAAGCAAGGTCCCTAGGAGTCTTGAAAAGCTTACTACGGTGAAACTAAAGCAGAACAGTGAAGAAGGCCTCATGGAGCTGCTCCATGCCTCCAGTTTGGCAAGGCAAATCAGGGCCTTCCTTCGAGGCTAGGGCTCACGTTGACTTTGACTTTAGGTATAGAGCAAAGCAGGTGAGCTTCCAACTAGGAACTGGAAGCACAAGGTTTCTTACTGGATAACTCAATCTCTTCTCAGAAACATGCCGGCAGTGACTACAACTCTGGCAACAGCAATGCTTTTCAGGTATATTCGAGGCCACATGAACGGAGCTTTCATAATGGGCAAACAGGCCTTGTGCCATCAGTCTCCAATTTCTAGGTTGACACGCAGCATACTCGCTGAACCAGGGCTTCCTGGCTCTAGGCAATTTTCTGATATCGAAACGGGTGCTGAAGCAGGGTCTTTAGGAGTCTTGGAAAGCTTACTACCGTTAAACTAAAGCAGAACAGCGTTGAAAGCCTCAGGGAACTGCTGCATGCCTCCCGTTTTGTAAGGATATTCAGGGCCTTACCTAGAGGCTGGCGCTCCCTTGACTTTAACTTTAGTTACAGTGCAGAGCAAGGGGACCTTCCAACTAGGAACTGGAAGCACAAGGTTTCTTATGGGAAAACGCAATATCTTATCAGAACTATGCATGCTTTGACTAAAACCCCGGCAACAACAAAGCCTTTCAGGAATCTTCGAGGCCGCATAAACGGTGCTTTCATAATGGGCAAACAAGCCTTGTGCCATCAGTCTTCAATATGTAAGTTGATACGCAGCATTCACGCAGGACGAAAGCTTCCTGGCTCTAGGCAGTTTTCTGATACCGAAACGGGTGCTGAAGACAGGTCTCTAGGAGTATTGGAAAGCTTACTACCGTTAAACTAAAGCAGAACAGCGTTGAAAGCCTCAGGGAACTGCTGCATGCCTCCCGTTTTGTAAGGATATTCAGGGCCTTACATAGAGGCTGGCGCTCCCTTGACTTTAACTTTAGTTACAGTGCAGAGCAAGGGGAGCTTCCTACTAGGAACTGGAAGCACAAAGTTTCTTATGGGAAAACTCAGTATCTTATCAGAACTATGCATGCAGTGACTAAAACCCCAGCAACAACAAAGCCTTTCAGGAATCTTCGAGGCCGCATAAACGGTGCTTTCATAATGGGCAAACAAGCCTTGTGCCATCAGTCTTCAATATGTAGGTTGATACGCAGCATTCACGCAGGACGAAAGCTTCCTGGCTCTAGGCAGTTTTCTGATACCGAAATGGGTGCTGAAGCAAGGTCTCTAGGAGTATTGGAAAGCTTACTACCTAAAAACTAAAGCAGAGCAGCGTTGAAGTCCTCATGGAGATGCTGCATGCCTCCCGTTTTGTAAGGCTATTCAGGGCCTTACTTCGAGGCAAGTGCTCCCCTTGACTTTCACTTTAGTTATAGAGCAGAGCAGGGTGAGCTTCCAACTAGGAACTGGAAGCACAAGGTTTCTTTCGGGAAAACTCATTTTCCTCGCAGAAGCAGGCAGGCAGTGACTAAATCCCTGGCAACAACAACGCTTTTCAGGTATCTTCGAGGCCGCATGAACGGAGCTTTCCTAATGAGAAAACAAGCCTTGTGCCATCAGTCTCCAATTTCTAGGTTGACACGCAGCATACACGGAGGACCAGAGCTTCCTGGCTCTCTGCAGTTTTCTGTTACCGAAACGGGTGCTGAAGGAAGGTTCCTAGGAGTCTTGGAAAGCTTACTACCGCTAAACTAAAGAAGAACAGTGATGAAGGCCTCATGGAACTGCTGCATGCTTCCTGCTTTGCAAGGATAATCAGGGCCTTACTTGGAGGTTGGTGCTCACGTTGACTCTCACTTTTGGTATAGAGGAGCGCAGGTTGAGCTTCCAACTTGGAACTGGAAGCACAAAGTTTCTTTCCAGAAAACTCATTTTCTTCTCTGAGCCATGCCGGCAGTAACTAAAAGCACCGTAACAACAGTGCTTTTCTGGTAGCTTCGAGACTGCATGAGTGGAGCTTTCAAAATAGGAAAGCAAGATCTGTGTCTCAGTCTCACATTTCCAGATTGACACGCAGCATAAGGACATGTTGATGTTAACAAGTCAAAAGAGATTCACGATACCCAGTGGGGCTTTCCCTGATTCAACTTTTTTCTACGACAGCTTATCTGCCTGCAGCAAAGTGCCTAAACAAAGGATGCGTGAGGGAGACAGGTGCCTGTGCTTCCTCCAAAGACCTGCAGTGTTACACCAAGAACAGTGCTTAAATTGTACTTGGATGCAAGCCGACCAGCTCCTTCAGGATGCGTGACTCTAAGTGTAAAAGGTGAAAAGGGATTCGAAGCAGAGTGTTTTTCTCAATAGATTTCAGCTAGGGGAATGAGGTTACATCCATTGCATGGAGGACAGTCTAGAAGTGTGTTCCTGAATCCTGTGTAGAGCTGAGGTCATCTGGCTTTCCCAGGGAGGAGTGCAGTGTGTTGCCTTTCTCTAGCCAACACTGAGGTGTTCCAAAAGGCCTACGGGGCAGAAGTTGCTTAGCTGGCCCTGAGCTTCTTGGCTGTACTCAGTATACTGGTACTGAAACGGTTTCTAAAGCAAGGTCCCTAGGAGTCTTGAAAAGCTTACTACGGTGAAACTAAAGCAGAACAGTGAAGAAGGCCTCATGGAGCTGCTCCATGCCTCCAGTTTGGCAAGGCAAATCAGGGCCTTCCTTCGAGGCTAGGGCTCACGTTGACTTTGACTTTAGGTATAGAGCAAAGCAGGTGAGCTTCCAACTAGGAACTGGAAGCACAAGGTTTCTTACTGGATAACTCAATCTCTTCTCAGAAACATGCCGGCAGTGACTACAACTCTGGCAACAGCAATGCTTTTCAGGTATATTCGAGGCCACATGAACGGAGCTTTCATAATGGGCAAACAGGCCTTGTGCCATCAGTCTCCAATTTCTAGGTTGACACGCAGCATACTCGCTGAACCAGGGCTTCCTGGCTCTAGGCAATTTTCTGATATCGAAACGGGTGCTGAAGCAGGGTCTTTAGGAGTCTTGGAAAGCTTACTACCGTTAAACTAAAGCAGAACAGCGTTGAAAGCCTCAGGGAACTGCTGCATGCCTCCCGTTTTGTAAGGATATTCAGGGCCTTACCTAGAGGCTGGCGCTCCCTTGACTTTAACTTTAGTTACAGTGCAGAGCAAGGGGACCTTCCAACTAGGAACTGGAAGCACAAGGTTTCTTATGGGAAAACGCAATATCTTATCAGAACTATGCATGCTTTGACTAAAACCCCGGCAACAACAAAGCCTTTCAGGAATCTTCGAGGCCGCATAAACGGTGCTTTCATAATGGGCAAACAAGCCTTGTGCCATCAGTCTTCAATATGTAAGTTGATACGCAGCATTCACGCAGGACGAAAGCTTCCTGGCTCTAGGCAGTTTTCTGATACCGAAACGGGTGCTGAAGACAGGTCTCTAGGAGTATTGGAAAGCTTACTACCGTTAAACTAAAGCAGAACAGCGTTGAAAGCCTCAGGGAACTGCTGCATGCCTCCCGTTTTGTAAGGATATTCAGGGCCTTACATAGAGGCTGGCGCTCCCTTGACTTTAACTTTAGTTACAGTGCAGAGCAAGGGGAGCTTCCTACTAGGAACTGGAAGCACAAAGTTTCTTATGGGAAAACTCAGTATCTTATCAGAACTATGCATGCAGTGACTAAAACCCCAGCAACAACAAAGCCTTTCAGGAATCTTCGAGGCCGCATAAACGGTGCTTTCATAATGGGCAAACAAGCCTTGTGCCATCAGTCTTCAATATGTAGGTTGATACGCAGCATTCACGCAGGACGAAAGCTTCCTGGCTCTAGGCAGTTTTCTGATACCGAAATGGGTGCTGAAGCAAGGTCTCTAGGAGTATTGGAAAGCTTACTACCTAAAAACTAAAGCAGAGCAGCGTTGAAGTCCTCATGGAGATGCTGCATGCCTCCCGTTTTGTAAGGCTATTCAGGGCCTTACTTCGAGGCAAGTGCTCCCCTTGACTTTCACTTTAGTTATAGAGCAGAGCAGGGTGAGCTTCCAACTAGGAACTGGAAGCACAAGGTTTCTTTCGGGAAAACTCATTTTCCTCGCACAAGCAGGCAGGCAGTGACTAAATCCCTGGCAACAACAACGCTTTTCAGGTATCTTCGAGGCCGCATGAACGGAGCTTTCCTAATGAGAAAACAAGCCTTGTGCCATCAGTCTCCAATTTCTAGGTTGACACGCAGCATACACGGAGGACCAGAGCTTCCTGGCTCTCTGCAGTTTTCTGTTACCGAAACGGGTGCTGAAGGAAGGTTCCTAGGAGTCTTGGAAAGCTTACTACCGCTAAACTAAAGAAGAACAGTGATGAAGGCCTCATGGAACTGCTGCATGCTTCCTGCTTTGCAAGGATAATCAGGGCCTTACTTGGAGGTTGGTGCTCACGTTGACTCTCACTTTTGGTATAGAGGAGCGCAGGTTGAGCTTCCAACTTGGAACTGGAAGCACAAAGTTTCTTTCCAGAAAACTCATTTTCTTCTCTGAGCCATGCCGGCAGTAACTCAAAGCACCGTAACAACAGTGCTTTTCTGGTAGCTTCGAGACTGCATGAGTGGAGCTTTCAAAATAGGAAAGCAAGATCTGTGTCTCAGTCTCACATTTCCAGATTGACACGCAGCATAAGGACATGTTGATGTTAACAAGTCAAAAGAGATTCACGATACCCAGTGGGGCTTTCCCTGATTCAACTTTTTTCTACGACAGCTTATCTGCCTGCAGCAAAGTGCCTAAACAAAGGATGCGTGAGGGAGACAGGTGCCTGTGCTTCCTCCAAAGACCTGCAGTGTTACACCAAGAACAGTGCTTAAATTGTACTTGGATGCAAGCCGACCAGCTCCTTCAGGATGCGTGACTCTAAGTGTAAAAGGTGAAAAGGGATTCGAAGCAGAGTGTTTTTCTCAATAGATTTCAGCTAGGGGAATGAGGTTACATCCATTGCATGGAGGACAGTCTAGAAGTGTGTTCCTGAATCCTGTGTAGAGCTGAGGTCATCTGGCTTTCCCAGGGAGGAGTGCAGTGTGTTGCCTTTCTCTAGCCAACACTGAGGTGTTCCAAAAGGCCTACGGGGCAGAAGTTGCTTAGCTGGCCCTGAGCTTCTTGGCTGTACTCAGTATACTGGTACTGAAACGGTTTCTAAAGCAAGGTCCCTAGGAGTCTTGAAAAGCTTACTACGGTGAAACTAAAGCAGAACAGTGAAGAAGGCCTCATGGAGCTGCTCCATGCCTCCAGTTTGGCAAGGCAAATCAGGGCCTTCCTTCGAGGCTAGGGCTCACGTTGACTTTGACTTTAGGTATAGAGCAAAGCAGGTGAGCTTCCAACTAGGAACTGGAAGCACAAGGTTTCTTACTGGATAACTCAATCTCTTCTCAGAAACATGCCGGCAGTGACTACAACTCTGGCAACAGCAATGCTTTTCAGGTATATTCGAGGCCACATGAACGGAGCTTTCATAATGGGCAAACAGGCCTTGTGCCATCAGTCTCCAATTTCTAGGTTGACACGCAGCATACTCGCTGAACCAGGGCTTCCTGGCTCTAGGCAATTTTCTGATATCGAAACGGGTGCTGAAGCAGGGTCTTTAGGAGTCTTGGAAAGCTTACTACCGTTAAACTAAAGCAGAACAGCGTTGAAAGCCTCAGGGAACTGCTGCATGCCTCCCGTTTTGTAAGGATATTCAGGGCCTTACCTAGAGGCTGGCGCTCCCTTGACTTTAACTTTAGTTACAGTGCAGAGCAAGGGGACCTTCCAACTAGGAACTGGAAGCACAAGGTTTCTTATGGGAAAACGCAATATCTTATCAGAACTATGCATGCTTTGACTAAAACCCCGGCAACAACAAAGCCTTTCAGGAATCTTCGAGGCCGCATAAACGGTGCTTTCATAATGGGCAAACAAGCCTTGTGCCATCAGTCTTCAATATGTAAGTTGATACGCAGCATTCACGCAGGACGAAAGCTTCCTGGCTCTAGGCAGTTTTCTGATACCGAAACGGGTGCTGAAGACAGGTCTCTAGGAGTATTGGAAAGCTTACTACCGTTAAACTAAAGCAGAACAGCGTTGAAAGCCTCAGGGAACTGCTGCATGCCTCCCGTTTTGTAAGGATATTCAGGGCCTTACATAGAGGCTGGCGCTCCCTTGACTTTAACTTTAGTTACAGTGCAGAGCAAGGGGAGCTTCCTACTAGGAACTGGAAGCACAAAGTTTCTTATGGGAAAACTCAGTATCTTATCAGAACTATGCATGCAGTGACTAAAACCCCAGCAACAACAAAGCCTTTCAGGAATCTTCGAGGCCGCATAAACGGTGCTTTCATAATGGGCAAACAAGCCTTGTGCCATCAGTCTTCAATATGTAGGTTGATACGCAGCATTCACGCAGGACGAAAGCTTCCTGGCTCTAGGCAGTTTTCTGATACCGAAATGGGTGCTGAAGCAAGGTCTCTAGGAGTATTGGAAAGCTTACTACCTAAAAACTAAAGCAGAGCAGCGTTGAAGTCCTCATGGAGATGCTGCATGCCTCCCGTTTTGTAAGGCTATTCAGGGCCTTACTTCGAGGCAAGTGCTCCCCTTGACTTTCACTTTAGTTATAGAGCAGAGCAGGGTGAGCTTCCAACTAGGAACTGGAAGCACAAGGTTTCTTTCGGGAAAACTCATTTTCCTCGCAGAAGCAGGCAGGCAGTGACTAAATCCCTGGCAACAACAACGCTTTTCAGGTATCTTCGAGGCCGCATGAACGGAGCTTTCCTAATGAGAAAACAAGCCTTGTGCCATCAGTCTCCAATTTCTAGGTTGACACGCAGCATACACGGAGGACCAGAGCTTCCTGGCTCTCTGCAGTTTTCTGTTACCGAAACGGGTGCTGAAGGAAGGTTCCTAGGAGTCTTGGAAAGCTTACTACCGCTAAACTAAAGAAGAACAGTGATGAAGGCCTCATGGAACTGCTGCATGCTTCCTGCTTTGCAAGGATAATCAGGGCCTTACTTGGAGGTTGGTGCTCACGTTGACTCTCACTTTTGGTATAGAGGAGCGCAGGTTGAGCTTCCAACTTGGAACTGGAAGCACAAAGTTTCTTTCCAGAAAACTCATTTTCTTCTCTGAGCCATGCCGGCAGTAACTCAAAGCACCATAACAACAGTGCTTTTCTGGTAGCTTCGAGACTGCATGAGTGGAGCTTTCAAAATGGGAAAGCAAGATCTGTGTCTCAGTCTCACATTTCCAGATTGACACGCAGCATAAGGACATGTTGATGTTAACAAGTCAAAAGAGATTCACGATACACAGTGGGGCTTTCCCTGATTCAACTTTTTTCTACGACAGCTTATCTGCCTGCAGCAACGTGCCTAAACAAAGGATGCGTGAGGGAGACAGGTGCCTGTGCTTCTTCCAAAGACCTGCAGTGTTACACCAAGAACAGTGCTTAAATTGTACTTGGATGCAAGCCGACCACCTCCTTGAGGATGCGTGACTCTAAGTGCAAAAGGTGAAAAGGGATTCGAAGCAGAGTGTTTTTCTCAATAGAGTTCAGCTAGGGGAATGAGGTTACATCCATTGCCTGGAGGACAGTCTAGGAGTGTGTTCCTGAATCCTGTGTAGAGCTGAGGTCATCTGGCTCTCCCAGGGAGGAGTGCAGTGTGTTTCCTTTCTCTAGCCAACAATGAGGTGTTCCAAAAGGCCTACGGGGCAGAAGTTGCTTAGCTGGCCCTGAGCTTCTTGGCTGTACTCAGTATACTGGTACTGAAACGGTTTCTAAAGCAAGGTCCCTAGGAGTCTTGAAAAGCTTACTACGGTGAAACTAAAGCAGAACAGTGAAGAAGGCCTCATGGAGCTGCTCCATGCCTCCAGTTTGGCAAGGCAAATCAGGGCCTTCCTTCGAGGCTAGGGCTCACGTTGACTTTGACTTTAGGTATAGAGCAGAGCAGGGTGAGCTTCCAACTAGGAACTGGAAGCACAAGGTTTCTTATGGGATAACTCAATATCTTCTCAGAAACATGCCGGCAGTGACTACAACTCTGGCAACAGCAATGCTTTCCAGGTATATACGAGGCCACATGAACGGAGCTTTCATAATGGGCAAATAGGCCTTGTGCCATCAGTCTCCAATTTCTATGTTGACACGCAGCATACTCGCTGAACCAGGGCTTCCTGGCTCTAGGCAATTTTCTGATATCGAAACGGGTGCTGAAGCAGGGTCTTTAGGAGTCTTGGAAAGCTTACTACCGTTAAACTAAAGCAGAACAGCGTTGAAAGCCTCAGGGAACCGCTGCATGCCTCCCGTTTTGTAAGGATATTCAGGGCCTTACCTAGAGGCTGGCGCTCCCTTGACTTTAACTTTAGTTACAGTGCAGAGCAAGGGGACCTTCCAACTAGGAACTGGAAGCACAAGGTTTCTTATGGGAAAACTCAATATCTTATCAGAACTATGCATGCTTTGACTAAAACCCCGGCAACAACAAAGCCTTTCAGGAATCTTCGAGGCCGCATAAACGGTGCTTTCATAATGGGCAAACAAGCCTTGTGCCATCAGTCTTCAATATGTAAGTTGATACGCAGCATTCACGCAGGACGAAAGCTTCCTGGCTCTAGGCAGTTTTCTGATACCGAAACGGGTGCTGAAGACAGGTCTCTAGGAGTATTGGAAAGCTTACTACCGTTAAACTAAAGCAGAACAGCGTTGAAAGCCTCAGGGAACTGCTGCATGCCTCCCGTTTTGTAAGGATATTCAGGGCCTTACATAGAGGCTGGCGCTCCCTTGACTTTAACTTTAGTTACAGTGCAGAGCAAGGGGAGCTTCCTACTAGGAACTGGAAGCACAAAGTTTCTTATGGGAAAACTCAGTATCTTATCAGAACTATGCATGCAGTGACTAAAACCCCAGCAACAACAAAGCCTTTCAGGAATCTTCGAGGCCGCATAAACGGTGCTTTCATAATGGGCAAACAAGCCTTGTGCCATCAGTCTTCAATATGTAGGTTGATACGCAGCATTCACGCAGGACGAAAGCTTCCTGGCTCTAGGCAGTTTTCTGATACCGAAATGGGTGCTGAAGCAAGGTCTCTAGGAGTATTGGAAAGCTTACTACCTAAAAACTAAAGCAGAGCAGCGTTGAAGTCCTCATGGAGATGCTGCATGCCTCCCGTTTTGTAAGGCTATTCAGGGCCTTACTTCGAGGCAAGTGCTCCCCTTGACTTTCACTTTAGTTATAGAGCAGAGCAGGGTGAGCTTCCAACTAGGAACTGGAAGCACAAGGTTTCTTTCGGGAAAACTCATTTTCCTCGCAGAAGCAGGCAGGCAGTGACTAAATCCCTGGCAACAACAACGCTTTTCAGGTATCTTCGAGGCCGCATGAACGGAGCTTTCCTAATGAGAAAACAAGCCTTGTGCCATCAGTCTCCAATTTCTAGGTTGACACGCAGCATACACGGAGGACCAGAGCTTCCTGGCTCTCTGCAGTTTTCTGTTACCGAAACGGGTGCTGAAGGAAGGTTCCTAGGAGTCTTGGAAAGCTTACTACCGCTAAACTAAAGAAGAACAGTGATGAAGGCCTCATGGAACTGCTGCATGCTTCCTGCTTTGCAAGGATAATCAGGGCCTTACTTGGAGGTTGGTGCTCACGTTGACTCTCACTTTTGGTATAGAGGAGCGCAGGTTGAGCTTCCAACTTGGAACTGGAAGCACAAAGTTTCTTTCCAGAAAACTCATTTTCTTCTCTGAGCCATGCCGGCAGTAACTCAAAGCACCGTAACAACAGTGCTTTTCTGGTAGCTTCGAGACTGCATGAGTGGAGCTTTCAAAATAGGAAAGCAAGATCTGTGTCTCAGTCTCACATTTCCAGATTGACACGCAGCATAAGGACATGTTGATGTTAACAAGTCAAAAGAGATTCACGATACCCAGTGGGGCTTTCCCTGATTCAACTTTTTTCTACGACAGCTTATCTGCCTGCAGCAAAGTGCCTAAACAAAGGATGCGTGAGGGAGACAGGTGCCTGTGCTTCCTCCAAAGACCTGCAGTGTTACACCAAGAACAGTGCTTAAATTGTACTTGGATGCAAGCCGACCAGCTCCTTCAGGATGCGTGACTCTAAGTGTAAAAGGTGAAAAGGGATTCGAAGCAGAGTGTTTTTCTCAATAGATTTCAGCGAGGGGAATGAGGTTACATCCATTGCATGGAGGACAGTCTAGAAGTGTGTTCCTGAATCCTGTGTAGAGCTGAGGTCATCTGGCTTTCCCAGGGAGGAGTGCAGTGTGTTGCCTTTCTCTAGCCAACACTGAGGTGTTCCAAAAGGCCTACGGGGCAGAAGTTGCTTAGCTGGCCCTGAGCTTCTTGGCTGTACTCAGTATACTGGTACTGAAACGGTTTCTAAAGCAAGGTCCCTAGGAGTCTTGAAAAGCTTACTACGGTGAAACTAAAGCAGAACAGTGAAGAAGGCCTCATGGAGCTGCTCCATGCCTCCAGTTTGGCAAGGCAAATCAGGGCCTTCCTTCGAGGCTAGGGCTCACGTTGACTTTGACTTTAGGTATAGAGCAAAGCAGGTGAGCTTCCAACTAGGAACTGGAAGCACAAGGTTTCTTACTGGATAACTCAATCTCTTCTCAGAAACATGCCGGCAGTGACTACAACTCTGGCAACAGCAATGCTTTTCAGGTATATTCGAGGCCACATGAACGGAGCTTTCATAATGGGCAAACAGGCCTTGTGCCATCAGTCTCCAATTTCTAGGTTGACACGCAGCATACTCGCTGAACCAGGGCTTCCTGGCTCTAGGCAATTTTCTGATATCGAAACGGGTGCTGAAGCAGGGTCTTTAGGAGTCTTGGAAAGCTTACTACCGTTAAACTAAAGCAGAACAGCGTTGAAAGCCTCAGGGAACTGCTGCATGCCTCCCGTTTTGTAAGGATATTCAGGGCCTTACCTAGAGGCTGGCGCTCCCTTGACTTTAACTTTAGTTACAGTGCAGAGCAAGGGGACCTTCCAACTAGGAACTGGAAGCACAAGGTTTCTTATGGGAAAACGCAATATCTTATCAGAACTATGCATGCTTTGACTAAAACCCCGGCAACAACAAAGCCTTTCAGGAATCTTCGAGGCCGCATAAACGGTGCTTTCATAATGGGCAAACAAGCCTTGTGCCATCAGTCTTCAATATGTAAGTTGATACGCAGCATTCACGCAGGACGAAAGCTTCCTGGCTCTAGGCAGTTTTCTGATACCGAAACGGGTGCTGAAGACAGGTCTCTAGGAGTATTGGAAAGCTTACTACCGTTAAACTAAAGCAGAACAGCGTTGAAAGCCTCAGGGAACTGCTGCATGCCTCCCGTTTTGTAAGGATATTCAGGGCCTTACATAGAGGCTGGCGCTCCCTTGACTTTAACTTTAGTTACAGTGCAGAGCAAGGGGAGCTTCCTACTAGGAACTGGAAGCACAAAGTTTCTTATGGGAAAACTCAGTATCTTATCAGAACTATGCATGCAGTGACTAAAACCCCAGCAACAACAAAGCCTTTCAGGAATCTTCGAGGCCGCATAAACGGTGCTTTCATAATGGGCAAACAAGCCTTGTGCCATCAGTCTTCAATATGTAGGTTGATACGCAGCATTCACGCAGGACGAAAGCTTCCTGGCTCTAGGCAGTTTTCTGATACCGAAATGGGTGCTGAAGCAAGGTCTCTAGGAGTATTGGAAAGCTTACTACCTAAAAACTAAAGCAGAGCAGCGTTGAAGTCCTCATGGAGATGCTGCATGCCTCCCGTTTTGTAAGGCTATTCAGGGCCTTACTTCGAGGCAAGTGCTCCCCTTGACTTTCACTTTAGTTATAGAGCAGAGCAGGGTGAGCTTCCAACTAGGAACTGGAAGCACAAGGTTTCTTTCGGGAAAACTCATTTTCCTCGCACAAGCAGGCAGGCAGTGACTAAATCCCTGGCAACAACAACGCTTTTCAGGTATCTTCGAGGCCGCATGAACGGAGCTTTCCTAATGAGAAAACAAGCCTTGTGCCATCAGTCTCCAATTTCTAGGTTGACACGCAGCATACACGGAGGACCAGAGCTTCCTGGCTCTCTGCAGTTTTCTGTTACCGAAACGGGTGCTGAAGGAAGGTTCCTAGGAGTCTTGGAAAGCTTACTACCGCTAAACTAAAGAAGAACAGTGATGAAGGCCTCATGGAACTGCTGCATGCTTCCTGCTTTGCAAGGATAATCAGGGCCTTACTTGGAGGTTGGTGCTCACGTTGACTCTCACTTTTGGTATAGAGGAGCGCAGGTTGAGCTTCCAACTTGGAACTGGAAGCACAAAGTTTCTTTCCAGAAAACTCATTTTCTTCTCTGAGCCATGCCGGCAGTAACTAAAAGCACCGTAACAACAGTGCTTTTCTGGTAGCTTCGAGACTGCATGAGTGGAGCTTTCAAAATAGGAAAGCAAGATCTGTGTCTCAGTCTCACATTTCCAGATTGACACGCAGCATAAGGACATGTTGATGTTAACAAGTCAAAAGAGATTCACGATACCCAGTGGGGCTTTCCCTGATTCAACTTTTTTCTACGACAGCTTATCTGCCTGCAGCAAAGTGCCTAAACAAAGGATGCGTGAGGGAGACAGGTGCCTGTGCTTCCTCCAAAGACCTGCAGTGTTACACCAAGAACAGTGCTTAAATTGTACTTGGATGCAAGCCGACCAGCTCCTTCAGGATGCGTGACTCTAAGTGTAAAAGGTGAAAAGGGATTCGAAGCAGAGTGTTTTTCTCAATAGATTTCAGCTAGGGGAATGAGGTTACATCCATTGCATGGAGGACAGTCTAGAAGTGTGTTCCTGAATCCTGTGTAGAGCTGAGGTCATCTGGCTTTCCCAGGGAGGAGTGCAGTGTGTTGCCTTTCTCTAGCCAACACTGAGGTGTTCCAAAAGGCCTACGGGGCAGAAGTTGCTTAGCTGGCCCTGAGCTTCTTGGCTGTACTCAGTATACTGGTACTGAAACGGTTTCTAAAGCAAGGTCCCTAGGAGTCTTGAAAAGCTTACTACGGTGAAACTAAAGCAGAACAGTGAAGAAGGCCTCATGGAGCTGCTCCATGCCTCCAGTTTGGCAAGGCAAATCAGGGCCTTCCTTCGAGGCTAGGGCTCACGTTGACTTTGACTTTAGGTATAGAGCAAAGCAGGTGAGCTTCCAACTAGGAACTGGAAGCACAAGGTTTCTTACTGGATAACTCAATCTCTTCTCAGAAACATGCCGGCAGTGACTACAACTCTGGCAACAGCAATGCTTTTCAGGTATATTCGAGGCCACATGAACGGAGCTTTCATAATGGGCAAACAGGCCTTGTGCCATCAGTCTCCAATTTCTAGGTTGACACGCAGCATACTCGCTGAACCAGGGCTTCCTGGCTCTAGGCAATTTTCTGATATCGAAACGGGTGCTGAAGCAGGGTCTTTAGGAGTCTTGGAAAGCTTACTACCGTTAAACTAAAGCAGAACAGCGTTGAAAGCCTCAGGGAACTGCTGCATGCCTCCCGTTTTGTAAGGATATTCAGGGCCTTACCTAGAGGCTGGCGCTCCCTTGACTTTAACTTTAGTTACAGTGCAGAGCAAGGGGACCTTCCAACTAGGAACTGGAAGCACAAGGTTTCTTATGGGAAAACGCAATATCTTATCAGAACTATGCATGCTTTGACTAAAACCCCGGCAACAACAAAGCCTTTCAGGAATCTTCGAGGCCGCATAAACGGTGCTTTCATAATGGGCAAACAAGCCTTGTGCCATCAGTCTTCAATATGTAAGTTGATACGCAGCATTCACGCAGGACGAAAGCTTCCTGGCTCTAGGCAGTTTTCTGATACCGAAACGGGTGCTGAAGACAGGTCTCTAGGAGTATTGGAAAGCTTACTACCGTTAAACTAAAGCAGAACAGCGTTGAAAGCCTCAGGGAACTGCTGCATGCCTCCCGTTTTGTAAGGATATTCAGGGCCTTACATAGAGGCTGGCGCTCCCTTGACTTTAACTTTAGTTACAGTGCAGAGCAAGGGGAGCTTCCTACTAGGAACTGGAAGCACAAAGTTTCTTATGGGAAAACTCAGTATCTTATCAGAACTATGCATGCAGTGACTAAAACCCCAGCAACAACAAAGCCTTTCAGGAATCTTCGAGGCCGCATAAACGGTGCTTTCATAATGGGCAAACAAGCCTTGTGCCATCAGTCTTCAATATGTAGGTTGATACGCAGCATTCACGCAGGACGAAAGCTTCCTGGCTCTAGGCAGTTTTCTGATACCGAAATGGGTGCTGAAGCAAGGTCTCTAGGAGTATTGGAAAGCTTACTACCTAAAAACTAAAGCAGAGCAGCGTTGAAGTCCTCATGGAGATGCTGCATGCCTCCCGTTTTGTAAGGCTATTCAGGGCCTTACTTCGAGGCAAGTGCTCCCCTTGACTTTCACTTTAGTTATAGAGCAGAGCAGGGTGAGCTTCCAACTAGGAACTGGAAGCACAAGGTTTCTTTCGGGAAAACTCATTTTCCTCGCAGAAGCAGGCAGGCAGTGACTAAATCCCTGGCAACAACAACGCTTTTCAGGTATCTTCGAGGCCGCATGAACGGAGCTTTCCTAATGAGAAAACAAGCCTTGTGCCATCAGTCTCCAATTTCTAGGTTGACACGCAGCATACACGGAGGACCAGAGCTTCCTGGCTCTCTGCAGTTTTCTGTTACCGAAACGGGTGCTGAAGGAAGGTTCCTAGGAGTCTTGGAAAGCTTACTACCGCTAAACTAAAGAAGAACAGTGATGAAGGCCTCATGGAACTGCTGCATGCTTCCTGCTTTGCAAGGATAATCAGGGCCTTACTTGGAGGTTGGTGCTCACGTTGACTCTCACTTTTGGTATAGAGGAGCGCAGGTTGAGCTTCCAACTTGGAACTGGAAGCACAAAGTTTCTTTCCAGAAAACTCATTTTCTTCTCTGAGCCATGCCGGCAGTAACTAAAAGCACCGTAACAACAGTGCTTTTCTGGTAGCTTCGAGACTGCATGAGTGGAGCTTTCAAAATAGGAAAGCAAGATCTGTGTCTCAGTCTCACATTTCCAGATTGACACGCAGCATAAGGACATGTTGATGTTAACAAGTCAAAAGAGATTCACGATACCCAGTGGGGCTTTCCCTGATTCAACTTTTTTCTACGACAGCTTATCTGCCTGCAGCAAAGTGCCTAAACAAAGGATGCGTGAGGGAGACAGGTGCCTGTGCTTCCTCCAAAGACCTGCAGTGTTACACCAAGAACAGTGCTTAAATTTTACTTGGATGCAAGCCGACCAGCTCCTTCAGGATGCGTGACTCTAAGTGTAAAAGGTGAAAAGGGATTCGAAGCAGAGTGTTTTTCTCAATAGATTTCAGCTAGGGGAATGAGGTTACATCCATTGCATGGAGGACAGTCTAGAAGTGTGTTCCTGAATCCTGTGTAGAGCTGAGGTCATCTGGCTTTCCCAGGGAGGAGTGCAGTGTGTTGCCTTTCTCTAGCCAACACTGAGGTGTTCCAAAAGGCCTACGGGGCAGAAGTTGCTTAGCTGGCCCTGAGCTTCTTGGCTGTACTCAGTATACTGGTACTGAAACGGTTTCTAAAGCAAGGTCCCTAGGAGTCTTGAAAAGCTTACTACGGTGAAACTAAAGCAGAACAGTGAAGAAGGCCTCATGGAGCTGCTCCATGCCTCCAGTTTGGCAAGGCAAATCAGGGCCTTCCTTCGAGGCTAGGGCTCACGTTGACTTTGACTTTAGGTATAGAGCAAAGCAGGTGAGCTTCCAACTAGGAACTGGAAGCACAAGGTTTCTTACTGGATAACTCAATCTCTTCTCAGAAACATGCCGGCAGTGACTACAACTCTGGCAACAGCAATGCTTTTCAGGTATATTCGAGGCCACATGAACGGAGCTTTCATAATGGGCAAACAGGCCTTGTGCCATCAGTCTCCAATTTCTAGGTTGACACGCAGCATACTCGCTGAACCAGGGCTTCCTGGCTCTAGGCAATTTTCTGATATCGAAACGGGTGCTGAAGCAGGGTCTTTAGGAGTCTTGGAAAGCTTACTACCGTTAAACTAAAGCAGAACAGCGTTGAAAGCCTCAGGGAACTGCTGCATGCCTCCCGTTTTGTAAGGATATTCAGGGCCTTACCTAGAGGCTGGCGCTCCCTTGACTTTAACTTTAGTTACAGTGCAGAGCAAGGGGACCTTCCAACTAGGAACTGGAAGCACAAGGTTTCTTATGGGAAAACGCAATATCTTATCAGAACTATGCATGCTTTGACTAAAACCCCGGCAACAACAAAGCCTTTCAGGAATCTTCGAGGCCGCATAAACGGTGCTTTCATAATGGGCAAACAAGCCTTGTGCCATCAGTCTTCAATATGTAAGTTGATACGCAGCATTCACGCAGGACGAAAGCTTCCTGGCTCTAGGCAGTTTTCTGATACCGAAACGGGTGCTGAAGACAGGTCTCTAGGAGTATTGGAAAGCTTACTACCGTTAAACTAAAGCAGAACAGCGTTGAAAGCCTCAGGGAACTGCTGCATGCCTCCCGTTTTGTAAGGATATTCAGGGCCTTACATAGAGGCTGGCGCTCCCTTGACTTTAACTTTAGTTACAGTGCAGAGCAAGGGGAGCTTCCTACTAGGAACTGGAAGCACAAAGTTTCTTATGGGAAAACTCAGTATCTTATCAGAACTATGCATGCAGTGACTAAAACCCCAGCAACAACAAAGCCTTTCAGGAATCTTCGAGGCCGCATAAACGGTGCTTTCATAATGGGCAAACAAGCCTTGTGCCATCAGTCTTCAATATGTAGGTTGATACGCAGCATTCACGCAGGACGAAAGCTTCCTGGCTCTAGGCAGTTTTCTGATACCGAAATGGGTGCTGAAGCAAGGTCTCTAGGAGTATTGGAAAGCTTACTACCTAAAAACTAAAGCAGAGCAGCGTTGAAGTCCTCATGGAGATGCTGCATGCCTCCCGTTTTGTAAGGCTATTCAGGGCCTTACTTCGAGGCAAGTGCTCCCCTTGACTTTCACTTTAGTTATAGAGCAGAGCAGGGTGAGCTTCCAACTAGGAACTGGAAGCACAAGGTTTCTTTCGGGAAAACTCATTTTCCTCGCAGAAGCAGGCAGGCAGTGACTAAATCCCTGGCAACAACAACGCTTTTCAGGTATCTTCGAGGCCGCATGAACGGAGCTTTCCTAATGAGAAAACAAGCCTTGTGCCATCAGTCTCCAATTTCTAGGTTGACACGCAGCATACACGGAGGACCAGAGCTTCCTGGCTCTCTGCAGTTTTCTGTTACCGAAACGGGTGCTGAAGGAAGGTTCCTAGGAGTCTTGGAAAGCTTACTACCGCTAAACTAAAGAAGAACAGTGATGAAGGCCTCATGGAACTGCTGCATGCTTCCTGCTTTGCAAGGATAATCAGGGCCTTACTTGGAGGTTGGTGCTCACGTTGACTCTCACTTTTGGTATAGAGGAGCGCAGGTTGAGCTTCCAACTTGGAACTGGAAGCACAAAGTTTCTTTCCAGAAAACTCATTTTCTTCTCTGAGCCATGCCGGCAGTAACTAAAAGCACCGTAACAACAGTGCTTTTCTGGTAGCTTCGAGACTGCATGAGTGGAGCTTTCAAAATAGGAAAGCAAGATCTGTGTCTCAGTCTCACATTTCCAGATTGACACGCAGCATAAGGACATGTTGATGTTAACAAGTCAAAAGAGATTCACGATACCCAGTGGGGCTTTCCCTGATTCAACTTTTTTCTACGACAGCTTATCTGCCTGCAGCAAAGTGCCTAAACAAAGGATGCGTGAGGGAGACAGGTGCCTGTGCTTCCTCCAAAGACCTGCAGTGTTACACCAAGAACAGTGCTTAAATTGTACTTGGATGCAAGCCGACCAGCTCCTTCAGGATGCGTGACTCTAAGTGTAAAAGGTGAAAAGGGATTCGAAGCAGAGTGTTTTTCTCAATAGATTTCAGCTAGGGGAATGAGGTTACATCCATTGCATGGAGGACAGTCTAGAAGTGTGTTCCTGAATCCTGTGTAGAGCTGAGGTCATCTGGCTTTCCCAGGGAGGAGTGCAGTGTGTTGCCTTTCTCTAGCCAACACTGAGGTGTTCCAAAAGGCCTACGGGGCAGAAGTTGCTTAGCTGGCCCTGAGCTTCTTGGCTGTACTCAGTATACTGGTACTGAAACGGTTTCTAAAGCAAGGTCCCTAGGAGTCTTGAAAAGCTTACTACGGTGAAACTAAAGCAGAACAGTGAAGAAGGCCTCATGGAGCTGCTCCATGCCTCCAGTTTGGCAAGGCAAATCAGGGCCTTCCTTCGAGGCTAGGGCTCACGTTGACTTTGACTTTAGGTATAGAGCAAAGCAGGTGAGCTTCCAACTAGGAACTGGAAGCACAAGGTTTCTTACTGGATAACTCAATCTCTTCTCAGAAACATGCCGGCAGTGACTACAACTCTGGCAACAGCAATGCTTTTCAGGTATATTCGAGGCCACATGAACGGAGCTTTCATAATGGGCAAACAGGCCTTGTGCCATCAGTCTCCAATTTCTAGGTTGACACGCAGCATACTCGCTGAACCAGGGCTTCCTGGCTCTAGGCAATTTTCTGATATCGAAACGGGTGCTGAAGCAGGGTCTTTAGGAGTCTTGGAAAGCTTACTACCGTTAAACTAAAGCAGAACAGCGTTGAAAGCCTCAGGGAACTGCTGCATGCCTCCCGTTTTGTAAGGATATTCAGGGCCTTACCTAGAGGCTGGCGCTCCCTTGACTTTAACTTTAGTTACAGTGCAGAGCAAGGGGACCTTCCAACTAGGAACTGGAAGCACAAGGTTTCTTATGGGAAAACGCAATATCTTATCAGAACTATGCATGCTTTGACTAAAACCCCGGCAACAACAAAGCCTTTCAGGAATCTTCGAGGCCGCATAAACGGTGCTTTCATAATGGGCAAACAAGCCTTGTGCCATCAGTCTTCAATATGTAAGTTGATACGCAGCATTCACGCAGGACGAAAGCTTCCTGGCTCTAGGCAGTTTTCTGATACCGAAACGGGTGCTGAAGACAGGTCTCTAGGAGTATTGGAAAGCTTACTACCGTTAAACTAAAGCAGAACAGCGTTGAAAGCCTCAGGGAACTGCTGCATGCCTCCCGTTTTGTAAGGATATTCAGGGCCTTACATAGAGGCTGGCGCTCCCTTGACTTTAACTTTAGTTACAGTGCAGAGCAAGGGGAGCTTCCTACTAGGAACTGGAAGCACAAAGTTTCTTATGGGAAAACTCAGTATCTTATCAGAACTATGCATGCAGTGACTAAAACCCCAGCAACAACAAAGCCTTTCAGGAATCTTCGAGGCCGCATAAACGGTGCTTTCATAATGGGCAAACAAGCCTTGTGCCATCAGTCTTCAATATGTAGGTTGATACGCAGCATTCACGCAGGACGAAAGCTTCCTGGCTCTAGGCAGTTTTCTGATACCGAAATGGGTGCTGAAGCAAGGTCTCTAGGAGTATTGGAAAGCTTACTACCTAAAAACTAAAGCAGAGCAGCGTTGAAGTCCTCATGGAGATGCTGCATGCCTCCCGTTTTGTAAGGCTATTCAGGGCCTTACTTCGAGGCAAGTGCTCCCCTTGACTTTCACTTTAGTTATAGAGCAGAGCAGGGTGAGCTTCCAACTAGGAACTGGAAGCACAAGGTTTCTTTCGGGAAAACTCATTTTCCTCGCAGAAGCAGGCAGGCAGTGACTAAATCCCTGGCAACAACAACGCTTTTCAGGTATCTTCGAGGCCGCATGAACGGAGCTTTCCTAATGAGAAAACAAGCCTTGTGCCATCAGTCTCCAATTTCTAGGTTGACACGCAGCATACACGGAGGACCAGAGCTTCCTGGCTCTCTGCAGTTTTCTGTTACCGAAACGGGTGCTGAAGGAAGGTTCCTAGGAGTCTTGGAAAGCTTACTACCGCTAAACTAAAGAAGAACAGTGATGAAGGCCTCATGGAACTGCTGCATGCTTCCTGCTTTGCAAGGATAATCAGGGCCTTACTTGGAGGTTGGTGCTCACGTTGACTCTCACTTTTGGTATAGAGGAGCGCAGGTTGAGCTTCCAACTTGGAACTGGAAGCACAAAGTTTCTTTCCAGAAAACTCATTTTCTTCTCTGAGCCATGCCGGCAGTAACTCAAAGCACCGTAACAACAGTGCTTTTCTGGTAGCTTCGAGACTGCATGAGTGGAGCTTTCAAAATAGGAAAGCAAGATCTGTGTCTCAGTCTCACATTTCCAGATTGACACGCAGCATAAGGACATGTTGATGTTAACAAGTCAAAAGAGATTCACGATACCCAGTGGGGCTTTCCCTGATTCAACTTTTTTCTACGACAGCTTATCTGCCTGCAGCAAAGTGCCTAAACAAAGGATGCGTGAGGGAGACAGGTGCCTGTGCTTCCTCCAAAGACCTGCAGTGTTACACCAAGAACAGTGCTTAAATTGTACTTGGATGCAAGCCGACCAGCTCCTTCAGGATGCGTGACTCTAAGTGTAAAAGGTGAAAAGGGATTCGAAGCAGAGTGTTTTTCTCAATAGATTTCAGCTAGGGGAATGAGGTTACATCCATTGCATGGAGGACAGTCTAGAAGTGTGTTCCTGAATCCTGTGTAGAGCTGAGGTCATCTGGCTTTCCCAGGGAGGAGTGCAGTGTGTTGCCTTTCTCTAGCCAACACTGAGGTGTTCCAAAAGGCCTACGGGGCAGAAGTTGCTTAGCTGGCCCTGAGCTTCTTGGCTGTACTCAGTATACTGGTACTGAAACGGTTTCTAAAGCAAGGTCCCTAGGAGTCTTGAAAAGCTTACTACGGTGAAACTAAAGCAGAACAGTGAAGAAGGCCTCATGGAGCTGCTCCATGCCTCCAGTTTGGCAAGGCAAATCAGGGCCTTCCTTCGAGGCTAGGGCTCACGTTGACTTTGACTTTAGGTATAGAGCAAAGCAGGTGAGCTTCCAACTAGGAACTGGAAGCACAAGGTTTCTTACTGGATAACTCAATCTCTTCTCAGAAACATGCCGGCAGTGACTACAACTCTGGCAACAGCAATGCTTTTCAGGTATATTCGAGGCCACATGAACGGAGCTTTCATAATGGGCAAACAGGCCTTGTGCCATCAGTCTCCAATTTCTAGGTTGACACGCAGCATACTCGCTGAACCAGGGCTTCCTGGCTCTAGGCAATTTTCTGATATCGAAACGGGTGCTGAAGCAGGGTCTTTAGGAGTCTTGGAAAGCTTACTACCGTTAAACTAAAGCAGAACAGCGTTGAAAGCCTCAGGGAACTGCTGCATGCCTCCCGTTTTGTAAGGATATTCAGGGCCTTACCTAGAGGCTGGCGCTCCCTTGACTTTAACTTTAGTTACAGTGCAGAGCAAGGGGACCTTCCAACTAGGAACTGGAAGCACAAGGTTTCTTATGGGAAAACGCAATATCTTATCAGAACTATGCATGCTTTGACTAAAACCCCGGCAACAACAAAGCCTTTCAGGAATCTTCGAGGCCGCATAAACGGTGCTTTCATAATGGGCAAACAAGCCTTGTGCCATCAGTCTTCAATATGTAAGTTGATACGCAGCATTCACGCAGGACGAAAGCTTCCTGGCTCTAGGCAGTTTTCTGATACCGAAATGGGTGCTGAAGCAAGGTCTCTAGGAGTATTGGAAAGCTTACTACCTAAAAACTAAAGCAGAGCAGCGTTGAAGTCCTCATGGAGATGCTGCATGCCTCCCGTTTTGTAAGGCTATTCAGGGCCTTACTTCGAGGCAAGTGCTCCCCTTGACTTTCACTTTAGTTATAGAGCAGAGCAGGGTGAGCTTCCAACTAGGAACTGGAAGCACAAGGTTTCTTTCGGGAAAACTCATTTTCCTCGCAGAAGCAGGCAGGCAGTGACTAAATCCCTGGCAACAACAACGCTTTTCAGGTATCTTCGAGGCCGCATGAACGGAGCTTTCCTAATGAGAAAACAAGCCTTGTGCCATCAGTCTCCAATTTCTAGGTTGACACGCAGCATACACGGAGGACCAGAGCTTCCTGGCTCTCTGCAGTTTTCTGTTACCGAAACGGGTGCTGAAGGAAGGTTCCTAGGAGTCTTGGAAAGCTTACTACCGCTAAACTAAAGAAGAACAGTGATGAAGGCCTCATGGAACTGCTGCATGCTTCCTGCTTTGCAAGGATAATCAGGGCCTTACTTGGAGGTTGGTGCTCACGTTGACTCTCACTTTTGGTATAGAGGAGCGCAGGTTGAGCTTCCAACTTGGAACTGGAAGCACAAAGTTTCTTTCCAGAAAACTCATTTTCTTCTCTGAGCCATGCCGGCAGTAACTAAAAGCACCGTAACAACAGTGCTTTTCTGGTAGCTTCGAGACTGCATGAGTGGAGCTTTCAAAATAGGAAAGCAAGATCTGTGTCTCAGTCTCACATTTCCAGATTGACACGCAGCATAAGGACATGTTGATGTTAACAAGTCAAAAGAGATTCACGATACCCAGTGGGGCTTTCCCTGATTCAACTTTTTTCTACGACAGCTTATCTGCCTGCAGCAAAGTGCCTAAACAAAGGATGCGTGAGGGAGACAGGTGCCTGTGCTTCCTCCAAAGACCTGCAGTGTTACACCAAGAACAGTGCTTAAATTGTACTTGGATGCAAGCCGACCAGCTCCTTCAGGATGCGTGACTCTAAGTGTAAAAGGTGAAAAGGGATTCGAAGCAGAGTGTTTTTCTCAATAGATTTCAGCTAGGGGAATGAGGTTACATCCATTGCATGGAGGACAGTCTAGAAGTGTGTTCCTGAATCCTGTGTAGAGCTGAGGTCATCTGGCTTTCCCAGGGAGGAGTGCAGTGTGTTGCCTTTCTCTAGCCAACACTGAGGTGTTCCAAAAGGCCTACGGGGCAGAAGTTGCTTAGCTGGCCCTGAGCTTCTTGGCTGTACTCAGTATACTGGTACTGAAACGGTTTCTAAAGCAAGGTCCCTAGGAGTCTTGAAAAGCTTACTACGGTGAAACTAAAGCAGAACAGTGAAGAAGGCCTCATGGAGCTGCTCCATGCCTCCAGTTTGGCAAGGCAAATCAGGGCCTTCCTTCGAGGCTAGGGCTCACGTTGACTTTGACTTTAGGTATAGAGCAAAGCAGGTGAGCTTCCAACTAGGAACTGGAAGCACAAGGTTTCTTACTGGATAACTCAATCTCTTCTCAGAAACATGCCGGCAGTGACTACAACTCTGGCAACAGCAATGCTTTTCAGGTATATTCGAGGCCACATGAACGGAGCTTTCATAATGGGCAAACAGGCCTTGTGCCATCAGTCTCCAATTTCTAGGTTGACACGCAGCATACTCGCTGAACCAGGGCTTCCTGGCTCTAGGCAATTTTCTGATATCGAAACGGGTGCTGAAGCAGGGTCTTTAGGAGTCTTGGAAAGCTTACTACCGTTAAACTAAAGCAGAACAGCGTTGAAAGCCTCAGGGAACTGCTGCATGCCTCCCGTTTTGTAAGGATATTCAGGGCCTTACCTAGAGGCTGGCGCTCCCTTGACTTTAACTTTAGTTACAGTGCAGAGCAAGGGGACCTTCCAACTAGGAACTGGAAGCACAAGGTTTCTTATGGGAAAACGCAATATCTTATCAGAACTATGCATGCTTTGACTAAAACCCCGGCAACAACAAAGCCTTTCAGGAATCTTCGAGGCCGCATAAACGGTGCTTTCATAATGGGCAAACAAGCCTTGTGCCATCAGTCTTCAATATGTAAGTTGATACGCAGCATTCACGCAGGACGAAAGCTTCCTGGCTCTAGGCAGTTTTCTGATACCGAAACGGGTGCTGAAGACAGGTCTCTAGGAGTATTGGAAAGCTTACTACCGTTAAACTAAAGCAGAACAGCGTTGAAAGCCTCAGGGAACTGCTGCATGCCTCCCGTTTTGTAAGGATATTCAGGGCCTTACATAGAGGCTGGCGCTCCCTTGACTTTAACTTTAGTTACAGTGCAGAGCAAGGGGAGCTTCCTACTAGGAACTGGAAGCACAAAGTTTCTTATGGGAAAACTCAGTATCTTATCAGAACTATGCATGCAGTGACTAAAACCCCAGCAACAACAAAGCCTTTCAGGAATCTTCGAGGCCGCATAAACGGTGCTTTCATAATGGGCAAACAAGCCTTGTGCCATCAGTCTTCAATATGTAGGTTGATACGCAGCATTCACGCAGGACGAAAGCTTCCTGGCTCTAGGCAGTTTTCTGATACCGAAATGGGTGCTGAAGCAAGGTCTCTAGGAGTATTGGAAAGCTTACTACCTAAAAACTAAAGCAGAGCAGCGTTGAAGTCCTCATGGAGATGCTGCATGCCTCCCGTTTTGTAAGGCTATTCAGGGCCTTACTTCGAGGCAAGTGCTCCCCTTGACTTTCACTTTAGTTATAGAGCAGAGCAGGGTGAGCTTCCAACTAGGAACTGGAAGCACAAGGTTTCTTTCGGGAAAACTCATTTTCCTCGCAGAAGCAGGCAGGCAGTGACTAAATCCCTGGCAACAACAACGCTTTTCAGGTATCTTCGAGGCCGCATGAACGGAGCTTTCCTAATGAGAAAACAAGCCTTGTGCCATCAGTCTCCAATTTCTAGGTTGACACGCAGCATACACGGAGGACCAGAGCTTCCTGGCTCTCTGCAGTTTTCTGTTACCGAAACGGGTGCTGAAGGAAGGTTCCTAGGAGTCTTGGAAAGCTTACTACCGCTAAACTAAAGAAGAACAGTGATGAAGGCCTCATGGAACTGCTGCATGCTTCCTGCTTTGCAAGGATAATCAGGGCCTTACTTGGAGGTTGGTGCTCACGTTGACTCTCACTTTTGGTATAGAGGAGCGCAGGTTGAGCTTCCAACTTGGAACTGGAAGCACAAAGTTTCTTTCCAGAAAACTCATTTTCTTCTCTGAGCCATGCCGGCAGTAACTCAAAGCACCGTAACAACAGTGCTTTTCTGGTAGCTTCGAGACTGCATGAGTGGAGCTTTCAAAATGGGAAAGCAAGATCTGTGTCTCAGTCTCACATTTCCAGATTGACACGCAGCATAAGGACATGTTGATGTTAACAAGTCAAAAGAGATTCACGATACACAGTGGGGCTTTCCCTGATTCAACTTTTTTCTACGACAGCTTATCTGCCTGCAGCAACGTGCCTAAACAAAGGATGCGTGAGGGAGACAGGTGCCTGTGCTTCTTCCAAAGACCTGCAGTGTTACACCAAGAACAGTGCTTAAATTGTACTTGGATGCAAGCCGACCACCTCCTTGAGGATGCGTGACTCTAAGTGCAAAAGGTGAAAAGGGATTCGAAGCAGAGTGTTTTTCTCAATAGAGTTCAGCTAGGGGAATGAGGTTACATCCATTGCCTGGAGGACAGTCTAGGAGTGTGTTCCTGAATCCTGTGTAGAGCTGAGGTCATCTGGCTCTCCCAGGGAGGAGTGCAGTGTGTTTCCTTTCTCTAGCCAACAATGAGGTGTTCCAAAAGGCCTACGGGGCAGAAGTTGCTTAGCTGGCCCTGAGCTTCTTGGCTGTACTCAGTATACTGGTACTGAAACGGTTTCTAAAGCAAGGTCCCTAGGAGTCTTGAAAAGCTTACTACGGTGAAACTAAAGCAGAACAGTGAAGAAGGCCTCATGGAGCTGCTCCATGCCTCCAGTTTGGCAAGGCAAATCAGGGCCTTCCTTCGAGGCTAGGGCTCACGTTGACTTTGACTTTAGGTATAGAGCAGAGCAGGGTGAGCTTCCAACTAGGAACTGGAAGCACAAGGTTTCTTATGGGATAACTCAATATCTTCTCAGAAACATGCCGGCAGTGACTACAACTCTGGCAACAGCAATGCTTTCCAGGTATATACGAGGCCACATGAACGGAGCTTTCATAATGGGCAAATAGGCCTTGTGCCATCAGTCTCCAATTTCTATGTTGACACGCAGCATACTCGCTGAACCAGGGCTTCCTGGCTCTAGGCAATTTTCTGATATCGAAACGGGTGCTGAAGCAGGGTCTTTAGGAGTCTTGGAAAGCTTACTACCGTTAAACTAAAGCAGAACAGCGTTGAAAGCCTCAGGGAACCGCTGCATGCCTCCCGTTTTGTAAGGATATTCAGGGCCTTACCTAGAGGCTGGCGCTCCCTTGACTTTAACTTTAGTTACAGTGCAGAGCAAGGGGACCTTCCAACTAGGAACTGGAAGCACAAGGTTTCTTATGGGAAAACTCAATATCTTATCAGAACTATGCATGCTTTGACTAAAACCCCGGCAACAACAAAGCCTTTCAGGAATCTTCGAGGCCGCATAAACGGTGCTTTCATAATGGGCAAACAAGCCTTGTGCCATCAGTCTTCAATATGTAAGTTGATACGCAGCATTCACGCAGGACGAAAGCTTCCTGGCTCTAGGCAGTTTTCTGATACCGAAACGGGTGCTGAAGACAGGTCTCTAGGAGTATTGGAAAGCTTACTACCGTTAAACTAAAGCAGAACAGCGTTGAAAGCCTCAGGGAACTGCTGCATGCCTCCCGTTTTGTAAGGATATTCAGGGCCTTACATAGAGGCTGGCGCTCCCTTGACTTTAACTTTAGTTACAGTGCAGAGCAAGGGGAGCTTCCTACTAGGAACTGGAAGCACAAAGTTTCTTATGGGAAAACTCAGTATCTTATCAGAACTATGCATGCAGTGACTAAAACCCCAGCAACAACAAAGCCTTTCAGGAATCTTCGAGGCCGCATAAACGGTGCTTTCATAATGGGCAAACAAGCCTTGTGCCATCAGTCTTCAATATGTAGGTTGATACGCAGCATTCACGCAGGACGAAAGCTTCCTGGCTCTAGGCAGTTTTCTGATACCGAAATGGGTGCTGAAGCAAGGTCTCTAGGAGTATTGGAAAGCTTACTACCTAAAAACTAAAGCAGAGCAGCGTTGAAGTCCTCATGGAGATGCTGCATGCCTCCCGTTTTGTAAGGCTATTCAGGGCCTTACTTCGAGGCAAGTGCTCCCCTTGACTTTCACTTTAGTTATAGAGCAGAGCAGGGTGAGCTTCCAACTAGGAACTGGAAGCACAAGGTTTCTTTCGGGAAAACTCATTTTCCTCGCAGAAGCAGGCAGGCAGTGACTAAATCCCTGGCAACAACAACGCTTTTCAGGTATCTTCGAGGCCGCATGAACGGAGCTTTCCTAATGAGAAAACAAGCCTTGTGCCATCAGTCTCCAATTTCTAGGTTGACACGCAGCATACACGGAGGACCAGAGCTTCCTGGCTCTCTGCAGTTTTCTGTTACCGAAACGGGTGCTGAAGGAAGGTTCCTAGGAGTCTTGGAAAGCTTACTACCGCTAAACTAAAGAAGAACAGTGATGAAGGCCTCATGGAACTGCTGCATGCTTCCTGCTTTGCAAGGATAATCAGGGCCTTACTTGGAGGTTGGTGCTCACGTTGACTCTCACTTTTGGTATAGAGGAGCGCAGGTTGAGCTTCCAACTTGGAACTGGAAGCACAAAGTTTCTTTCCAGAAAACTCATTTTCTTCTCTGAGCCATGCCGGCAGTAACTAAAAGCACCGTAACAACAGTGCTTTTCTGGTAGCTTCGAGACTGCATGAGTGGAGCTTTCAAAATAGGAAAGCAAGATCTGTGTCTCAGTCTCACATTTCCAGATTGACACGCAGCATAAGGACATGTTGATGTTAACAAGTCAAAAGAGATTCACGATACCCAGTGGGGCTTTCCCTGATTCAACTTTTTTCTACGACAGCTTATCTGCCTGCAGCAAAGTGCCTAAACAAAGGATGCGTGAGGGAGACAGGTGCCTGTGCTTCCTCCAAAGACCTGCAGTGTTACACCAAGAACAGTGCTTAAATTGTACTTGGATGCAAGCCGACCAGCTCCTTCAGGATGCGTGACTCTAAGTGTAAAAGGTGAAAAGGGATTCGAAGCAGAGTGTTTTTCTCAATAGATTTCAGCTAGGGGAATGAGGTTACATCCATTGCATGGAGGACAGTCTAGAAGTGTGTTCCTGAATCCTGTGTAGAGCTGAGGTCATCTGGCTTTCCCAGGGAGGAGTGCAGTGTGTTGCCTTTCTCTAGCCAACACTGAGGTGTTCCAAAAGGCCTACGGGGCAGAAGTTGCTTAGCTGGCCCTGAGCTTCTTGGCTGTACTCAGTATACTGGTACTGAAACGGTTTCTAAAGCAAGGTCCCTAGGAGTCTTGAAAAGCTTACTACGGTGAAACTAAAGCAGAACAGTGAAGAAGGCCTCATGGAGCTGCTCCATGCCTCCAGTTTGGCAAGGCAAATCAGGGCCTTCCTTCGAGGCTAGGGCTCACGTTGACTTTGACTTTAGGTATAGAGCAAAGCAGGTGAGCTTCCAACTAGGAACTGGAAGCACAAGGTTTCTTACTGGATAACTCAATCTCTTCTCAGAAACATGCCGGCAGTGACTACAACTCTGGCAACAGCAATGCTTTTCAGGTATATTCGAGGCCACATGAACGGAGCTTTCATAATGGGCAAACAGGCCTTGTGCCATCAGTCTCCAATTTCTAGGTTGACACGCAGCATACTCGCTGAACCAGGGCTTCCTGGCTCTAGGCAATTTTCTGATATCGAAACGGGTGCTGAAGCAGGGTCTTTAGGAGTCTTGGAAAGCTTACTACCGTTAAACTAAAGCAGAACAGCGTTGAAAGCCTCAGGGAACTGCTGCATGCCTCCCGTTTTGTAAGGATATTCAGGGCCTTACCTAGAGGCTGGCGCTCCCTTGACTTTAACTTTAGTTACAGTGCAGAGCAAGGGGACCTTCCAACTAGGAACTGGAAGCACAAGGTTTCTTATGGGAAAACGCAATATCTTATCAGAACTATGCATGCTTTGACTAAAACCCCGGCAACAACAAAGCCTTTCAGGAATCTTCGAGGCCGCATAAACGGTGCTTTCATAATGGGCAAACAAGCCTTGTGCCATCAGTCTTCAATATGTAAGTTGATACGCAGCATTCACGCAGGACGAAAGCTTCCTGGCTCTAGGCAGTTTTCTGATACCGAAACGGGTGCTGAAGACAGGTCTCTAGGAGTATTGGAAAGCTTACTACCGTTAAACTAAAGCAGAACAGCGTTGAAAGCCTCAGGGAACTGCTGCATGCCTCCCGTTTTGTAAGGATATTCAGGGCCTTACATAGAGGCTGGCGCTCCCTTGACTTTAACTTTAGTTACAGTGCAGAGCAAGGGGAGCTTCCTACTAGGAACTGGAAGCACAAAGTTTCTTATGGGAAAACTCAGTATCTTATCAGAACTATGCATGCAGTGACTAAAACCCCAGCAACAACAAAGCCTTTCAGGAATCTTCGAGGCCGCATAAACGGTGCTTTCATAATGGGCAAACAAGCCTTGTGCCATCAGTCTTCAATATGTAGGTTGATACGCAGCATTCACGCAGGACGAAAGCTTCCTGGCTCTAGGCAGTTTTCTGATACCGAAATGGGTGCTGAAGCAAGGTCTCTAGGAGTATTGGAAAGCTTACTACCTAAAAACTAAAGCAGAGCAGCGTTGAAGTCCTCATGGAGATGCTGCATGCCTCCCGTTTTGTAAGGCTATTCAGGGCCTTACTTCGAGGCAAGTGCTCCCCTTGACTTTCACTTTAGTTATAGAGCAGAGCAGGGTGAGCTTCCAACTAGGAACTGGAAGCACAAGGTTTCTTTCGGGAAAACTCATTTTCCTCGCAGAAGCAGGCAGGCAGTGACTAAATCCCTGGCAACAACAACGCTTTTCAGGTATCTTCGAGGCCGCATGAACGGAGCTTTCCTAATGAGAAAACAAGCCTTGTGCCATCAGTCTCCAATTTCTAGGTTGACACGCAGCATACACGGAGGACCAGAGCTTCCTGGCTCTCTGCAGTTTTCTGTTACCGAAACGGGTGCTGAAGGAAGGTTCCTAGGAGTCTTGGAAAGCTTACTACCGCTAAACTAAAGAAGAACAGTGATGAAGGCCTCATGGAACTGCTGCATGCTTCCTGCTTTGCAAGGATAATCAGGGCCTTACTTGGAGGTTGGTGCTCACGTTGACTCTCACTTTTGGTATAGAGGAGCGCAGGTTGAGCTTCCAACTTGGAACTGGAAGCACAAAGTTTCTTTCCAGAAAACTCATTTTCTTCTCTGAGCCATGCCGGCAGTAACTCAAAGCACCGTAACAACAGTGCTTTTCTGGTAGCTTCGAGACTGCATGAGTGGAGCTTTCAAAATAGGAAAGCAAGATCTGTGTCTCAGTCTCACATTTCCAGATTGACACGCAGCATAAGGACATGTTGATGTTAACAAGTCAAAAGAGATTCACGATACCCAGTGGGGCTTTCCCTGATTCAACTTTTTTCTACGACAGCTTATCTGCCTGCAGCAAAGTGCCTAAACAAAGGATGCGTGAGGGAGACAGGTGCCTGTGCTTCCTCCAAAGACCTGCAGTGTTACACCAAGAACAGTGCTTAAATTGTACTTGGATGCAAGCCGACCAGCTCCTTCAGGATGCGTGACTCTAAGTGTAAAAGGTGAAAAGGGATTCGAAGCAGAGTGTTTTTCTCAATAGATTTCAGCTAGGGGAATGAGGTTACATCCATTGCATGGAGGACAGTCTAGAAGTGTGTTCCTGAATCCTGTGTAGAGCTGAGGTCATCTGGCTTTCCCAGGGAGGAGTGCAGTGTGTTGCCTTTCTCTAGCCAACACTGAGGTGTTCCAAAAGGCCTACGGGGCAGAAGTTGCTTAGCTGGCCCTGAGCTTCTTGGCTGTACTCAGTATACTGGTACTGAAACGGTTTCTAAAGCAAGGTCCCTAGGAGTCTTGAAAAGCTTACTACGGTGAAACTAAAGCAGAACAGTGAAGAAGGCCTCATGGAGCTGCTCCATGCCTCCAGTTTGGCAAGGCAAATCAGGGCCTTCCTTCGAGGCTAGGGCTCACGTTGACTTTGACTTTAGGTATAGAGCAAAGCAGGTGAGCTTCCAACTAGGAACTGGAAGCACAAGGTTTCTTACTGGATAACTCAATCTCTTCTCAGAAACATGCCGGCAGTGACTACAACTCTGGCAACAGCAATGCTTTTCAGGTATATTCGAGGCCACATGAACGGAGCTTTCATAATGGGCAAACAGGCCTTGTGCCATCAGTCTCCAATTTCTAGGTTGACACGCAGCATACTCGCTGAACCAGGGCTTCCTGGCTCTAGGCAATTTTCTGATATCGAAACGGGTGCTGAAGCAGGGTCTTTAGGAGTCTTGGAAAGCTTACTACCGTTAAACTAAAGCAGAACAGCGTTGAAAGCCTCAGGGAACTGCTGCATGCCTCCCGTTTTGTAAGGATATTCAGGGCCTTACCTAGAGGCTGGCGCTCCCTTGACTTTAACTTTAGTTACAGTGCAGAGCAAGGGGACCTTCCAACTAGGAACTGGAAGCACAAGGTTTCTTATGGGAAAACGCAATATCTTATCAGAACTATGCATGCTTTGACTAAAACCCCGGCAACAACAAAGCCTTTCAGGAATCTTCGAGGCCGCATAAACGGTGCTTTCATAATGGGCAAACAAGCCTTGTGCCATCAGTCTTCAATATGTAAGTTGATACGCAGCATTCACGCAGGACGAAAGCTTCCTGGCTCTAGGCAGTTTTCTGATACCGAAACGGGTGCTGAAGACAGGTCTCTAGGAGTATTGGAAAGCTTACTACCGTTAAACTAAAGCAGAACAGCGTTGAAAGCCTCAGGGAACTGCTGCATGCCTCCCGTTTTGTAAGGATATTCAGGGCCTTACATAGAGGCTGGCGCTCCCTTGACTTTAACTTTAGTTACAGTGCAGAGCAAGGGGAGCTTCCTACTAGGAACTGGAAGCACAAAGTTTCTTATGGGAAAACTCAGTATCTTATCAGAACTATGCATGCAGTGACTAAAACCCCAGCAACAACAAAGCCTTTCAGGAATCTTCGAGGCCGCATAAACGGTGCTTTCATAATGGGCAAACAAGCCTTGTGCCATCAGTCTTCAATATGTAGGTTGATACGCAGCATTCACGCAGGACGAAAGCTTCCTGGCTCTAGGCAGTTTTCTGATACCGAAATGGGTGCTGAAGCAAGGTCTCTAGGAGTATTGGAAAGCTTACTACCTAAAAACTAAAGCAGAGCAGCGTTGAAGTCCTCATGGAGATGCTGCATGCCTCCCGTTTTGTAAGGCTATTCAGGGCCTTACTTCGAGGCAAGTGCTCCCCTTGACTTTCACTTTAGTTATAGAGCAGAGCAGGGTGAGCTTCCAACTAGGAACTGGAAGCACAAGGTTTCTTTCGGGAAAACTCATTTTCCTCGCAGAAGCAGGCAGGCAGTGACTAAATCCCTGGCAACAACAACGCTTTTCAGGTATCTTCGAGGCCGCATGAACGGAGCTTTCCTAATGAGAAAACAAGCCTTGTGCCATCAGTCTCCAATTTCTAGGTTGACACGCAGCATACACGGAGGACCAGAGCTTCCTGGCTCTCTGCAGTTTTCTGTTACCGAAACGGGTGCTGAAGGAAGGTTCCTAGGAGTCTTGGAAAGCTTACTACCGCTAAACTAAAGAAGAACAGTGATGAAGGCCTCATGGAACTGCTGCATGCTTCCTGCTTTGCAAGGATAATCAGGGCCTTACTTGGAGGTTGGTGCTCACGTTGACTCTCACTTTTGGTATAGAGGAGCGCAGGTTGAGCTTCCAACTTGGAACTGGAAGCACAAAGTTTCTTTCCAGAAAACTCATTTTCTTCTCTGAGCCATGCCGGCAGTAACTAAAAGCACCGTAACAACAGTGCTTTTCTGGTAGCTTCGAGACTGCATGAGTGGAGCTTTCAAAATAGGAAAGCAAGATCTGTGTCTCAGTCTCACATTTCCAGATTGACACGCAGCATAAGGACATGTTGATGTTAACAAGTCAAAAGAGATTCACGATACCCAGTGGGGCTTTCCCTGATTCAACTTTTTTCTACGACAGCTTATCTGCCTGCAGCAAAGTGCCTAAACAAAGGATGCGTGAGGGAGACAGGTGCCTGTGCTTCCTCCAAAGACCTGCAGTGTTACACCAAGAACAGTGCTTAAATTGTACTTGGATGCAAGCCGACCAGCTCCTTCAGGATGCGTGACTCTAAGTGTAAAAGGTGAAAAGGGATTCGAAGCAGAGTGTTTTTCTCAATAGATTTCAGCGAGGGGAATGAGGTTACATCCATTGCATGGAGGACAGTCTAGAAGTGTGTTCCTGAATCCTGTGTAGAGCTGAGGTCATCTGGCTTTCCCAGGGAGGAGTGCAGTGTGTTGCCTTTCTCTAGCCAACACTGAGGTGTTCCAAAAGGCCTACGGGGCAGAAGTTGCTTAGCTGGCCCTGAGCTTCTTGGCTGTACTCAGTATACTGGTACTGAAACGGTTTCTAAAGCAAGGTCCCTAGGAGTCTTGAAAAGCTTACTACGGTGAAACTAAAGCAGAACAGTGAAGAAGGCCTCATGGAGCTGCTCCATGCCTCCAGTTTGGCAAGGCAAATCAGGGCCTTCCTTCGAGGCTAGGGCTCACGTTGACTTTGACTTTAGGTATAGAGCAAAGCAGGTGAGCTTCCAACTAGGAACTGGAAGCACAAGGTTTCTTACTGGATAACTCAATCTCTTCTCAGAAACATGCCGGCAGTGACTACAACTCTGGCAACAGCAATGCTTTTCAGGTATATTCGAGGCCACATGAACGGAGCTTTCATAATGGGCAAACAGGCCTTGTGCCATCAGTCTCCAATTTCTAGGTTGACACGCAGCATACTCGCTGAACCAGGGCTTCCTGGCTCTAGGCAATTTTCTGATATCGAAACGGGTGCTGAAGCAGGGTCTTTAGGAGTCTTGGAAAGCTTACTACCGTTAAACTAAAGCAGAACAGCGTTGAAAGCCTCAGGGAACTGCTGCATGCCTCCCGTTTTGTAAGGATATTCAGGGCCTTACCTAGAGGCTGGCGCTCCCTTGACTTTAACTTTAGTTACAGTGCAGAGCAAGGGGACCTTCCAACTAGGAACTGGAAGCACAAGGTTTCTTATGGGAAAACGCAATATCTTATCAGAACTATGCATGCTTTGACTAAAACCCCGGCAACAACAAAGCCTTTCAGGAATCTTCGAGGCCGCATAAACGGTGCTTTCATAATGGGCAAACAAGCCTTGTGCCATCAGTCTTCAATATGTAAGTTGATACGCAGCATTCACGCAGGACGAAAGCTTCCTGGCTCTAGGCAGTTTTCTGATACCGAAACGGGTGCTGAAGACAGGTCTCTAGGAGTATTGGAAAGCTTACTACCGTTAAACTAAAGCAGAACAGCGTTGAAAGCCTCAGGGAACTGCTGCATGCCTCCCGTTTTGTAAGGATATTCAGGGCCTTACATAGAGGCTGGCGCTCCCTTGACTTTAACTTTAGTTACAGTGCAGAGCAAGGGGAGCTTCCTACTAGGAACTGGAAGCACAAAGTTTCTTATGGGAAAACTCAGTATCTTATCAGAACTATGCATGCAGTGACTAAAACCCCAGCAACAACAAAGCCTTTCAGGAATCTTCGAGGCCGCATAAACGGTGCTTTCATAATGGGCAAACAAGCCTTGTGCCATCAGTCTTCAATATGTAGGTTGATACGCAGCATTCACGCAGGACGAAAGCTTCCTGGCTCTAGGCAGTTTTCTGATACCGAAATGGGTGCTGAAGCAAGGTCTCTAGGAGTATTGGAAAGCTTACTACCTAAAAACTAAAGCAGAGCAGCGTTGAAGTCCTCATGGAGATGCTGCATGCCTCCCGTTTTGTAAGGCTATTCAGGGCCTTACTTCGAGGCAAGTGCTCCCCTTGACTTTCACTTTAGTTATAGAGCAGAGCAGGGTGAGCTTCCAACTAGGAACTGGAAGCACAAGGTTTCTTTCGGGAAAACTCATTTTCCTCGCAGAAGCAGGCAGGCAGTGACTAAATCCCTGGCAACAACAACGCTTTTCAGGTATCTTCGAGGCCGCATGAACGGAGCTTTCCTAATGAGAAAACAAGCCTTGTGCCATCAGTCTCCAATTTCTAGGTTGACACGCAGCATACACGGAGGACCAGAGCTTCCTGGCTCTCTGCAGTTTTCTGTTACCGAAACGGGTGCTGAAGGAAGGTTCCTAGGAGTCTTGGAAAGCTTACTACCGCTAAACTAAAGAAGAACAGTGATGAAGGCCTCATGGAACTGCTGCATGCTTCCTGCTTTGCAAGGATAATCAGGGCCTTACTTGGAGGTTGGTGCTCACGTTGACTCTCACTTTTGGTATAGAGGAGCGCAGGTTGAGCTTCCAACTTGGAACTGGAAGCACAAAGTTTCTTTCCAGAAAACTCATTTTCTTCTCTGAGCCATGCCGGCAGTAACTCAAAGCACCGTAACAACAGTGCTTTTCTGGTAGCTTCGAGACTGCATGAGTGGAGCTTTCAAAATAGGAAAGCAAGATCTGTGTCTCAGTCTCACATTTCCAGATTGACACGCAGCATAAGGACATGTTGATGTTAACAAGTCAAAAGAGATTCACGATACCCAGTGGGGCTTTCCCTGATTCAACTTTTTTCTACGACAGCTTATCTGCCTGCAGCAAAGTGCCTAAACAAAGGATGCGTGAGGGAGACAGGTGCCTGTGCTTCCTCCAAAGACCTGCAGTGTTACACCAAGAACAGTGCTTAAATTGTACTTGGATGCAAGCCGACCAGCTCCTTCAGGATGCGTGACTCTAAGTGTAAAAGGTGAAAAGGGATTCGAAGCAGAGTGTTTTTCTCAATAGATTTCAGCTAGGGGAATGAGGTTACATCCATTGCATGGAGGACAGTCTAGAAGTGTGTTCCTGAATCCTGTGTAGAGCTGAGGTCATCTGGCTTTCCCAGGGAGGAGTGCAGTGTGTTGCCTTTCTCTAGCCAACACTGAGGTGTTCCAAAAGGCCTACGGGGCAGAAGTTGCTTAGCTGGCCCTGAGCTTCTTGGCTGTACTCAGTATACTGGTACTGAAACGGTTTCTAAAGCAAGGTCCCTAGGAGTCTTGAAAAGCTTACTACGGTGAAACTAAAGCAGAACAGTGAAGAAGGCCTCATGGAGCTGCTCCATGCCTCCAGTTTGGCAAGGCAAATCAGGGCCTTCCTTCGAGGCTAGGGCTCACGTTGACTTTGACTTTAGGTATAGAGCAAAGCAGGTGAGCTTCCAACTAGGAACTGGAAGCACAAGGTTTCTTACTGGATAACTCAATCTCTTCTCAGAAACATGCCGGCAGTGACTACAACTCTGGCAACAGCAATGCTTTTCAGGTATATTCGAGGCCACATGAACGGAGCTTTCATAATGGGCAAACAGGCCTTGTGCCATCAGTCTCCAATTTCTAGGTTGACACGCAGCATACTCGCTGAACCAGGGCTTCCTGGCTCTAGGCAATTTTCTGATATCGAAACGGGTGCTGAAGCAGGGTCTTTAGGAGTCTTGGAAAGCTTACTACCGTTAAACTAAAGCAGAACAGCGTTGAAAGCCTCAGGGAACTGCTGCATGCCTCCCGTTTTGTAAGGATATTCAGGGCCTTACCTAGAGGCTGGCGCTCCCTTGACTTTAACTTTAGTTACAGTGCAGAGCAAGGGGACCTTCCAACTAGGAACTGGAAGCACAAGGTTTCTTATGGGAAAACGCAATATCTTATCAGAACTATGCATGCTTTGACTAAAACCCCGGCAACAACAAAGCCTTTCAGGAATCTTCGAGGCCGCATAAACGGTGCTTTCATAATGGGCAAACAAGCCTTGTGCCATCAGTCTTCAATATGTAAGTTGATACGCAGCATTCACGCAGGACGAAAGCTTCCTGGCTCTAGGCAGTTTTCTGATACCGAAACGGGTGCTGAAGACAGGTCTCTAGGAGTATTGGAAAGCTTACTACCATTAAACTAAAGCAGAACAGCGTTGAAAGCCTCAGGGAACTGCTGCATGCCTCCCGTTTTGTAAGGATATTCAGGGCCTTACATAGAGGCTGGCGCTCCCTTGACTTTAACTTTAGTTACAGTGCAGAGCAAGGGGAGCTTCCTACTAGGAACTGGAAGCACAAAGTTTCTTATGGGAAAACTCAGTATCTTATCAGAACTATGCATGCAGTGACTAAAACCCCAGCAACAACAAAGCCTTTCAGGAATCTTCGAGGCCGCATAAACGGTGCTTTCATAATGGGCAAACAAGCCTTGTGCCATCAGTCTTCAATATGTAGGTTGATACGCAGCATTCACGCAGGACGAAAGCTTCCTGGCTCTAGGCAGTTTTCTGATACCGAAATGGGTGCTGAAGCAAGGTCTCTAGGAGTATTGGAAAGCTTACTACCTAAAAACTAAAGCAGAGCAGCGTTGAAGTCCTCATGGAGATGCTGCATGCCTCCCGTTTTGTAAGGCTATTCAGGGCCTTACTTCGAGGCAAGTGCTCCCCTTGACTTTCACTTTAGTTATAGAGCAGAGCAGGGTGAGCTTCCAACTAGGAACTGGAAGCACAAGGTTTCTTTCGGGAAAACTCATTTTCCTCGCAGAAGCAGGCAGGCAGTGACTAAATCCCTGGCAACAACAACGCTTTTCAGGTATCTTCGAGGCCGCATGAACGGAGCTTTCCTAATGAGAAAACAAGCCTTGTGCCATCAGTCTCCAAGTTCTAGGTTGACACGCAGCATACACGGAGGACCAGAGCTTCCTGGCTCTCTGCAGTTTTCTGTTACCGAAACGGGTGCTGAAGGAAGGTTCCTAGGAGTCTTGGAAAGCTTACTACCGCTAAACTAAAGAAGAACAGTGATGAAGGCCTCATGGAACTGCTGCATGCTTCCTGCTTTGCAAGGATAATCAGGGCCTTACTTGGAGGTTGGTGCTCACGTTGACTCTCACTTTTGGTATAGAGGAGCGCAGGTTGAGCTTCCAACTTGGAACTGGAAGCACAAAGTTTCTTTCCAGAAAACTCATTTTCTTCTCTGAGCCATGCCGGCAGTAACTCAAAGCACCGTAACAACAGTGCTTTTCTGGTAGCTTCGAGACTGCATGAGTGGAGCTTTCAAAATAGGAAAGCAAGATCTGTGTCTCAGTCTCACATTTCCAGATTGACACGCAGCATAAGGACATGTTGATGTTAACAAGTCAAAAGAGATTCACGATACCCAGTGGGGCTTTCCCTGATTCAACTTTTTTCTACGACAGCTTATCTGCCTGCAGCAAAGTGCCTAAACAAAGGATGCGTGAGGGAGACAGGTGCCTGTGCTTCCTCCAAAGACCTGCAGTGTTACACCAAGAACAGTGCTTAAATTGTACTTGGATGCAAGCCGACCAGCTCCTTCAGGATGCGTGACTCTAAGTGTAAAAGGTGAAAAGGGATTCGAAGCAGAGTGTTTTTCTCAATAGATTTCAGCGAGGGGAATGAGGTTACATCCATTGCATGGAGGACAGTCTAGAAGTGTGTTCCTGAATCCTGTGTAGAGCTGAGGTCATCTGGCTTTCCCAGGGAGGAGTGCAGTGTGTTGCCTTTCTCTAGCCAACACTGAGGTGTTCCAAAAGGCCTACGGGGCAGAAGTTGCTTAGCTGGCCCTGAGCTTCTTGGCTGTACTCAGTATACTGGTACTGAAACGGTTTCTAAAGCAAGGTCCCTAGGAGTCTTGAAAAGCTTACTACGGTGAAACTAAAGCAGAACAGTGAAGAAGGTCTCATGGAGCTGCTCCATGCCTCCAGTTTGGCAAGGCAAATCAGGGCCTTCCTTCGAGGCTAGGGCTCACGTTGACTTTGACTTTAGGTATAGAGCAAAGCAGGTGAGCTTCCAACTAGGAACTGGAAGCACAAGGTTTCTTACTGGATAACTCAATCTCTTCTCAGAAACATGCCGGCAGTGACTACAACTCTGGCAACAGCAATGCTTTTCAGGTATATTCGAGGCCACATGAACGGAGCTTTCATAATGGGCAAACAGGCCTTGTGCCATCAGTCTCCAATTTCTAGGTTGACACGCAGCATACTCGCTGAACCAGGGCTTCCTGGCTCTAGGCAATTTTCTGATATCGAAACGGGTGCTGAAGCAGGGTCTTTAGGAGTCTTGGAAAGCTTACTACCGTTAAACTAAAGCAGAACAGCGTTGAAAGCCTCAGGGAACTGCTGCATGCCTCCCGTTTTGTAAGGATATTCAGGGCCTTACCTAGAGGCTGGCGCTCCCTTGACTTTAACTTTAGTTACAGTGCAGAGCAAGGGGACCTTCCAACTAGGAACTGGAAGCACAAGGTTTCTTATGGGAAAACGCAATATCTTATCAGAACTATGCATGCTTTGACTAAAACCCCGGCAACAACAAAGCCTTTCAGGAATCTTCGAGGCCGCATAAACGGTGCTTTCATAATGGGCAAACAAGCCTTGTGCCATCAGTCTTCAATATGTAAGTTGATACGCAGCATTCACGCAGGACGAAAGCTTCCTGGCTCTAGGCAGTTTTCTGATACCAAAACGGGTGCTGAAGACAGGTCTCTAGGAGTATTGGAAAGCTTACTACCGTTAAACTAAAGCAGAACAGCGTTGAAAGCCTCAGGGAACTGCTGCATGCCTCCCGTTTTGTAAGGATATTCAGGGCCTTACATAGAGGCTGGCGCTCCCTTGACTTTAACTTTAGTTACAGTGCAGAGCAAGGGGAGCTTCCTACTAGGAACTGGAAGCACAAAGTTTCTTATGGGAAAACTCAGTATCTTATCAGAACTATGCATGCAGTGACTAAAACCCCAGCAACAACAAAGCCTTTCAGGAATCTTCGAGGCCGCATAAACGGTGCTTTCATAATGGGCAAACAAGCCTTGTGCCATCAGTCTTCAATATGTAGGTTGATACGCAGCATTCACGCAGGACGAAAGCTTCCTGGCTCTAGGCAGTTTTCTGATACCGAAATGGGTGCTGAAGCAAGGTCTCTAGGAGTATTGGAAAGCTTACTACCTAAAAACTAAAGCAGAGCAGCGTTGAAGTCCTCATGGAGATGCTGCATGCCTCCCGTTTTGTAAGGCTATTCAGGGCCTTACTTCGAGGCAAGTGCTCCCCTTGACTTTCACTTTAGTTATAGAGCAGAGCAGGGTGAGCTTCCAACTAGGAACTGGAAGCACAAGGTTTCTTTCGGGAAAACTCATTTTCCTCGCAGAAGCAGGCAGGCAGTGACTAAATCCCTGGCAACAACAACGCTTTTCAGGTATCTTCGAGGCCGCATGAACGGAGCTTTCCTAATGAGAAAACAAGCCTTGTGCCATCAGTCTCCAATTTCTAGGTTGACACGCAGCATACACGGAGGACCAGAGCTTCCTGGCTCTCTGCAGTTTTCTGTTACCGAAACGGGTGCTGAAGGAAGGTTCCTAGGAGTCTTGGAAAGCTTACTACCGCTAAACTAAAGAAGAACAGTGATGAAGGCCTCATGGAACTGCTGCATGCTTCCTGCTTTGCAAGGATAATCAGGGCCTTACTTGGAGGTTGGTGCTCACGTTGACTCTCACTTTTGGTATAGAGGAGCGCAGGTTGAGCTTCCAACTTGGAACTGGAAGCACAAAGTTTCTTTCCAGAAAACTCATTTTCTTCTCTGAGCCATGCCGGCAGTAACTCAAAGCACCGTAACAACAGTGCTTTTCTGGTAGCTTCGAGACTGCATGAGTGGAGCTTTCAAAATAGGAAAGCAAGATCTGTGTCTCAGTCTCACATTTCCAGATTGACACGCAGCATAAGGACATGTTGATGTTAACAAGTCAAAAGAGATTCACGATACCCAGTGGGGCTTTCCCTGATTCAACTTTTTTCTACGACAGCTTATCTGCCTGCAGCAAAGTGCCTAAACAAAGGATGCGTGAGGGAGACAGGTGCCTGTGCTTCCTCCAAAGACCTGCAGTGTTACACCAAGAACAGTGCTTAAATTGTACTTGGATGCAAGCCGACCAGCTCCTTCAGGATGCGTGACTCTAAGTGTAAAAGGTGAAAAGGGATTCGAAGCAGAGTGTTTTTCTCAATAGATTTCAGCTAGGGGAATGAGGTTACATCCATTGCATGGAGGACAGTCTAGAAGTGTGTTCCTGAATCCTGTGTAGAGCTGAGGTCATCTGGCTTTCCCAGGGAGGAGTGCAGTGTGTTGCCTTTCTCTAGCAAACACTGAGGTGTTCCAAAAGGCCTACGGGGCAGAAGTTGCTTAGCTGGCCCTGAGCTTCTTGGCTGTACTCAGTATACTGGTACTGAAACGGTTTCTAAAGCAAGGTCCCTAGGAGTCTTGAAAAGCTTACTACGGTGAAACTAAAGCAGAACAGTGAAGAAGGCCTCATGGAGCTGCTCCATGCCTCCAGTTTGGCAAGGCAAATCAGGGCCTTCCTTCGAGGCTAGGGCTCACGTTGACTTTGACTTTAGGTATAGAGCAAAGCAGGTGAGCTTCCAACTAGGAACTGGAAGCACAAGGTTTCTTACTGGATAACTCAATCTCTTCTCAGAAACATGCCGGCAGTGACTACAACTCTGGCAACAGCAATGCTTTTCAGGTATATTCGAGGCCACATGAACGGAGCTTTCATAATGGGCAAACAGGCCTTGTGCCATCAGTCTCCAATTTCTAGGTTGACACGCAGCATACTCGCTGAACCAGGGCTTCCTGGCTCTAGGCAATTTTCTGATATCGAAACGGGTGCTGAAGCAGGGTCTTTAGGAGTCTTGGAAAGCTTACTACCGTTAAACTAAAGCAGAACAGCGTTGAAAGCCTCAGGGAACTGCTGCATGCCTCCCGTTTTGTAAGGATATTCAGGGCCTTACCTAGAGGCTGGCGCTCCCTTGACTTTAACTTTAGTTACAGTGCAGAGCAAGGGGACCTTCCAACTAGGAACTGGAAGCACAAGGTTTCTTATGGGAAAACGCAATATCTTATCAGAACTATGCATGCTTTGACTAAAACCCCGGCAACAACAAAGCCTTTCAGGAATCTTCGAGGCCGCATAAACGGTGCTTTCATAATGGGCAAACAAGCCTTGTGCCATCAGTCTTCAATATGTAAGTTGATACGCAGCATTCACGCAGGACGAAAGCTTCCTGGCTCTAGGCAGTTTTCTGATACCGAAACGGGTGCTGAAGACAGGTCTCTAGGAGTATTGGAAAGCTTACTACCGTTAAACTAAAGCAGAACAGCGTTGAAAGCCTCAGGGAACTGCTGCATGCCTCCCGTTTTGTAAGGATATTCAGGGCCTTACATAGAGGCTGGCGCTCCCTTGACTTTAACTTTAGTTACAGTGCAGAGCAAGGGGAGCTTCCTACTAGGAACTGGAAGCACAAAGTTTCTTATGGGAAAACTCAGTATCTTATCAGAACTATGCATGCAGTGACTAAAACCCCAGCAACAACAAAGCCTTTCAGGAATCTTCGAGGCCGCATAAACGGTGCTTTCATAATGGGCAAACAAGCCTTGTGCCATCAGTCTTCAATATGTAGGTTGATACGCAGCATTCACGCAGGACGAAAGCTTCCTGGCTCTAGGCAGTTTTCTGATACCGAAATGGGTGCTGAAGCAAGGTCTCTAGGAGTATTGGAAAGCTTACTACCTAAAAACTAAAGCAGAGCAGCGTTGAAGTCCTCATGGAGATGCTGCATGCCTCCCGTTTTGTAAGGCTATTCAGGGCCTTACTTCGAGGCAAGTGCTCCCCTTGACTTTCACTTTAGTTATAGAGCAGAGCAGGGTGAGCTTCCAACTAGGAACTGGAAGCACAAGGTTTCTTTCGGGAAAACTCATTTTCCTCGCAGAAGCAGGCAGGCAGTGACTAAATCCCTGGCAACAACAACGCTTTTCAGGTATCTTCGAGGCCGCATGAACGGAGCTTTCCTAATGAGAAAACAAGCCTTGTGCCATCAGTCTCCAATTTCTAGGTTGACACGCAGCATACACGGAGGACCAGAGCTTCCTGGCTCTCTGCAGTTTTCTGTTACCGAAACGGGTGCTGAAGGAAGGTTCCTAGGAGTCTTGGAAAGCTTACTACCGCTAAACTAAAGAAGAACAGTGATGAAGGCCTCATGGAACTGCTGCATGCTTCCTGCTTTGCAAGGATAATCAGGGCCTTACTTGGAGGTTGGTGCTCACGTTGACTCTCACTTTTGGTATAGAGGAGCGCAGGTTGAGCTTCCAACTTGGAACTGGAAGCACAAAGTTTCTTTCCAGAAAACTCATTTTCTTCTCTGAGCCATGCCGGCAGTAACTAAAAGCACCGTAACAACAGTGCTTTTCTGGTAGCTTCGAGACTGCATGAGTGGAGCTTTCAAAATAGGAAAGCAAGATCTGTGTCTCAGTCTCACATTTCCAGATTGACACGCAGCATAAGGACATGTTGATGTTAACAAGTCAAAAGAGATTCACGATACCCAGTGGGGCTTTCCCTGATTCAACTTTTTTCTACGACAGCTTATCTGCCTGCAGCAAAGTGCCTAAACAAAGGATGCGTGAGGGAGACAGGTGCCTGTGCTTCCTCCAAAGACCTGCAGTGTTACACCAAGAACAGTGCTTAAATTGTACTTGGATGCAAGCCGACCAGCTCCTTCAGGATGCGTGACTCTAAGTGTAAAAGGTGAAAAGGGATTCGAAGCAGAGTGTTTTTCTCAATAGATTTCAGCGAGGGGAATGAGGTTACATCCATTGCATGGAGGACAGTCTAGAAGTGTGTTCCTGAATCCTGTGTAGAGCTGAGGTCATCTGGCTTTCCCAGGGAGGAGTGCAGTGTGTTGCCTTTCTCTAGCCAACACTGAGGTGTTCCAAAAGGCCTACGGGGCAGAAGTTGCTTAGCTGGCCCTGAGCTTCTTGGCTGTACTCAGTATACTGGTACTGAAACGGTTTCTAAAGCAAGGTCCCTAGGAGTCTTGAAAAGCTTACTACGGTGAAACTAAAGCAGAACAGTGAAGAAGGCCTCATGGAGCTGCTCCATGCCTCCAGTTTGGCAAGGCAAATCAGGGCCTTCCTTCGAGGCTAGGGCTCACGTTGACTTTGACTTTAGGTATAGAGCAAAGCAGGTGAGCTTCCAACTAGGAACTGGAAGCACAAGGTTTCTTACTGGATAACTCAATCTCTTCTCAGAAACATGCCGGCAGTGACTACAACTCTGGCAACAGCAATGCTTTTCAGGTATATTCGAGGCCACATGAACGGAGCTTTCATAATGGGCAAACAGGCCTTGTGCCATCAGTCTCCAATTTCTAGGTTGACACGCAGCATACTCGCTGAACCAGGGCTTCCTGGCTCTAGGCAATTTTCTGATATCGAAACGGGTGCTGAAGCAGGGTCTTTAGGAGTCTTGGAAAGCTTACTACCGTTAAACTAAAGCAGAACAGCGTTGAAAGCCTCAGGGAACTGCTGCATGCCTCCCGTTTTGTAAGGATATTCAGGGCCTTACCTAGAGGCTGGCGCTCCCTTGACTTTAACTTTAGTTACAGTGCAGAGCAAGGGGACCTTCCAACTAGGAACTGGAAGCACAAGGTTTCTTATGGGAAAACGCAATATCTTATCAGAACTATGCATGCTTTGACTAAAACCCCGGCAACAACAAAGCCTTTCAGGAATCTTCGAGGCCGCATAAACGGTGCTTTCATAATGGGCAAACAAGCCTTGTGCCATCAGTCTTCAATATGTAAGTTGATACGCAGCATTCACGCAGGACGAAAGCTTCCTGGCTCTAGGCAGTTTTCTGATACCGAAACGGGTGCTGAAGACAGGTCTCTAGGAGTATTGGAAAGCTTACTACCGTTAAACTAAAGCAGAACAGCGTTGAAAGCCTCAGGGAACTGCTGCATGCCTCCCGTTTTGTAAGGATATTCAGGGCCTTACATAGAGGCTGGCGCTCCCTTGACTTTAACTTTAGTTACAGTGCAGAGCAAGGGGAGCTTCCTACTAGGAACTGGAAGCACAAAGTTTCTTATGGGAAAACTCAGTATCTTATCAGAACTATGCATGCAGTGACTAAAACCCCAGCAACAACAAAGCCTTTCAGGAATCTTCGAGGCCGCATAAACGGTGCTTTCATAATGGGCAAACAAGCCTTGTGCCATCAGTCTTCAATATGTAGGTTGATACGCAGCATTCACGCAGGACGAAAGCTTCCTGGCTCTAGGCAGTTTTCTGATACCGAAATGGGTGCTGAAGCAAGGTCTCTAGGAGTATTGGAAAGCTTACTACCTAAAAACTAAAGCAGAGCAGCGTTGAAGTCCTCATGGAGATGCTGCATGCCTCCCGTTTTGTAAGGCTATTCAGGGCCTTACTTCGAGGCAAGTGCTCCCCTTGACTTTCACTTTAGTTATAGAGCAGAGCAGGGTGAGCTTCCAACTAGGAACTGGAAGCACAAGGTTTCTTTCGGGAAAACTCATTTTCCTCGCAGAAGCAGGCAGGCAGTGACTAAATCCCTGGCAACAACAACGCTTTTCAGGTATCTTCGAGGCCGCATGAACGGAGCTTTCCTAATGAGAAAACAAGCCTTGTGCCATCAGTCTCCAATTTCTAGGTTGACACGCAGCATACACGGAGGACCAGAGCTTCCTGGCTCTCTGCAGTTTTCTGTTACCGAAACGGGTGCTGAAGGAAGGTTCCTAGGAGTCTTGGAAAGCTTACTACCGCTAAACTAAAGAAGAACAGTGATGAAGGCCTCATGGAACTGCTGCATGCTTCCTGCTTTGCAAGGATAATCAGGGCCTTACTTGGAGGTTGGTGCTCACGTTGACTCTCACTTTTGGTATAGAGGAGCGCAGGTTGAGCTTCCAACTTGGAACTGGAAGCACAAAGTTTCTTTCCAGAAAACTCATTTTCTTCTCTGAGCCATGCCGGCAGTAACTCAAAGCACCGTAACAACAGTGCTTTTCTGGTAGCTTCGAGACTGCATGAGTGGAGCTTTCAAAATAGGAAAGCAAGATCTGTGTCTCAGTCTCACATTTCCAGATTGACACGCAGCATAAGGACATGTTGATGTTAACAAGTCAAAAGAGATTCACGATACCCAGTGGGGCTTTCCCTGATTCAACTTTTTTCTACGACAGCTTATCTGCCTGCAGCAAAGTGCCTAAACAAAGGATGCGTGAGGGAGACAGGTGCCTGTGCTTCCTCCAAAGACCTGCAGTGTTACACCAAGAACAGTGCTTAAATTGTACTTGGATGCAAGCCGACCAGCTCCTTCAGGATGCGTGACTCTAAGTGTAAAAGGTGAAAAGGGATTCGAAGCAGAGTGTTTTTCTCAATAGATTTCAGCGAGGGGAATGAGGTTACATCCATTGCATGGAGGACAGTCTAGAAGTGTGTTCCTGAATCCTGTGTAGAGCTGAGGTCATCTGGCTTTCCCAGGGAGGAGTGCAGTGTGTTGCCTTTCTCTAGCCAACACTGAGGTGTTCCAAAAGGCCTACGGGGCAGAAGTTGCTTAGCTGGCCCTGAGCTTCTTGGCTGTACTCAGTATACTGGTACTGAAACGGTTTCTAAAGCAAGGTCCCTAGGAGTCTTGAAAAGCTTACTACGGTGAAACTAAAGCAGAACAGTGAAGAAGGCCTCATGGAGCTGCTCCATGCCTCCAGTTTGGCAAGGCAAATCAGGGCCTTCCTTCGAGGCTAGGGCTCACGTTGACTTTGACTTTAGGTATAGAGCAAAGCAGGTGAGCTTCCAACTAGGAACTGGAAGCACAAGGTTTCTTACTGGATAACTCAATCTCTTCTCAGAAACATGCCGGCAGTGACTACAACTCTGGCAACAGCAATGCTTTTCAGGTATATTCGAGGCCACATGAACGGAGCTTTCATAATGGGCAAACAGGCCTTGTGCCATCAGTCTCCAATTTCTAGGTTGACACGCAGCATACTCGCTGAACCAGGGCTTCCTGGCTCTAGGCAATTTTCTGATATCGAAACGGGTGCTGAAGCAGGGTCTTTAGGAGTCTTGGAAAGCTTACTACCGTTAAACTAAAGCAGAACAGCGTTGAAAGCCTCAGGGAACTGCTGCATGCCTCCCGTTTTGTAAGGATATTCAGGGCCTTACCTAGAGGCTGGCGCTCCCTTGACTTTAACTTTAGTTACAGTGCAGAGCAAGGGGACCTTCCAACTAGGAACTGGAAGCACAAGGTTTCTTATGGGAAAACGCAATATCTTATCAGAACTATGCATGCTTTGACTAAAACCCCGGCAACAACAAAGCCTTTCAGGAATCTTCGAGGCCGCATAAACGGTGCTTTCATAATGGGCAAACAAGCCTTGTGCCATCAGTCTTCAATATGTAAGTTGATACGCAGCATTCACGCAGGACGAAAGCTTCCTGGCTCTAGGCAGTTTTCTGATACCGAAACGGGTGCTGAAGACAGGTCTCTAGGAGTATTGGAAAGCTTACTACCGTTAAACTAAAGCAGAACAGCGTTGAAAGCCTCAGGGAACTGCTGCATGCCTCCCGTTTTGTAAGGATATTCAGGGCCTTACATAGAGGCTGGCGCTCCCTTGACTTTAACTTTAGTTACAGTGCAGAGCAAGGGGAGCTTCCTACTAGGAACTGGAAGCACAAAGTTTCTTATGGGAAAACTCAGTATCTTATCAGAACTATGCATGCAGTGACTAAAACCCCAGCAACAACAAAGCCTTTCAGGAATCTTCGAGGCCGCATAAACGGTGCTTTCATAATGGGCAAACAAGCCTTGTGCCATCAGTCTTCAATATGTAGGTTGATACGCAGCATTCACGCAGGACGAAAGCTTCCTGGCTCTAGGCAGTTTTCTGATACCGAAATGGGTGCTGAAGCAAGGTCTCTAGGAGTATTGGAAAGCTTACTACCTAAAAACTAAAGCAGAGCAGCGTTGAAGTCCTCATGGAGATGCTGCATGCCTCCCGTTTTGTAAGGCTATTCAGGGCCTTACTTCGAGGCAAGTGCTCCCCTTGACTTTCACTTTAGTTATAGAGCAGAGCAGGGTGAGCTTCCAACTAGGAACTGGAAGCACAAGGTTTCTTTCGGGAAAACTCATTTTCCTCGCAGAAGCAGGCAGGCAGTGACTAAATCCCTGGCAACAACAACGCTTTTCAGGTATCTTCGAGGCCGCATGAACGGAGCTTTCCTAATGAGAAAACAAGCCTTGTGCCATCAGTCTCCAATTTCTAGGTTGACACGCAGCATACACGGAGGACCAGAGCTTCCTGGCTCTCTGCAGTTTTCTGTTACCGAAACGGGTGCTGAAGGAAGGTTCCTAGGAGTCTTGGAAAGCTTACTACCGCTAAACTAAAGAAGAACAGTGATGAAGGCCTCATGGAACTGCTGCATGCTTCCTGCTTTGCAAGGATAATCAGGGCCTTACTTGGAGGTTGGTGCTCACGTTGACTCTCACTTTTGGTATAGAGGAGCGCAGGTTGAGCTTCCAACTTGGAACTGGAAGCACAAAGTTTCTTTCCAGAAAACTCATTTTCTTCTCTGAGCCATGCCGGCAGTAACTAAAAGCACCGTAACAACAGTGCTTTTCTGGTAGCTTCGAGACTGCATGAGTGGAGCTTTCAAAATAGGAAAGCAAGATCTGTGTCTCAGTCTCACATTTCCAGATTGACACGCAGCATAAGGACATGTTGATGTTAACAAGTCAAAAGAGATTCACGATACCCAGTGGGGCTTTCCCTGATTCAACTTTTTTCTACGACAGCTTATCTGCCTGCAGCAAAGTGCCTAAACAAAGGATGCGTGAGGGAGACAGGTGCCTGTGCTTCCTCCAAAGACCTGCAGTGTTACACCAAGAACAGTGCTTAAATTGTACTTGGATGCAAGCCGACCAGCTCCTTCAGGATGCGTGACTCTAAGTGTAAAAGGTGAAAAGGGATTCGAAGCAGAGTGTTTTTCTCAATAGATTTCAGCTAGGGGAATGAGGTTACATCCATTGCATGGAGGACAGTCTAGAAGTGTGTTCCTGAATCCTGTGTAGAGCTGAGGTCATCTGGCTTTCCCAGGGAGGAGTGCAGTGTGTTGCCTTTCTCTAGCCAACACTGAGGTGTTCCAAAAGGCCTACGGGGCAGAAGTTGCTTAGCTGGCCCTGAGCTTCTTGGCTGTACTCAGTATACTGGTACTGAAACGGTTTCTAAAGCAAGGTCCCTAGGAGTCTTGAAAAGTTACTACGGTGAAACTAAAGCAGAACAGTGAAGAAGGCCTCATGGAGCTGCTCCATGCCTCCAGTTTGGCAAGGCAAATCAGGGCCTTCCTTCGAGGCTAGGGCTCACGTTGACTTTGACTTTAGGTGTAGAGCAAAGCAGGTGAGCTTCCAACTAGGAACTGGAAGCACAAGGTTTCTTACTGGATAACTCAATCTCTTCTCAGAAACATGCCGGCAGTGACTACAACTCTGGCAACAGCAATGCTTTTCAGGTATATTCGAGGCCACATGAACGGAGCTTTCATAATGGGCAAACAGGCCTTGTGCCATCAGTCTCCAATTTCTAGGTTGACACGCAGCATACTCGCTGAACCAGGGCTTCCTGGCTCTAGGCAATTTTCTGATATCGAAACGGGTGCTGAAGCAGGGTCTTTAGGAGTCTTGGAAAGCTTACTACCGTTAAACTAAAGCAGAACAGCGTTGAAAGCCTCAGGGAACTGCTGCATGCCTCCCGTTTTGTAAGGATATTCAGGGCCTTACCTAGAGGCTGGCGCTCCCTTGACTTTAACTTTAGTTACAGTGCAGAGCAAGGGGACCTTCCAACTAGGAACTGGAAGCACAAGGTTTCTTATGGGAAAACGCAATATCTTATCAGAACTATGCATGCTTTGACTAAAACCCCGGCAACAACAAAGCCTTTCAGGAATCTTCGAGGCCGCATAAACGGTGCTTTCATAATGGGCAAACAAGCCTTGTGCCATCAGTCTTCAATATGTAAGTTGATACGCAGCATTCACGCAGGACGAAAGCTTCCTGGCTCTAGGCAGTTTTCTGATACCGAAACGGGTGCTGAAGACAGGTCTCTAGGAGTATTGGAAAGCTTACTACCGTTAAACTAAAGCAGAACAGCGTTGAAAGCCTCAGGGAACTGCTGCATGCCTCCCGTTTTGTAAGGATATTCAGGGCCTTACATAGAGGCTGGCGCTCCCTTGACTTTAACTTTAGTTACAGTGCAGAGCAAGGGGAGCTTCCTACTAGGAACTGGAAGCACAAAGTTTCTTATGGGAAAACTCAGTATCTTATCAGAACTATGCATGCAGTGACTAAAACCCCAGCAACAACAAAGCCTTTCAGGAATCTTCGAGGCCGCATAAACGGTGCTTTCATAATGGGCAAACAAGCCTTGTGCCATCAGTCTTCAATATGTAGGTTGATACGCAGCATTCACGCAGGACGAAAGCTTCCTGGCTCTAGGCAGTTTTCTGATACCGAAATGGGTGCTGAAGCAAGGTCTCTAGGAGTATTGGAAAGCTTACTACCTAAAAACTAAAGCAGAGCAGCGTTGAAGTCCTCATGGAGATGCTGCATGCCTCCCGTTTTGTAAGGCTATTCAGGGCCTTACTTCGAGGCAAGTGCTCCCCTTGACTTTCACTTTAGTTATAGAGCAGAGCAGGGTGAGCTTCCAACTAGGAACTGGAAGCACAAGGTTTCTTTCGGGAAAACTCATTTTCCTCGCAGAAGCAGGCAGGCAGTGACTAAATCCCTGGCAACAACAACGCTTTTCAGGTATCTTCGAGGCCGCATGAACGGAGCTTTCCTAATGAGAAAACAAGCCTTGTGCCAT